>NC_045693.1:2803550-3163392 GCF_003331165.1 Xiphophorus hellerii
GCTGTTGGATAAATATTTTTGTTGGTTATTTATTTTTTTTTTTTTTTGCATGTCATTGTTTCACTTAATACGATTTCATACATTTTTTCCCTTCTGCACTGGAAGCAACTGATTTGTCTTTCTGCTTCACTCAGTTAAAGTACAGCTGAATATTGAGCAGCAACACCAACATGAATCTAACTAATCTAGTTTAAACTCTCCAGTCTTCCACTGCAGTGACTCCCTGAGAAAGGAGAGAAAAGCTAACCTTTGACCTCTGGAATCCATTAGACTCTCAGAAAGCTCTCAGTGGACTCCCTGATAGCACGTCAGCGTTCAGAACCTTGTAATCCTAATGTCTGTCTAGCTTTGACTCAATGGGCCCTCAGAGATCCATCCGCCATGTAGACCCAGAAATATGACTCACATCATCTTCACCAGCTGCTCCTTTAAACTGAGACCATAACAAACACCAGGTTTCACAGCAAGGCCAGAGTTAAGACTAAATAAATATGCTCTCGTTTTATAGTGTTTCTTTCTTGTTCCTTTTGTTGTTTGTATTAATTGATTTTTTTCTCCTATTACCATCTCTATTCCACTTTCTCCCATTTATGACATTTCTCTTGTTCCTGTCTTATTTTGAGAATTTTACTTGGCAAAAAGCACCATATATCACTCCAACACCTAAATATTACTTTCATATACTTTGTCATGTCAGAAGACATCCTTTACTGCCTACTATTGTTAGCAATATTTCACATTTATTACTGGTCTGCCTATATACTCAACTTCTTCACTGGGAAACCGTTTTTCCCAGACTCAAACTGTTCTGGTCACACTGTGTGTTACGTCATTATGTTTGACATTGGGACATAATTTGGTGCATATTCAGAGTCAGGTCAGATTAAAGGATCAGTCCTAAAGCTTGAATATTAAAATTTGCAAACATCACACCTGAAACAGTCCAAAACTATTCATACCACTGCAACCTTATCACATTTATTCACATTACAAAAAATGTCAAATTCATCATATTTTACCAATATTCTGAATCAGACCAACAGAATGCTGTAAAGAATTGTGAAATGGAAGAAAAGGACATCGATGGTATTTCATTTTTTTTATATATATAAATAAAAATCTAGTGTTGCTTGAATTTGCGTTTGGCTGCATTTAATTGCCTCAATTTTGGAACCCTAAATTCAAAAGCCTGTTGAATATTAAATATTAATGCTGCAAATTTATTTGCTAAACCATTTTTATCATGGAACAAGATTTGAAATATTGTAGCTAAAATCATAAAAAGGGATGTGAAAACTCTCCCAAAACGTTGAATCTTTTCTTTTAAATCTTTTCTCTGCGGTTTGCGTCTCCTCTTCTGTTTCTATTAGCAGCAGCTCTCAGACGGGAGGACGGCGGTTCTTGCGGTGCACTTCAGATAAGACACAGCAGGGAACACTCTTCATCCCTCTTCAACTGTCTCACCCTTTAACATTCCTCTTCCCTGTGGAAATGGCCTCCATTTATTCAAAAGCTACAAAGCGCTGTCAAGCCATACATGCAGGAATATGAGCCGTGACTAACCAATTGGCTTTTGCACCCAGGAAGGAATAGAGGGGGACACATGCGACGCCTCGCCATGGTATCGATGCGATGCCAGCCAGTTCAGCTGCCTCTGGTCTCACTGGGCAAAAACATGTGACCGGACGGTCTGGAAGGTTAATAAAAACTAAAACATCTATAGTTGGGGCCTGCCATGCAAAGCAATGGCAGGAACCTATTGCTATTGTCGGAGAAAGTGTTTCTTTATTCTTTATTTTTCTTCCGTAACCGTTAATGCGGCTCATACCGCTGGGTGCACACCTACAAATGAGGTATCAAAACGTGCAGAAAATTCACGCCATTCCAGCTATTACTTCTGGTGGGATTTGGGCTTAACGTGGCGACATAATTCGCAAAAAACTACGAAAAAAACCCCATTATAAGTCAATGGGAAAAATCCTAGAAATACCCTATTTTTGAGGATTTTCTGTGTCGTCACAAATTCACCTAGAAATGCCATTCAAATTTCATTTTGTAGATACGTCTGTGATCTCTTCGAAAGTGAAGACGGCTCGTCGATACCAGTTACGGTTTGTCCACAATTTGCCTCTAAGCGACCCAAAGTTTCTCATTTTTTCTAAAATTAGAGTGACAGCCCATCTCGGCTAGAGTGAGAAATGAAGAGGTTTTTTGAGCCCAAAATAATTTTGAAATCGCCATCACGGCCACAAATATCGCACGATTTGTATCAAAATCGGTCCTGACATTGATACGCCTGTCTGCTCCGGTAAAATGTTTTCGAAATTTATCTAGACCGTACGGTTTTCTGTCACGGTGCTTCAGAGCAAAGTCATGCGACAGGATTTTCTGAGGCTCTCAGGCTGTTTCACTAACACTTCACACCTTGGTGTGAAACTTATTTAACATAGCAACGGATCTCAAGAGGCTATTGGCTGCTGATTTGGACTACAAATACGCATCATTGTAGTTCTATCTATCCTCAGTTGAAACAGATCAGGACTGAGAACTGGCCTTTAGAACTACCCGCTGCTATGGGCTGTATATAACTGATTTAACTCAGTAACTGTTACACATGGGATTATTTTGGAACTTTAAAATTAAGCATACTGAAAATTTCAAAATAAAAGCCTTGAATATTTTACATGACGTAATTGCTCTTTTTGGCCGTATATGACTTTTTCATCCAAAGCAATGTTACACATGGGATTAGTTCGGAACTTTAAAATGGAGCATAATAATAATTTCAAAATAAAAGCCTTGAATATTTTTACATCAGGTAATTGCTGTTTTTGGCTTTATGTGACTTTTTCATCCAAAGCACTGTTACACATGGGATTAGTTTGGAACTTTAAAATTAAGCATACTGAAAATTTCAAAATAAAAGCCTTGAATATTTTACATGACGTAATTGCTTTTTTTGGCCGTATATGACTTTTTCATCCAAAGCACTGTTACACATGGGATTACTTCGGAACTTTAAAATGGAGCATAATAATAATTTCAAAATAAAAACCTTGAATATTTTTACATCAGGTAATTGCTCTTTTTGGCCGTATATGACTTTTTCATCCAAAGCACTGTTACACATGGGATTACTTCGGAACTTTAACATGGAGCATAATAATAATTTCAAAATAAAAGCCTTGAATATTTTTACATCAGGTAATTGCGCTTTTTGGCTTTATGTGACTTTTTTATCCAAAGCACTGTTACACAATGGAATAGTTTGGCCCTCTGAAATGAAGCATACTGAAAATTTCAAAATAAAAGCCTTGAATATTTTTACATCATGTAATTGCTCTTTTTGGCTTTGTATGACTTTTTCATCCAAAGCACTGTTACACATGGGATTCGTTCGGAACTTTAAAATGGAGCATAATAATAATTTCAAAATAAAAGCCTTGAATATTTTTACATCATGTAATTGCTCTTTTTGGCTTTATATGACTTTTTCATCCAAAGCACTGTTACACATGGGATTAGTTCGGAACTTTAAAATGGAGCATAATAATAATTTCAAAATAAAAGCCTTGAATATTTTTACATCAGGTAATTGCTGTTTTTGGCTTTATGTGACTTTTTCATCCAAAGCACTGTTACACATGGGATTAGTTTGGAACTTTAAAATTAAGCATACTGAAAATTTCAAAATAAAAGCCTTGAATATTTTACATGACGTAATTGCTTTTTTTGGCCGTATATGACTTTTTCATCCAAAGCACTGTTACACATGGGATTACTTCGGAACTTTAAAATTAAGCATACTGAAAATTTCAAAATAAAAGCCTTGAATATTTTACATGACGTAATTGCTTTTTTTGGCCGTATATGACTTTTTCATCCAAAGCACTGTTACACATGGGATTACTTCGGAACTTTAAAATGGAGCATAATAATAATTTCAAAATAAAAACCTTGAATATTTTTACATCAGGTAATTGCTCTTTTTGGCCGTATATGACTTTTTCATCCAAAGCACTGTTACACATGGGATTACTTCGGAACTTTAACATGGAGCATAATAATAATTTCAAAATAAAAGCCTTGAATATTTTTACATCAGGTAATTGCGCTTTTTGGCTTTATGTGACTTTTTTATCCAAAGCACTGTTACACAATGGAATAGTTTGGCCCTCTGAAATGAAGCATACTGAAAATTTCAAAATAAAAGCCTTGAATATTTTTACATCATGTAATTGCTCTTTTTGGCTTTGTATGACTTTTTCATCCAAAGCACTGTTACACATGGGATTCGTTCGGAACTTTAAAATGGAGCATAATAATAATTTCAAAATAAAAGCCTTGAATATTTTTACATCATGTAATTGCTCTTTTTGGCTTTATATGACTTTTTCATCCAAAGCACTGTTACACATGGGATTAGTTCGGAACTTTAAAATGGAGCATAATAATAATTTCAAAATAAAAGCCTTGAATATTTTTACATCAGGTAATTGCTGTTTTTGGCTTTATGTGACTTTTTCATCCAAAGCACTGTTACACATGGGATTAGTTTGGAACTTTAAAATTAAGCATACTGAAAATTTCAAAATAAAAGCCTTGAATATTTTACATGACGTAATTGCTTTTTTTGGCCGTATATGACTTTTTCATCCAAAGCACTGTTACACATGGGATTACTTCGGAACTTTAAAATTAAGCATACTGAAAATTTCAAAATAAAAGCCTTGAATATTTTACATGACGTAATTGCTTTTTTTGGCCGTATATGACTTTTTCATCCAAAGCACTGTTACACATGGGATTACTTCGGAACTTTAAAATGGAGCATAATAATAATTTCAAAATAAAAACCTTGAATATTTTTACATCAGGTAATTGCTCTTTTTGGCCGTATATGACTTTTTCATCCAAAGCACTGTTACACATGGGATTACTTCGGAACTTTAACATGGAGCATAATAATAATTTCAAAATAAAAGCCTTGAATATTTTTACATCAGGTAATTGCGCTTTTTGGCTTTATGTGACTTTTTTATCCAAAGCACTGTTACACAATGGAATAGTTTGGCCCTCTGAAATGAAGCATACTGAAAATTTCAAAATAAAAGCCTTGAATATTTTTACATCATGTAATTGCTCTTTTTGGCTTTGTATGACTTTTTCATCCAAAGCACTGTTACACATGGGATTCGTTCGGAACTTTAAAATGGAGCATAATAATAATTTCAAAATAAAAGCCTTGAATATTTTTACATCATGTAATTGCTCTTTTTGGCTTTATATGACTTTTTCATCCAAAGCACTGTTACACATGGGATTAGTTCGGAACTTTAAAATGGAGCATAATAATAATTTCAAAATAAAAGCCTTGAATATTTTTACATCATGTAATTGCTGTTTTTGGCTTTGTATGACTTTTTCATCCAAAGCACTGTTACACATGGGATTAGTTCGGAACTTTAAAATGGAGCATAATAATAATTTCAAAATAAAAGCCTTGAATATTTTTACATCATGTAATTGCTGTTTTTGGCTTTGTATGACTTTTTCATCCAAAGCACTGTTACACATGGGATTAGTTCGGAACTTTAAAATGGAGCATAACAATAATTTCAAAATAAAAGCCTTGAATATTTTTACATCAGGTAATTGCTGTTTTTGGCCGTATATGACTTTTTCATCCAAAGCACTGTTACACATGGGATTAGTTCGGAACTTTAAAATGGAGCATAATAATAATTTCAAAATAAAAGCCTTGAATATTTTTACATCATGTAATTGCTGTTTTTGGCTTTGTATGACTTTTTCATCCAAAGCACTGTTACACATGGGATTAGTTCGGAACTTTCAAATGGAGCATAATAATAATTTCAAAATAAAAGCCTTGAATATTTTTACATCAGGTAATTGCGCTTTTTGGCTTTATGTGACTTTTTTATCCAAAGCACTGTTACACAATGGAATAGTTTGGCCCTCTGAAATGAAGCATACTGCAAATTTCAAAATAAAAGCCTTGAATATTTTTAAATCAGATAATTGCTCTGTTGAGCATTATATAACTGATTTAACCCAATGACTATTACGCATGGGATTAGTTTGGCCCTTTGAAATGAAGTTTAACAAAACTTCCAAAATAAAAGCCTTGACAAAAATTTTAAATCATACTGAATGGTGCACGTCCGCCTTACTTTATGTTCTTGCGATTCTCCGCGTGCCACTGATTACGTTGCGGCGTTCTTTAGCGTCGATGCCAATTTGTAGCGTGACGACGCCGGGCCCATACCCCACGGGCGCGCCTTGGCAGGCCCCGGCTAAATTTCTTCAGAAATTTTGTTTTTCTAGTTCAAGTTTTGTCTTTCATTTTCATTTCAGATACAGACAAAGAATCCACTGATTGTGAAGTCCAACAAAACTCAGTGAGATCTTTAGATTTTTTTTCTGAAAACCTGACACTTGAAGCGAGATTTTTAACGGTTGTTTTTGGATTGTGCTTCTTTATTAAATGCACCATTTATGCTGATGGAGCATTTTGACCTTCAGCGCCTCGAGGGATAACAGGAAGATGAGAATGAATAATGTGAATGTGTATTTGACAGATGCTCATTCTGTCTGAGGAGAGGCCAGAGAGTCCAGATTAGCTGCTCACACACCTGCGCAACGCTAAGCCTGCTAACCTCTGAGGCAGCCAGTGCTCTCACACACACACACACACACCCACACACACACCCACACACACACGCACAGAGCTGGTCATCTGCACTTCTCAAAGTTCTGACTCTAGATCTGTATTTAAACATTTTCCAAGTCTGGATTAGTATAGAAAAATAAATATAGAATATGGAGAAATATTTGTCTCTCAAGACTTTGTCTTTCACACCATTTGCACAAATATAACAGTTTAAGATAAATAAATGTTTTTAGACTAATTTGTTGATTTCAAATTAAAAACATTCTTCTTTTTGTCCATACATGACTACATTTGAAACAAAATGTTTACATAGTTTAACTGACATTTGAGTTAATTGGAGGCTCTCCTGTGGATGTATTTTAAGGTCACACCTGAAACACTTTATTGTTTGACACATTTGGAAAGTCAGAATAATCAATCCAGATAACAGGAAAAGGTTTGTTCATCTGTAAAAGTATGATTCATCCTTGGGAACAATTTGAAGGCGCCGCGTTCATCTGAACTAACAATTATACCAAGTATACACATAATGGGAATGTCCAGCTATCATACCGCTAAGGAAGAAGATGGACTCTGTGTCCCAGAGATGAACAGGTTCTGGTACGAAATGTGTAAATCAATTCCACAACAAAAGTCAAAGACCTTGTGCAACTTTTTTCTGCAAGGCCACTCAGCAAGGAAGAAGCCAAAAGAAACAAAAAACAGACTGCAGTTTGCAGATGAACACAGAGACAAAATAACTTCTGGACACAGTCCTGAGGTCTGATGAGACGGTTTGGCCATAATGACCACTGTTAGATTTGGAGGAAGAGCGGGGAGGTTCATACCATCCTAACTGTGAAGTACGGTGGTGGCAGCATCATGTTGTCCAGTTGTTTTACTGCAGGAGAGACTAGTCTACTTCATACAGTAGTCGGCATCATGAGGACAGAACATTATGTAGAAATATTGTAGCAACTTAAAGACATCGGCCAGAAAAAGCTCGGAGCAGATTGGTTTTCCAGACAAACAGTAACCCATACAGAAAAAGGTTGTTACAAAATAGCTTTGGGACAACAAAGTCTGTGTTTTAACTGATCTACAGAGAATATGTGTGCAGATCTGAAAAGGTTTGTGACAGTGATTGAGCCTTCAAACCTGAGACGGTTCCACTAGTTCTGTCAGGAGGAACGGACCAGAACTCCAGAAAACCACTGAGAGATGCTTCTGGAAAGAAACTCAAAATGTTTGACCCAATTCATACAGTTCATGCCAAATACTGAGGAAACAAAGGAAAACTTCTGACTTTGATGATGTTAATACATAAACCGATGACACATTCGCTGCCTCATTATTCTGACATTTAGCAAATAGAAATAAATTTGGTAATTCTGACGTAAAACGAGAAGTTTGATCGGATTCAAATTCACACGGTGAGAAAAAAATTGTGCATCTTTTAATTCTGTATATGTAAACTTCAGTTTTCAACAATATATCAGACCATGTTTTCTTTCATCTGTTCTTCCATCCTATCAGTTTGTGCTTTTTTCAAAGTTCCACAAACATTTCCGATTCATTCAAAGTCATTTTCTGTTTGCATTTTTCATATGAGCTAACATGGACTGAGCCATCTGAAAATCAGACACTGGAAAAATCCAGGATTTAAAAATGAGGATCATGTTGGAATCGTGCTCTCGTCAGCGCTTTGAACAGTTGCTGCACCTCTTTGAACGTAGCGCCTCTGTCAAATCTGGCAGATCAAAACAGGTATTTGTGAGTGTGTTTACATGTCGGAACGGGACGTGGGTCTGTTGTTCCGGGCCTCGGGGCATTCGACACCGGGCGATGGTAATGACTCACTGTTTTACAGGATGCTGTTCACAGAGATAAAAGCCGCTGCGCTTTAGGGGAGGAAAATAATGTCCTTTTACGAACATTTAAAGACATCTCAGACTCATTCTGAAAATGAAGCATGCACAAACTCACTCAGCAATAGCTTACCTATCAGTCTGTCTCCTTGACATCAAAGCAAAGTTGATAATGTTGGCATCCATGACGTGCTGAGATACAGATGCATACATGGATGTGTGCACACAAACAGCCGGCTCTGGGGGGATTCAGGTGTTTTTCTGCATTTCTTTAACAACCAGACGAGTTGAAGAGAATAATGAATATATCAAGCAAATGTGTCACAGGTTCAGATGCTGTTTATGTTTATAGGCAGTCATGTTATTTATTCTACTCCTTATCTCAGCACCTGTAAAATGATATTTGCTTTAGCTACGCTCAAAGTTTCACCAAATCAGAGCTGAGAGGAAGTTTGTGAAGTTTTAGGAGTGGAAAATGAACTGAAGTAACCTACTCAAGAGAAGAATTAGTGTTGAGTAAAATGTAAAACTACAAAAATCAAGTTCTACTCTAGCTATAATGCAGAAGGATTAGAAGTGGGCAGTAAGTACTTAGATTTGCTTCAGTAACTTTTTGAAAAAAAGGAATACTTTTACTGTGCTGTAGTTTTACATTTACTTTAGCAAAAAATATTCAGAAGTTATTTCATATATTACATGGTGAACACTATACCTACTGCAGAAATTGGTTTTATAAGTTTTATGTCTTTAAAATTTGATATGGAAAAGTTTCCTCTGCCTGGATTTTTTATTTAGTTTTTTTTTGTCTTGAAAATGAAACTTGCACATATTTTATGGTTTTGTCTGAGTACATCTTTTTTACGCATGTCATTATCAGTTAGTCAATAGTTAAGTAGTTTTTATTTTATTTTATTTTAACCAAATACTATTTTACTTGAGTAAAGTAAGTAATAAGTAGCTACTCTGCTGCTCTAAGAGCAGGAAGTTGTTTTTGTCTGTTCAGTGTGCAACAGGCTGTAATCTCATTTTACAATAGATGTCCTTAATTAAATATGTTTTTATAAAATATATCCACATGTTATGAGAAACATGGGAATCCTCATTGTTTCTCATCCTGCTCTGTTTTTCCAATAATACCAACAGTTCAGATGAACTACATTGTAGCTGCTATAAATCAATCATATTTGTTTTCCTGAATACAATAAGAGTTGTTGCTAGAGTTACAGCATTTTTATCCCCATTTAAAAACTTCTTTTTTTTAAACATGTGCTTTATAAAACATAATGCATGAATATTCAACCATCTCACCTGCTCGTCCTTGCAGGGTTGCGTTCTGATGCATAATTATGAACTTGAAATAGAATTGGTTAAAAAAACATTTCACACTTTTCAGATGTTTGTGAAAATATTTAAAAACAATGGTAAACTTTATTTTTTTAAGTTAAAACTCCTTCAACTCAAATGTTTGATGGATCAAATTGTCTGCAGATATTTAAAGAGTCCTAATAACACGATCAGGACAGAAGTTGATTTTATTCGCTGTATTAATCCCAGTAAATATGTTTGTTTATTCTGGGCCTGTTCTCACTGCTGTCGTTCAGAACACGCCGGTGGGCCGATCGATATTCATGGTGAACGCCACAGATCCGGACCAAGGCACCGGCGGCAGCGTTCTCTTCTCTTTCCAGCCTCCTTCTTCCTTCTTTGCCATCGACGGAGCCCGAGGCACCGTGACCGTCACCAAAACGCTGGACTATGAGACAACAGCTGCCTACCAGCTCACCGTAAACGCCACGGTCAGCTAGCTTACTATACCTTTAATAAACAACCATACATCTACAGTATGTGCATTAAACAATCTGATTGTGTCTTTTGGTTTTATTAGGATCAAGACAAAGTGAGACCTCTGTCCAAACTTGCAAACTTGGCCATCACCATCACTGATGTCCAAGATATGGACCCTATTTTCACCAACCTACCCTACAGTACCAACATAGAAGAGGACATTCCTCTGGTCAGTACTTCAATCCAAATATTCAAACATATAAGGAATTTCAGCAACTTTATGGTGGAATCAGTTAAAATATAAGTAAATCTCTTTATAACAAAACATCATGAAATTTCACATGAACACTATTTCAAAAAACACCTTTCAGTGGGGATGACAAAAATATAGTATTTAATACGAAAACAAATTCCAGCTGTTTTTCAAAAATCTAAATTAAGATTTTGTTTTGTTTTGTTAAAGTATCTGATAGTTTTACATTTTTGAAATGTAGAATCTTGTTATATTTCTTGTATCAGGCCTTAATGGAGGTGAACAGAGTCTATTCTGAGGTATTTTTGCTCGTTTATTTTAGCTGAAGGACCTGGACTACATTTTATTGTCTGTAGTTAGAAAAATTAAAGACGTACACTGGTCATTTCCTGGATAACTTAACACTGAACAGAGAGTTATTAAAGCTGCTGTTGATCAGTGAAACCTTTTCTATGTTTGTGGAAAGAAGAGAATTGGCCATTTCACTGATATTTTTAGCGTGAGGACCAAATAAAAAATAAAAAATCAAACATGGACCAAATTACTTCACTCCAAGACATAATTGACAAAGATGTTTTTAGAAACCTTTAGTCTGTATTTGAAAACCAAAAGTGAATTTCTGTTAAAATCACGTTTTGTTCTGTGTATTCTCTCATTTGTTTAACCTGCTTCTACATCCTTAAAACTACACACTTTGTGTCAGAAACGTCAAGAATTCTCCTATGGTCCAACTCTAATGCTTCCTTTTCAAACCTGTTCAGCTTAGAAGCGTCATGGCCAAGTCATCTGATCTGTTTCAGTTCAGACTGGCATTGACTAATATGTGTTAAAGCTGCTGCTTGACATCTGTCCTTTGATTTATTACACCAAAACCCCACTGATGTCCCTTTAAGGACCTTTACCTTTCCTCTGATAGTCATTGTCTCCAGCTCATTTTTAGGTATCCCATGGAGTTCCCTGTCAACAAATAACTGAAGCACTTCCAGAGAGTTCAGGGTTTACTCCAGGCTGAAAAGGAAAGGTTACTTCAGCTGCTTGGATACAATTTTGGTTGTGATCGAAACGCTAAAAGGAGAAGATACTGAGGGAGAGGGTGGAAGGCTTGGAGGACCAGTAAATCTACTGCTCTGCCTTTTGGGGTTATCTCTTTATTTATCCCAACAGACAGGAGTGGTGTCTGCATTTCTTTAACTTAGGCCCCAAACCATCAATTCACCTATTTTCCGTCCTGCCATTACTTCACCTGCGTCGAGTCGAGCAGTTTATTGTCTTTCAGTCAATAACTGTGGCCTCACATTTAGAAGAACTGGCTCTCATCCTCAGCGATTCAAACTCAGCTACAGACAGTTCAGCAGCAGATAGAGAATCATGGCTCAGATCAGAACCACAGCACCTGCAACAAAGTGAAACAGCTTCTTGGATTCACAGGGCAGACAGTCTCCTCACCAGGCTGTGCCTCAGGATCGGTCTTGTCCTTGAACGTCGCAACAGGATTGCTGATGAAGGTCAGCCTTGGCAAAGACTAAATCTGCACCGAAAACAAATTCAGCTTCAAGTTTCACTTTGACATCAGAATTCACACTTTGAAAAGTAGCTGTGTTACTATGTAGTGCTGCAGAAACTCGTCTGTAAAATACCCAGAGGCTCATGGTCATCAACCTTCTCTAGGAACTACGTTTCTCACCAGTCCTGCTCCTTAATATCAAAGAAGTTCATTTAGCTTAAAATATATAGCTAAGGAGAAGGCCTCAATTATAATCACATCAGGATTCTCCACCTTTCGGAGTATTTCCTGTAGAACCGCCTCAGCCGGAGCTCTGCATACAGCACTGCAGGTGTGTCAGGTTGTAATTACTGCAGGAAATTTACCGTTCTGCCTCTGGGATGTTAGGCCTCCAGCAAAGGTCAGAAGTCTGTGAAAGGCATGAATTGCTAAGCAGTGGGGTCTCCCTGTGACCTTACCTTAGTCATTATTGCAATTGGGTTTGTAATGGCCATCTAATATACTGTCTGTTTCCCTGAGCACCGTTACACTCAGTCTCTGTTCTTAGCTCCTTGACTTAGCACCAGGTGGCTAATAGTCGAGCTATTGATGTTTCCACTTGCTTGGAGGGAATTATCCTCATGAGGATGATGCTGTCTATTTTCCTTCTTTCTGTTTCTGCTCCTCAATCACTCCATTTCCTTCCATCCCAGCCTCAGTTCCTCACCCAGGCCAGCGAGGCTCACACGGCCACTGGCTTATCCTGGTCCGCAGCCTCTACGCAACGTAGTAGAAATGTCAAGTGCTACATTTGCATGCATATTAACAGGGCGTGACGGCGCCGACGCCCCGTGTCTCCCTGACTCCCTGATTCATCAACTGTCACCAGGAAGGTCAAACAGGAAGAACTGAGGCGGGATGATACAGAAACAAAACGTTAGACTGACGACAAACGAAGGGAAGTAAACCTACTGGAGGATTAGAGACTGAAACAACTATTGTTAGGATAACAACAATAATTAAAAAAAAACATCAATTACAAAAGCATAATTTTTACACTGGAAAATTTTGAAAAATTGTATCTCTAGTGGATTTTAAAAATCATGATGTCAAACTTTAAAAGTGAAACAATCTGGAGCATCACAGTTCCTTCACCACATTTCAGACATGAAGTGGATTTTATGTTCCTTTGTTTGCTGAACTCTTCAAGAATTTATGTTCCTTCATATTTACAAACATGTGTTAGACTCATTCTTTACAAGAAAACATTATTCCTCATAAATCCAAACAGATTGTTTTAGATATTCTAAAATTTAAAGATGGAAATAAAATTTATTTTGATTCTTCAATTTTAACGTTTTCATTATAGTTTAGATTTGGGTATAGGCAACATTCTGTCATTCTTTAAATGAAATGTTCAGATAGTTTCTGATCCTGAAATGTTAACAATAAACTTTAATAGATGAAAATTGTAAATCCCAAAATGTATTGCTATAATTTTGACTTTTCATATTTTTCTATTGTCAGTTGCATGACTTCATGAATAAATGTCCTCTAAATTTATAGTTCCAGATGTCATTGCACAAATATTGTTGGCAGTTTAGCAGAAAACAATATTTGTGCTGTAGTGACAAAGTAATAAAAGACACTCAGATATTTTGATCAACATAAAATATTTTTTAAGAAATGATTAAGAAATTCTTTGGTCGCATTTGTTTAGGATTTTTTCACACTATTTTTATTAAAAGTTGTATTTTTTTATGTTAAATTTTGCCTCTCCAGTACATGCATTCATTTCCAGGTTTTTTTTACACATCCTCTCCTGGCGGTCTGATATATGGCTGACTGTACTTTTATTAAGACGTGGTGATGTAGGCCAGCAGTACACGCCTCCAGTGACCTCATGTAATCTAACAGACACGTGTCATTTCCACTCTGCACTGTTTGCCATTGATAAGCTGCTGATGTTGTACGCTGACAGAAGCCGTGTCAGCTGCTGTAAAAGCTCATGACATTTACACATGAGGCCATCAAACTCAAACCTGTGTCGCACAGGTCATCTCACAAAGTTTGAATTCAGAAAAAAGCCTTTCTATCGTTGTCTTCTTCTCCGTGAGTTTGCTTCTCAGACGTTGTCTTTTCTTTTCTCTGAGGGCCAATCAACCTGTCATCCAGGGAAAACGTTTGACAAACCTGGAAAATGTTATTTAATTATTTATTTGTTGTTGTTGTTTTTTAGATGAAATCACAGGTCTGTGTTTTTAACAGTTATGGCTGTGAATCTATGCTCTAACTGACATTAAGCTCCTTCTAGGACAAACACACAATTTGGCTGTCAAACCAATGAGAAGGAAAGAGAAGGAGAAAAGGAGGTGGGGGAGAAACGCACTGTATAGCAAGAAATGGAAGGATGGTTGGCGTGTGTGTGTGTGTGTGTGTTTTAGCATTTCTCACAATGTGGGCGTGTGTGTGTGGGTGTGTGTGTGAGAGAGAGTGTGCACCCCAAGGGGGGAGGGATTGTATGTGATGGCTGATTGAACAGATTCCACTTGTGTGGACAGCTCAAGAATATTGCTCACATTACTTCAGCATCACTTCCTCTTACTTTTCTCTACATCTTTCCTCGATGTTTGTAAGCGCATGTGTGTGTGTGGGGGTGTGTGTGTGGGTGTGTTTCCCTCTCAGCTGGGGAATGGGTCTCCTTTTTAAAAGGCTTGTAATTGATTCTGGTGTAATTGGTCAATGACAGGAGATGCTTTGGCAGAAATGGAGCATAAACATGTCTTAGACACAATTTGCAGGATCAATGGGAGGCAGCCCTGAGGTGTGAGCGAGAGAGGCGATGACGGAGGGCGGGAGGGAGGAAGGATGCAAGGAAGCAGGAAGTACTGTGTCGCTGCAGCATGGGGGGTTTTAAGCATCACCACCGTGTCTGATTGAGGCACAGAGACTGAAAAAATGTTGCAGATCAAAGGCTTTTCAAACGGCTTTCTTTCTCTTTCTTATTCTGTTTTTTTCCCTTCTTTTTTTGAGCTGTCATACTGTGATTTGTTGAGGGAGCGGACTCATCCGCACAGCAGGAGAGCTTCAGAGAAATGCAAGAAAAATAAACACCAAATACATCTGATATTAAACATAAAGAAAAGAAAAAAATGTTTGACTACCTGTATAAGATTCCCAGTATTTTTTATATTTTGTCTTTGTAACATCCATGGAAATATTTTTAGCTTTCATTGTCAGTTTATGTGTTCCAAAACATCTCAAGAGCGCAACAAAGGCAAAAGAAAGCTTTTGTGTTTACGTCACTTTAAAGTGAACCTTTGGTAATTGTGAGATTTAGGGAACACAACCTGCAGCCAAGATTGCTTACGACTGTCTATTTGAATATTTCCAACATAAACTTTAATATGCAATAATTCCCTGGTTGGAGAACCGTCTTCGCTCTTCTGCAGAAGTTAACATCCACAGTGTATCCAGCACCACGCCATGCTTCACTGAAAAAACATTAAATCTAACCAACTATTTAAATTCTCATTTCTAGTTCAAATATCTTAGTTCTGTTTTTAAAAAAGGGGAAACCAACTTATCCATTATAACGAGACTATTTCCCATGTCATAAATTAAGTAATCTGCCAGTGGAGTTTGTACTTTTTATCAATATTAAGGATTTATTAACTTAAAACAAGTTTGTATATCTTTGTGAAAAGTTACTGTACATGGAAGCAGTGACAGATGTGCTTTATATCTGACAGAAAAAACAAGAAAACACAAAGTGAACTGCAGCAGTAGAAAGAGAGACTGCTAAACATGAAACTCTGAACCAGGTTTCCTTTATTTGGGAAAGAAAACTGCAGTAATAGTTTCGTCACCATGTGAATACTGAAGCGCTGAGCCAGATAAAATCACAAAGTCAATGGCCAAAATAACTCCAACAATTGCTGCAGGTAAGTTCCAAAGCTAAATACATTAGTATCATATTTGCTACTTTCTATGGATCAGAATATTCAGAGAGAACAAAACCCAACAGCAGCAGTCATTGCAAATAAAGCATAAATGGAAAGAAACAAGAAACAAATAGCAGCCTTGTCCTCTACTGTAGTAGCAAACTTACAGATACATTGTTAGTTTTTAATGTTAGAATAAATTAGAAACTAATGCAAACTAATGCCTGGATGTAACCTGTACTCTGTGCTCTCTGTCTCTGCAGGGGTATGAAGTGAGGAAGATAACAGCCATTGACCAGGATCTGGGCCAACCGAGAGGAATCGGCTACACCATCGTCTCAGGTCAGAACCACAGAACTGATCTGATGTCAGTAACTTTGAGGAATTTCCTCTTCATCAGTCTGATCAACTCATCAGAACGCTTTAGGGAGATTTAACTTCAACACAACAGTTTTTAAGTATGTTTTCTTATTTAACAGAGCAGAAATCAGCCCACATTTAGTTTTTATTTTCTTTCTCAAGTTGGCTTATTCCATCAAAATAGGATTATGATTTGTCAAAGTGACAAACTAAGCAAAAGAAAAAGTGTGTATTTAATATCCCTGCCCTGTGTTGGTATTACTAAAGAAGATAAAAACAGTTTGCATGGTGACGATAAGGATGAAGCTGTGATCCTGCTTGGTTCTCCTTCTTCTGCCAAGAATGATGTTTATGCCTCCAAGTTATGCTCTCTACCTGTTTGTTAGGATGATATCGCAAATATTCATGGAAAGAAAAGAATTCCATTAAATTTTAGTGGAGAAATAAAGTTTTAAAACTTGGTTTTCATCCAGATTTCACCTCTGGAAAGACGGAGTTATCACTGCTGTAAAACGATGTGAAGTGCTGCTGCTGCTGCTGCTGCTGCTGCTGAAACGATGCTGTTGTTTATGTGAGGTTTGTGGTTTTACTATGAAATGAACTGAAATCAGATTATTGTGCAGCGGCTGCATTCTGCAGGGAGTGTGGCTCATTATGCAGCAGGCCTGCAACATAAACATTGCTCCTAAATGAATCATTCTATTGGATCCCTTTAACGTTTTTATTATGCAGCTAAATTTATAAGCTGCATCACAGCCAACACCCACAGATTTCACATACATATTAAAAAATAACATATGGATTTAAAGAGTTTATGATGGTTTATTTGTCATCATGTACAAATAACTTCTTGTTGTCATCAAAAAGTGATGACTACTAATGGCAGCAAAATGATAAAATAGTTTAGGAAAATCATTTTGAAGTGAAAAATTATTGTTTTTTTGTCAGAGTATGTCCAAGTCCTGTTTTTATTATTAAAATTCCCACGCTTGGTCCGTCTTTAAACAAATCCATTCATGTTTAAAACATAATTTAAGTTTTTAACATACTGCCTGCAGTGGTGGTTTTTGATATGGGAGATATGGGCAGTTTCCCAGGGTGGCATTAGAAAGGGGAGAGGAGCACTATCAAATAAATAAATACATAAAATATATTCATCTGTCAGTTGTGGTTGACCATGCCTGACTGCTGGTTTAGGGTGCTGCACTTGTGTGTTGGGTTTGGTTTCCTCCCAGCTTCACGCTGAGTAATATGAAGAAACATCTACACTTTGGTTCATCTTTCCACAGAACTTTATCCCAGAAATCTTGTGGTTCATTCAGATGAAACTTTGCAAACTTTAGTTGTTTACAGAGAAAATGTTTTCTTCTACAAACCTTTTTGATGCATCATCCTCAGTTTTTTATTCTACCTCTACTTCCATGAGATGCACCTTTTGCTCCAACTTTTTGTCAGATTAATTTTGAGTTTAAACATTATGACTGTACATGTGTTTGTGTTTGCGCTGTGGTCACTGGTCCTTCAGTGCTGTGCAGCAGAGTCCACCACCATGAACCCTCTGCTCTCATTTGCTGCTCTCAGCCACTCGGTCTTACTTACCGTCTGCTGCCACATGTTGTATTGTTGTGTGTGTTGTGTTTGTTGCAAAGCCGAATGACTGAGTTAAGCTCTAGAGGAGAAGAGCATTAAAAAGACATTAATTAGGTGGCGCGATGTATTCCCAGTCGTTGCAAAATCAAGAGTTATAGCACCGCAACGATGGATTGATAAAATCATTATAAGTTTGATAGATAATGCAAGATGAAGGGTGATGCGGCGGCAGAGTTAAAGGTAGGAAGTGAAGGTTTCCAGAAGCAGCGGTGTGCCGGTGTTTTCCTGCATTTGCTTGCGCTCACACACACATCCTTATGTCTCCATGTACCCTGACTCCTGAGTTCTGCTGCAGTCGGATCCGGCCGTGCTTGTTTGCAGACTTGAGCCTGACTCTGCATGACGCCTCTCCAGCATTCCTGCTCCTCGCCCCGAGAGTCCTCGGAGAGCGCGGCGCGCTCCTGCGGGACTCGTCTCATTAGCTCAGTAATTAAGATAAACGAGAGTTTAATTGCAGCTGTGATCAACACTAATGATTGTGGGACTCAAGATGAGGATTTCCTCTCCCTGCTCTAATCAGAGGGAGGATCAGGGACTGGATGTGTACAGGCGATAGAATCACAGTGGCGCTCTGCCGGCAGCGTTGCAGTCGTTATTGTTGCTGTGATGGGGACGAGTGAAGCTCGGTCCTCAGGGTTTCATTAAACCCGTTTTACACTTCTGACCTAGTGGTCTCATATTACATCAAACCATCGTACTCATGGTTATGATGTTGACCTTTCAAAATGGTTCATTACTTGCACAACTTCTGAAAAAAAGGAAATGTGCACAAAAATGTTTACCAGATACAAAACGCTCGTTATTATTTGCTGGGAAGAGGTTGCATGTTTTCTACTGCTATAAAAATATTACTGTTTTCAAAAATGTTCAACATTTTAAATGCTAGAATGTTTTACTTTGTATCACTTTACCAATCAGCAGTCTGTTAGAAATGAAACAGATCATCTGTTTAAGACTCAGGCTCATAATTGGCACATTAAGAACAAGATGGAGGACAGATGAACGATTCACCAGGTGTTCAGGTCTCTCTTCTGAGAAGTAACTGATGCTCCTGGGAACCAAATATCTGCTCACTTTGTCTTTTATTCCCGACTGTGACAACTCCACCTACTGCTGAGGATATCTAATTACTGTTTCTCATTAAAGTAGAACTTCTAACTTTACATTTGCGTAATTCAAATTGACCGTCTAGTGTCATGTTGACTAAACACTAAAGTATAAACTCATTATATATCGTTACTGAACAAATGGGGAACGCTGAAAGAAAAATCTGAAAAAAATCTGAAATCTGAAAGAAAACATCGACAGAAAAGCAACAAACATATGTCATAAATGCACATATTCATTTTTTTTCTAATAAATCCATATCACTCATGAGCTAAATAGCTAAAAGTAATAATGAACATTCCCAATATACCAACGATGGGTTTTGGCTTGAAGCGACGGCCATCATCCACTCACACCCGCCCAGAGGAAAAACACACCAGCAGCACAGAGAGAAGTACTGAGCTCCACTAACAGCAGGAAGTGGGACTGACTGTCCTCAGACCAAACGGCTTCACTCACCGATCCGTCCTCATAATACAAGCCTGGACATATTCAACGTACTTCACAAAATCTTTTTATAACCACAAACCTCAGCATTTGCATTTTACATGGAATACCAACAGAAGGTTGTGCACTAAAAGGAATGAAAAAGCTACATTCTGATTGGATTCAGGTGTGGACTTTGACTGGACCACACAGAGAACGATGCTACCACCACCATGTGTCCTTGGGTTTCAAGATCCAGATCGTTTGCTAATGTTCTCTAACAAACATCAGAGACTTTTAAGGAACTGTTGGATTTATAATGAGAATAAATAACACACTAGTGTAATCCAGTTACTGCTTCCCAAAGAACGTTGATTCCACTGAACTTCGTTTAGTTGTAACAGAGTAAAAGGGGACAGAGAACAAGTGAAGGACATTTTTTAGATTTTCATTTGTAAAAAATCAGAAAACTCAGAAGAGACTGAGGAAGAGAACAAATATGATTCTTTTGAAACTTAAAATGCGTGTAAGGCTGGATATAAACGTCAGCTCACTAAAAACTACTTTCCATCTCACAGTTTGTGATTTTTTATGTCAGAAGTTATAGGCCAACAAATCGTGTCCAAAGAAAAGCTGTCCGCTGGGATCGGAGTTAACCTCATGGAAAGTGTTGCCTGTCTGCTTTGCTGTAATAATAGTGTAAGAATGGGCAGAACACAAGTCAGCCTTGCATCTCGTGGAATGAAGGTTCGTCTCTTAGCCGATCGCCTGTCTGTGCAGGAGGCTGTTTTTCTTTGCAACATGCAGCCATGACTAATCCCCTCTGTCTCAGGATCTATGCATCTATATTTATTCTCTTCATTTCTCTTTCATTGTCTTCATGTTGCAAAAGTTCCAAAAAATCTGTTTTTTAATGCAAATTGTAAACAATTTGACTCGATGACAACATCATTCTGCACTGGGTTAAGGTTTTAAATAGGCCACACACCAGAAGCTCATGCTTGCATAATGTGGATGTTTTGTCCCCTGATGCCACAGGTGTGATACAGGCCAGCTGTGTTCGGTGTAGCAGGTTCCACAGGGGACCATACACTCTGTCTTTAAGCATCACACTGCAAAGAGGTCAGACGCCATTTCCCGCCTGGACACACTGATAAGTAGCAAAGGCGATTATTTCTCTTGTCTGTCTTTCCACATGTATCTTTATCCTTCAGCACCGCTACACCCTGATGCTCCGATTCCACGCTCTTCCTTCCTAACTCGTATCGGCAGCCATGCTGTAATGTGGCCAGCTCTAATACCTGTAATTCTATTGGGAGCCCTTATTGTTACTGTGGTGTCAGTGGGATTTCCTCTGCTTTTTCAATTAGACGCTCTGAGGCTCTCTGCTCTGCGCTGCAGTGTAATCTCTGAGAGAAGAGAGATTAGTCTCAGGAACACTGATCGCAGCGTGGCCCAAAGTTTTCCTTATGTTTGCAGAGTAACAATGCAGAACAATAACAAGTTCAGAGCTCAGGTTTCATTGACTGATGCAAGAGTTGTTTGAACTTGACCCATTTTCAAATCATAGACAAAAGGCAGCATTAAGTTATTTTGAATATTTTAGTTGCGCTCTGAAATTAGTTCTGCAAAACGTTGTTCCTCCCAGATGAACCTTAACAACGGAAAATCTGATCATTTATTTCATTAATTAAATGTGCAAAGTAAAACCCAAATTGGATAGTTGTGTTTCACTGAGTGATGTATTTCAAGTGTCAATGTCTGTTCATTTTCAATGGCTTGAAAGCTAATAAAAGCCTCAAATTCAGATCCTTGCAAAAATGAAATAGTACAAAAACAAATATGCTTAAAAAAGTTATTTTTAAGCACAAATATGACTTTATAGCCATGTTATGTATTATATACAACCTTTTGGTGACTTTACACCAAAAGGTGATTCCTGAAGAAGCTGTGTTTCAGGTCGCAGACATTTTAATGAAAAGTTGAGTTAAAGGAAAAAGTGTGGCACTACATAGATGTATGCAGGAAATAGGCAACAACTGTCACACTTCTTGGTTAAGCCATTCCTAAACCAGAGACAATGTCAGAAGAATCTAATGTTGGATAAGAAGAGCTTGGACTGACTGAGATGTCTAAAGTCTCCATGAGTTTTACCTTTTCAAATGAAATAGTGAGATCAATACATTTTTCAATGATTTTCTAATTTATTGTGATTCACCTTCACTTTTATTTATCTGGTGGTAACAGATGGTTTTGCTCACCTGTTAAAATATTCATCTTGATCGAATGAAGGACAGTTTCGGGTGTCCAGCTTCATCTTCTGTTGTGCCGACCAGTTATCTGTAATTCTGTATTTTTGTGGTCTGTTCTTGAAACTGCAGAAAACTTTGAATGTAAAAGACCAACTCTGTCTATGGTTGGAGACAAAACTTTTCACTCAGGCTCTCAAACAAAATAGATTTTTCAGACATTTCAGATAAATCGGGACTTCCAGCTGAATGGTCAGGAATCAGTTGCTGTAATTGTTTTGTAAGAAGTGACTTAAAGATTGCGGAGTGATGCAGAAAGCTCTCAGAAGTCTCTAAGTAGATAATAAAGCTGCACACTCTGCCTAACCTGAAAATTGTTCAGATTGCATCTCTTCTGACATTAAAAAGAACCAATATGCCAGACTACTTTTTAATATATATGTATTTCTTTACAACTTTAAAAAGTCTAACTCAAAGCTGTTCATCTCTCTGTTGTGGAGCTTTGGGCCCATCCAATCAGTCCTGCTACTGTCACCACGGTTACCATGCAGCAGCTGCTTCTCCTCTACAGAATAAAAACATCTTAACTTGTTTGCAGACAGTTAGCATTACGTTGCTAATATTAAGGGATAACAGACTCGTAGCAAACAGAGCAATAAGTCAACTAGTGTGATCCACAGGTACAGACTGACTCGTTCTAAATCTGCCAGTGTTTAGCTTTGACTTCATCTCTGAAGAGAAACTTTTGATGGAGCGGTTTGAGTTTGCATGAAGTGCTGCTTGTTGGCAGCGTAGAAGCCGCCCCACGGCTATCATCGCTGCACATAACGTAAAGAAAAACATACATCTGCACTGATAGCTGTCACACGCTGAGAGATGTTTCAGACACACAGTGTAGCAAACTTACAACTTCAATAATGTAGTTTTAAGACAATAATAAATCTCATCATTAACATGACTTGCCTGGAGGCGTCATCCTTAAAAGTGACACTAATTTTTGTACATTTATCAAAAAATGCTAAATCTTAGCCCCGAGACTGTGAGCAGTGGCTGCATGCCATGTCACATTACTCGAATGTTCCAGCGCCCCCGAAGTGTTGTCACAAACTGGAGAAAACAGTTGTCACCAGCTTAGGCATCGCTATGACACTCAGTGCTGTCCACAGATGATCAGTATTTGAAGGAAATCATTTTCACCAACTTGTCATACAACCCATTGAACTCATTTGATCAGATTTTAATTTCCTCTGTTCTTTTGGCCGATTCAAAAAGGCAAATTCTGCTTTTCTATTCCCATTTTAACCTCTTGATTTTTTGTCTTCCATGTCATCACACTCAATCCTGTTCTGTTAGAGTCAAGGAGAGCATTTTAATAATGAAATGGATTGTCACTTCACTGGATGTGTCATGAGAATCTGGATGTTTGTGCCAGTTTTCTACAATCACTGCTGTTTTGGAGATGACTTCTTTAATAGGAGGAGATTATTGGAATTACTTGTATCTGGTCATGAAAAACTGGATATTGAAGCTATTTTGATTCATAATATTTTGGGGAACTAATAGATGTTTAGGCTTTGTGTGTGTGTCGGGGTGTGTGTGTGTATGTGGGTGTGCATTCAAGTGTACGGGCTGCTTTAGACAAAATCATGGCATGTTTTCTCATTTTCCAGTTCAGTACTGTTCGTAATGCGAGAGCATGGCTAAGCCCCTGGAGTCCCGTATCACAGATTCAAACTCAGACAGTTAGCACAACACACACACACACACACACATGTATGTACACAGACAGAGTCTTGAAATTCAAGCCTCAAATAGCGACACATTAACACATGCATGAGAAAACAAAAATACAGAAACTAACTTTGAATATCAAGTGACAGGTTTCTTGAATGTGTGTACGTGCAGCAATTTTCTGCCCCTGGGGGTCTAATCACACTGTCCTGGCAGATCACTGGAGAACACTTTGTATCAGCAATTAGCATAGGGTTATAATTCCTATCCCACTGAGACCACTGAGTCACTCTGTGGAAGTTTACTGCATCTCTTAAAAGGCGAATATATCATTATTTTTTACAACTTTTCCTATTCAGTCAGGTTCAGGCATGTAGCTCTTGATAACTGCATTCAACTTTATGACCAAAATCAGGAAATGTGTAAAAAAAAAAAGTATGAAAGACAAAAAGTGAGCACAAGGCCGTCAAGAACACAGCCAAAGACAGAAGCAGCGTTAGCAAAGCTTGCAGATCAAATGTAAGTTCATGGAGTGAAGATTTATATGTGTTACTTTTGTTTTTAATTAAAAGGATAGTCAAGAGAACATTTGTTAGATTAGAGACCCAACAAACTGGCACCATTTGGAGGATTTAAAAATGGCTTCTGTAGCAATGTATTTTTAAAATGTAATTTTTTCTTACCTTATTAACATTATGCTCACAAACAGCCACAGTCTCATCTTGGTCTAACTGTTCACTATTGGTTCACACCCCTTAGGTTTCAGTTGTTCTGTCCTCTAAGAATATGTTTCCTAATCAAAGTTTTTGCAAAAAGAGATGTATCAGATATCCGTCCTCTCTTCCTCTGTTCAGCAAAGCTCAGCCATGTTTCTTACATAAATGTGTTTCATTCTTGTTTTGCGTCAGCAGTCAGACAGACATGTTCACCATATTCCAGTCCATTTTAGACAATAAGACTTTTCGTTGTTTGTCTACAGCCATCCAACTCTGATTTGGAATGATGCGCTCCAAGATGGTTCTGTTATGAACACATCGTCTTCGTTTGTCCCTTCCTGTTTTAGAAAGAACAAAACTCTATTTGTAAATTACTTTCCCTCTTTAAAACAATCAATGGAAAGGCCAATTATGAGTTATTTTCATAGTTTTACGTTTTTTATATGTGAAACATGATAATGGCTGCCCTTTAAGTCACGCTCCACACTGCAGAGCTAAGGTGAAAGGTCAAGCCTGTGAACTTAAAGCAATGAATCAGTGCAACTTCACTATGCGTGCAGAGATTAGCATCGACAAACTGCTACGCTGCTAATCGACCTTACATGTGTGTATTTACAGGTGTGTGTTTTTACACACTGGTCACTGTTTGCTGGTGCCTGGTGGTGCGGCTGAGGAGCGGCTGTTTGTGAAGATTGGCATTCTAGTCAGGCCACTGAAGCTGACAAAGCAATTTAGAGGCACGCTGCTCTCGCTGCGTGGGTCTGATCCATGATGTATGTTACCTCCACCTCCAACAAATATTTAGCATCGACTTCATGCCAGCCTCTGCAATCCAGTTAAAAACATCGTGTCAGGCTGTTCCCAGTGGTGGAAAACACAGAGTGACAGGCTTTTATCATGTTAGCTGTGTTTGTCTTGCGATGACGCGCTTGTAGTGCTAATAGGCAACTTGACTCAGACACTAAATGATTATCACATTGAGTGTATTACAAAGAGGAGAGTACTCGTTATTGATCCTGTGCTTTATTGTCTTCCTTCTTCCTGGAGAGTTCATTATGTATGTTTGAGACCAGGGAAGAAAAAGGTTCCTTGATGATCAAGTAGAAGATATTTTATTCATAACCAACCTGTGGAAATGATGCGTGGCCATTTAAAGCAAGCAAAGGAGTAGAAAAAGCAGCATTTACATTAAATCAGACTTAAAGTGAGAGCATTCCTTCTCCTGTGACTGTCAACATTCATTCTCTGAACATGTTTTAGTTTTTATTCCAGACCAGTTTCATCAAAAAAATCTGTCAATGTTATAATGGAATATTGAGGAATTTTTTTTGTTTACTTCACATGATGTATTCTCAAAAACTCCCAGCTCTGAAATTTTACTCTAAAAACAGCAGCTTTTTATGCCATTTCACAAGATGAAATAGCTGAAAATGGCTGAAAGCTGAAAATTGAAATTGCACAAAATATGCCGCTACGAGCATAGTTATGGCTTGCTTTGTGGAGTCTTCATTATGGTGGCAAATAGCAAAATCATTGTGGTGATACTTCAAAGCCATTTTTAAACTGCTCCTAAGCTACTTTTTGCACTTTAAGATGTCCTTTATTTTTTACAGAAATACCAAGCTATTACACTGTATTCAGTAAATGTATTGTTAGCAATCAGAAGATTTGGAGTCACCTCTGTGTCATCTGTGGTGCCGTCTTCTCCAACACAAACCTTTGTGAGATTCATAAATAGGATTCTGTAAATGCTGATTCTTGTTGTTAATAACGGTGGAGGTAGAAACTCACCCCTCACATGGTGGGAGGGAGGTGAGTGGACCACGTTTGACCAATTTTCATATCAACAAGGACATTTTGTCTAATAGTCTTCTCACTAGATATTTTCAGATCATCATCGAGAATAAGATGCAGGACAAATAAAATAATCATATTCTACCTCTAGAGACTAATTTCCAGCCACCTTTGAGTTTTTGTTTCTTTAACTGTATGCTTTAACTGTGGTTCCTGCAGCCTGGATTTGCATGGCATGTGCATATGTGACTGTAGTGTCTATGATCCTGAAGCCACCATTAGTCTGTAAGCTTTGGAAATAACCTTCTAGAAGCTTCTGGTGAACTGGTACCAGAAGGTGATTTTAGAAGTCAGCAGTAAATCTCAGAGGGAGTTTAGAAGTCAGGCTCAGTTATATTCACAGGTATCATTTCCCAAATAGCAACCTGTCTTAGAAACTGAAGGGTGGAGAACGGTTTTAAACTCTGGCAAGCAATGAGAAATCAGTGAGGATACTGAAGGTTTTGGACACGAGGAAGGAGGTGTTTATGTAGTGAAGTTGATAAATCAGAGGCTTTTTTTCACTTTTGAAGATTAAGTCTGCTGTTGTGACATTGCTTTGTTTGGAATTATTAAAAACGTTAGTTGTGTCATTTTCTGTTCAAACATCAGCATCAAGATTCCTTACATTTGAACAGTATTAAATATTCATCATAGACCATACATTGCCTTTCAAAAGTTTTTGCACCCAAAAGAAAATGTTATTGTGTTGAGATTTTATGTGACAGACCCAGAGTCTGCATCATGCTGCCACTACCATCTGTGGTAAGACTAGAAAACTGATGATTTCCCTCCATTCTGACTGAGCTGCCGTTCAAAGAGGAATGGCCAGAGTATTCTGTCTCTAGATGAGCAAAATGATAACAGAAACACTGCTGTATCTGTAATAGCAGTGTTGAGGTTGAATACAAATGCACGCCACACTTTTCAGATTTTTAAACAAACACTTTAAAGTTTGTTTATGTCACATTATGTCAAATATTTCAGGAGCGTGAATTATTTTGTAAGTCACTAAATTACAATTCTCATCTTGAATCCCTGAGTAATGTAGAAATTGTACATCAGCTGTTGATGAATTTTTTTCTTAGTGAACATTTAAACTGATGGTGTACCAGATTAAACTCAGCTGTACTTTTGCCGCTGTGCTGCTTTTCTATGGCTTCTGGCTTCAGTCCAGATTAATCATCCACAGACTCTGCTCTCTGCTGGCCAGCCGCCGCTCCTCTGCTCCGCTTCTGCTGTCATTTCCTTCCTCTCATTCTGAAACAGGAACAGGACAGTAATGGAGCAGAGAGTGGGAAGTGCAGGAACAGGTATGGGTTAATATGCTGACCCCCAGCCGTTGTTCACTGTAAATCTGTTTCTCTACAGTCTCAGCGTTTACAATAAGCTCTTTTTCTATTACAGCACCGCGCAGGGGTCAGGGTTTGGACAATTTAGGAAGACATCATCTGAAAATACACAATTTTTTCTTAAATGGTGTCGTTTTTCTCAAATCTGGATCAGTTTTATAACCTTTGAATACAATAAGGGATTAAAAACTAAATTAATCTAAATCTTATTAGTAAAGTCTGCATTATATGAGGTGATGTAAATGATGTGAAACATTTATTGATGTTTGAATTATTATTTTTTTGTGTAAATGTTGGACCTGCATGTGCATCTAAGAACTACAGTATATAACAAGTTTATTTTAATATCTCAGCTGGAAAAGTAAAACATATTATATGGAATAATTGCATAGTTTTAAATTTCAAGTGTCAGTTTAGATGATTATGGCTCGCAGCCAAAAATTCAATTCAGTTTCTCAGAACATTAGATCATTACATAAAACCAAAGTGATTTTCCTATACAAATGTACATATAATGACAAATCTGTACAATCAACACCTGCTATTTTCGGGGGTTAAGGATCACAGCTGCTAAAATCCACAAATACTTTCCTCTCTAAAAACACTTTTAACCGCCTATTTAAATAAAAATTCTACAAAAGTAAATTAGTTCTAGGTCTTCCATGCAGCCAGAACCATCTTTTTCTATCATATAATGTTTGTATTGTTATATCATATGATAGCGTTTAATTGCGTAGGGTCCTAAAAGCAGGCATCCAGTTACAATGAGGCCAAATGATTCATCTGAATTGACAGGAACATGGGAGACGCCACAACAGCGCCAACGAGAGAAAAGCTCATGTAAAGGTGAAGAGGTGCAAGCTATTTATTGTACTTTCATTTAGTACCTCTGTCTGCTGGGTGTAATTAAGCAGCCATTGGCCTCATGATGCCTTAGAGAACTTGTCAAAGAGGAGTGTGAAAGTTAACAAGATGGTAATTTGTAGAGGAGGCGAGGGAATAAGAAAATATGAGAAGAGGGCTCAAGTGGGCCTTATTCTAATATTTTAACCAGTTTAATTGAAGAGAGCAGAGAGCACCAGAGGCACTGGACTTGTTAATGAGGACAGTGCAGCGCTGATAATTTGAAATGCTCCTATCTGAAGCAGTGCATGGGCTAGTGAATACAATCAACTCATACAAAATGTGTAAATGTTGAATCACCCTTGCAGGAAACCTTGCAAAAATATTAAATAGAAATATATTATAAATATTAAAGACAAATATATAAAAAGGTGGATATATTTTCAAAACATCCATTTTAGAAAATAATTGTTTTTAACAAAATAACCAATGGTTGGTATTGCCAACAGTCACTTTAAAATAGACATAACTGAAGCATTTTTAATTTCTACTTTACTTTTATGGATTGAACAATGTTTAACTATAAATTTTGAATTACTAATCCATTGCTTTCTGTTTCCCAGGGGCACAGATATAACCTAACACAAAAGAGCATTTATTTTAGCCAATCTTTAAAAACAGGAAGAGTTTAGAAAATTTGAATTTAAGTAGGAACTCCAAACATGGTTATATCCAGAGTCAAACCAATAATACAAAAGATTTTTAATGTTGAATGTGTTTTTTTTCCTTGATGAATGAATATAATTAACTTGAAGGTCGGATCTATCTGTGGTTTGCGGAGTGCGATGTATTTCCATCCAGTGTTATTTATTTTTCACCGGGATTTTGATCATCATCATTGATGGGGATGAAGATGGGAGTCATCATCAACGATGATTCCTCCAGGACACCCAGAGATTCTGAATGGGGTTCAGATCTGGGCGGTTTTAGCCGACTGTAAAAGTGACGCCTCATGCTTCCTGAAACAGTTCGAGTCTGATGAATCCTGGCATTGTCTTCATGGAAAATCCCCGTCATTAGAAAAGAAACAATCCATAGATGGAAAAACTCACTCGTCAGGATATTCAGGTAGTTTGCTGACCTCATGATGTTGCTGAACTTTGACCTGACCAACTGCAGCAACCCTGAGGGCTGTAGATCAGACACAATAGGTGAATCTGGGTAAGAGGAGCGCATCTACTTACTCTGATGCGCTCCTCAGTCTGGAAGAGGGTAAATCTTTACTCATTCGATCACATGACTTTCTTCCATCACTCCAAAGTCCAACCTTCATGCTGCCTTGCATGTTGAAGCCTTTTTCTCCTCTTAGACTCACTGATTAGTGATTTTCTGGCTACACAGATTTTCAGTCCCAGTTCTTTGGGTTCACATTGTGTGAATGGAAATCCTCTTACTTTCACTGTTAAATATAGCCTTGGGCTCTGCTATTGTTTTTTCTTCAGTTTGATTTCACTAAACATGAAGATTTGTTTTTCTTACCACATTTCTTTCTTGAAGACAATGGTCCTTCACTTTCCGTTCAGATTTTAATAATATGTTGAACAGTTCTTCACCATGTTTTAGTTTCAAATATCAGCTTAGATATTTTCTCTGCTTTAAGCCAATGAGCTGACCATTATTGAATAGACTAACATCTTTTCTGCGGCCACAGGATGTCATTTCACATGGCATCAGCTGGGGTTAGACAACTTGTTGCCTGCTGAAAGATAAAAGCTTATCTGGTGATTTTCCATGGGAGGCTTGTCATTCGCTCAGTTAAGTCCCTGTAGTATATTTAGTTAATGTTCTCTTGTAATGTTCTTATCAGTATGCAGACTGTCATAATTGTGATTTTGAATTGATTTTTAACTCAAAAGTTTTAAAAAGTGTAAAATGACAAATATATGGATGCTGAAGTAAAAACAGAACAGCACCAGAACAAAAGACGGATCCAGAATACAAAGCATGTGAACAGGTTGGAGGTGTTTGACCAGCCCAAGGCAGGTAGACAGATAAAAGACCATATCCATATTGTATGAAACACCACCTTCCTTCCTGCATAGCTCCTGTTACAGCCCAGGAATTGTATTGATTTCTCCATAATCCCAGTGTTGTCTGTCTCCCTGACTGCTGTGTGTCTCTCTGTTATCTCCTTTCTAGGAAACACCAACAGTGTTTTTGCCCTGGACTACATCAGCGGTTCCCTGACGGTGAACGGCCAGCTGGACAGAGAAAACCCGCTCTACTCAGCAGGATTCACTCTCAGGGTCAAGGTGAGCGGCCGAACGAGAGGCAGCTGAGGAGCGGGGAAGCAGAGCTTGGAGAGCAGATCGAAACTCCTTCACAAGAGGATCAAGAGCTTTTGATATGTTAGTGTAATAAATCAATGCAGCGTCTGGACATGATACAGTCTCAGAGGACTCACCAGCTGGCACCCCACCCTGGACCACTGTGTGCTTTGTGATGCGACAGCCTGCCTTGGATTTACAATATGACCACAATCAATGTGCCTCTAAATAATCACTCTAACAGGTGGTTTTATATACTCACTGGCAACTTTATTTGTTTATGCAAACTGCAAATCAGCATGGCAGCAACACAATACCTTTATTCATCCAGACATGTTAAAGGGGCAGTGTTAGGTATTGTCTAGACACATGGAGCCATTTTATATCACAATCAAGTAACTATGTTACCTCAGTTGTTATAAAAAATACTACATATTTATCAAATATAACTTAAAAGAAACTGACTTTGAATTTAATGCCTTGAAATTGGGCCTCTGTCTCTTTAGAAACGTCTGCTTTTACTGAAACTCCACCTTCAGGAAGTCATCACAACATGGCTCCTGTATTAACCCTTTAGCAACGTTTTTACCAGCGTTGCTCTGAGATGCAGCTCCTATAATGAGCTCAGTAGATGTGCATTTCTGTTAGGTGTCTGCTCTTTGCTGCTGAAGGAGCTGAGTGAGAGGGGTGGGTGCTCCTCCAAGGAGGAGCTGCATCCTGAAGGCGGTGCTAGGTTCACCCAGGCGCTTTGCACAGCGTAATGGTTGCCATGGAGATTCAAAGATCAAGGCAACACTCTAGGTATGTTTTTGATGAGGGAATAACATGATGTGAACGTTCACTTGCTGGAGCTCAAACCAAATGCTAAAATGAGAAAGAAAAGAGATTCAATGACTTTGAACAAAACACAAAGTTAGACTTAGAAGAAGCTCCTAGTTTGATGCATTTAATGAATTGGGTAAATATTTTGTAAACATTTTATTTGCCAATTATAGATCAGAGCTGATCAAGGAGAAACTGGAAGGTCCTAATCTCTGGCTGATTGATTTGTGCGTCTATTTATGGCATTAATTCATCCCTATCTATTAATTACAACACAAGAAAATAAGAGCATCTTACAGCTTCACTGTTATGTACTTATTTAGAGTTTATAAAAAGATGATTTAGATACAGTTTGCTCTAAGATTTAATACAAAGAGGGCTGGGCTGATACATACCAGCTTCAGTTGTCTTTTTAATTAAAATCAATAATTACAAACAAGAAAGTAGCCAGCGTGAACATTGTGAAAAAGAGCAAATGTAGTCCAAAAATGTATTTATAAGATATGGATTTTTTTTCCTTCTAAATTTTCCCTGCTTCCCTCTGCTTCTGCTTTCTTACCTGCTGTTGGTATTGATTATGCTGTGCCATAGTAATACAACTAATTTCTCAACTTCAGGCAGCTTAGATAGCAGAGAACAGGCAGAGGTGGAGGTCAAACGATTCAGGAGAGTTGGAGGCTAAGCTACTTTGATTACCCAGAGATGAGCATGCTGCTGGTGGCCACTCTGCTACTTACTGTGACCTTTCTTTATCAATAAAAGACAACACCTCGCACACTTCACACTCCTTTTTTTTTGGAGACTTTACATCTCCAATACTGAAGCAGCCAGAAACGGGGATTTGTGTTTGTGTCCTCTCAGAGGGACTCTTTCCCTCTTGAATCAGACTGAATTGCTCTTCTGGCCTCAGTTTGAGGCAATTTCTATGATTGCTTGGAGGTCACTTGTTCACCTTTTGATCCAATAAATAAACAGCTGTAAATATCTTGTGAGATTGCGTGCTGACCGCCCTTATATAGAATGACATTTGGAGTCCAATCAAATTTCTTTTATACCTTTTTCTGTTTTTCTTTTTTGCCACTCTTTTGTTGCTCTCTGTAAGGCCACAGAGTTGAAGGATGATCGCAGTCCGTCAGACGCGACAGTGATGACCACCTTCACCATCCTGTTAATTGACAAGAATGACAACGCCCCAAAGTTCAACAGCTCCGAATACCGGGTTCGCATCACTGAACTGGCCCAAGTGGGCTTTGCTCTGCCGCTCTTCATCCAGGTGGAAGATAAAGACGAGGTGAGCGAATCACTTCCTACAGCATCATGACATGTTTAGATACTCTATTAGGGTCGGGGCTCTTCTAGTCAAATATCTCATGCATGGAAATTTAAACGAGGGAATTATTTTGTTGAAAAGTCTAATTAGTGCATGCAGACACAAAGACAAGAAAAAAACTGTAGAGAAATTATTTTTGCTTTTTGTTATACTGAAACAGAGAACTACTTTCACAAATCAGACAAACTTGTTCATATCCGTCTGTAGAAACAACTCTAATGGCACCTCAACATCTTAACTGTTTCAAAATCTATTCATCTAATTTAAGTATAGTTTAACTAAAGTTGCAGATGACTGCAGGAAATTTCTTCAGATATCATTGTTAACTTATGCGTTTGTTTTTCCTCCCAGCCTGCTTTGGGAAAGAGGGCTGGGAAGAAAAGGGTAATAGTTTGCATTCTCATTTATAATGCAAACTATATGGATTTTCTTTCTGTACATAAAATGTTTTAAAAAATGAACATGACCTGAATAAATACAAGAGTTACTTTTTAAATTCTATTTGGAAAAACCTACTCAAACCAAATTTACCCGATGTAAAAATGTAATTGATCCTAAGACATATTACTGGTAGTGTCAGGCGTGGCAACAATAGCTAACTTGCATAGTGAGTGACGTTAAGGATTTATATTAACTGGCAATAAGTCTCTTACATTCATATGTTGGATTTTTGTCCTAAGTTTCTTTACCGAACTTTCTTGTAAATTGTGTAATTCTGTAATTCTTCTGACGTAGGTAAGTCTCACTTAGCTTGTTATAAACCCATTAGCTTGACTTACAACAAATAATTCTAAAAAATGTTTCCTGCAACGTCATTATACACTCTTGTGTTTTGACCTGTGGTGAGTTCCACTCGCCTTACAATTACAGACCGTTGCCCTTTCCATCCAATACTATGACTCTGAAAAGGAATTATATATTTTTGATATACTGTAAAGCAAAACACGGGTAATAATATAACCAAGCTCTATTACTTACTAAAATATTTTTCTATCATAAATAACCAATCATCACACAGGATTAAATTTTATAACTCCAGGAACATTTATTGAAACAGTAAAATACACAGAAATGCAACAATGCTTCAGTCTTTTGGTTAATAAAAACCTCTATAAATAAAAGTGGGTCCATTTGAATGTCCTCCAAAGTCGGCAAAAAAATTAACTAAACAAATATAGTTCAATAAATGAAAAATCCCCCATTGTAGGCCTGATGTGATGGTGAAGATTGGAAACGTGATAACTTACTCCAAAGGAAAATCTGGAACCCTTGAATGTCGCCTGTCCTTTAGTCCCAGTTGGAAAGAAGATGGAGGCGCAGGATGTTGTCAGCTCCTTTACCAGCCTCAGGAATCAGCAGGCAGCAAAGTCCAGTGAAGATGCAAGACAATGGTCAGGTCATATAAACTCTAGGATTAGGCTCATCTCTCTAAACTAGGCGTAACTCTGGAAGCTACCACGCCAGAAACATTAGGTATGTCTCATTCTCTTAGCTGTTTTAGCTTACAGTGCTTGGCTAACGAATGCTAATGCATAATGGAGCACTAAATGTGAAATCACGCCAACTGTATTGTAGATTCCGGGTTGAAATAATCACAGCTGTCGCAAACAAAAGTGTAGAGTTGATATCTGTACTCAAACTGTTGAGTTGAAGGTATATAATATCAGCACAACACCCGTTTTTCCAATACTTTCGTCACTTTATTTTTGTTTTGTTTTTTTTACTGTAGTCAGGCTCGCGCTAATGCTGTAGGTTATTTTCAGCTTCCGTTCTACTCCCCTCTCCCCCTAACTTCGTAGTTCTCGACCAATCAGAGACTAGTAAATTTGTTTAGCTCTACACCTCTTCCTCTTTCATACTTAAACTCTTCAAAATAAAGTACCATTAAGCTAATTTATATAAAAACGTTTTTCAGCTACATATTTGTACATTCTTTAAATTTTTAATGCCATATTATTTTAAGTACTTGCAAGTAAATTTTTCAAACTTATTTTATAACTCTTTAAAACAATGTTTTTAACACACTTCTTTTTGGTTTTGGACTTTGGGTAGGCAACTCCAAAACATATACTTTGATTTCATTATACATTTTTTTTAGCCATTCAGAGGGGGTTTGCTGGTTTTCTTCAGCTAATGGTTCTGCTGCTTGACCCAAATATGTCAGAATTTAGGGTAGTTAACTGGTAGGTGGATTTTCCTTCAGCATAGTCTCTTAAAGAACAGAACTCGTCGGTTTGCCACCATCATGTTTGGTTGTGGAAATATTGTGTTAGTTTCATGTCAGATTTTATGGGACACTCATGTTCCTAAAATTTTTACTTTTTTCATGTCAATATACAGAATATTTTTCCAAAATTCTGGAGATCATCAGCTTATGTTTTGTGGACTGTGAGATGGGCCTATGCGAGATGTTAGAAACGCGTCTGTAGACGGCTTCGTTACACAGTCTCGTTTCTCTGTAGTTAAGATCATCGATCATCTCTACTGTGTGTTTTTTGTGACTCAAGAAGACAAGCGCTTCACTATATTATGTAAATTGCTTATTGTGTTGAGCAGTAAGCAGGTCTGTGTGTCTTTTGTGAAATTATTGGGTTTTTTTCAAAATACTGTTTCTGTCATTAAGAAAACAACTTTTTTTTATTTAGATTATCTCTCATGCAAAACATAACAAAAACCCTAAAAGATCTGTAAGCTAACAAATATTTCCACCATACCTTCCACACTACACTTTCTGTGATTAGTTGGCTGACTATTTTGTCAGTATTTTCATGTAAGTTGTATAGATACTGTATGTGTCTTTAAAAAAACAATATCTGCTCTTCAAAATGACATAACATCTGCTCTATTAATATGCAAAGCAGCCTAGCCTCATCCCACTGCTGCCTGTCGGAAGCCTGCGTTCTCTCTTTGCTGTTTCCTCTCTCAGAAGAGTAAATACACACAACGCAACAGAAGAATAACTTATTGGACTAATATTGTGCAAATATCTTAGTACACTTGAAAAAAGACTAAACTAACTTACAAGTAACTTTTCAGAAATATATAGAAGCATGTTGTAAGCCAATAATTCCTTAATATAAATTAAAAAGTACTATTTCTTAATACAGAATCTCCTTGTAGAAAGAGATTCACCTTCCTGTTAGTAGGTGAATCTCAGGCTCAAGTCTTTTACAGCTTCCAACAGGTTTTCTTCCAGTATTACTCTGTATTTCACTCCATCCATGTTGCTCAGATCATGATCCTGCCACCACCATGTCTCACAATGGGTGGTGTGTTTGCTCTCCTCCATAAAAAGACTTCTGTATGTTGATCAAAAAGCTTAAAGTCACACACTGTTGAGTTGGGCTTATTTACTCTGAGTTCTTCTACATCTTTGCTAATTTTAAATGTTCAACGAACAAAAACATCTTTAAATATTTTTTTAAGTAGTCGCTAGTTAGCATTAGCATTGCGATCTAACATGATCAGTATGCTTTCCACTATATGCAGTAACCTTTAGACACTAATTTGTACAGAGAAAACTGTTTTCACGTCTGCTGTGCTACTCGGTCTCCCTCTTTTCCTGCTCCTCTCACACATACACGTGCTCGCTCACACCAGCGCATTGGACTCAACTACAATTTAATTTGCTCTGGAAGAGATGGGATAGAGCATCAAATTATACCTAACGAGGAAAATCAATCACCACGGGTGGAGATAAGCTGAAAGCTAGTCAACTCTGATTGATTCAGGCACAGCAGCTGCCAGGGTGGAATTTGACAGATAACTGCAAGTCAAGTGGATAGAGAAATAGGTGGAGACACGTGGAGAGCAGAGGAGAGAAGAAGGGAGGACAAGAAAAACTGAGATGATTGAACCGAAAGTCACCTGCAACAGAGGAAAGTTAGAAGTCTGAATTATTGGTGAAACATGGTGAAAGAGGGAGAGAAAAGAAGAGAAAACGAAAGAAGGGAAGATAGTGGAAGTATTTAGAGCCTGGTCTGTTTATCCATTCAAATGAAGTTGTGTTTATGTCTGTGTGGCTCTTTCAAGCAGAGACAAGAATACAGTGAGTGTGGCTGCATGTAGGGCTGGTGATGATCAAGGCGTTTTGCATGTGATAAGAGGCAGCTCTGTAGATTTGCATATATTCTACACAAACCGTGGTGATACTCAACTCTTTCCCAGGCTTTAGGAAAACTTGTCAATAATAGAGGTGCAGAAAAAATATGATTTTATAGGGAATCACAATTTCTGGTGATGGGAAATTCAAATCAATTAAAATGCTGAAAAAATCAATTTAAATTTTGGTTGTATGTCTATGCTGCTCCTATTTGCATATCATGTGTCCACTCAGCCACTGTATGTATTGTGAATAATTATTTCATATATGTTTCTTTATTTTACAACAAGCCAGGCAGCTAAGCTAACCTAATGCCGGCAATTTAAATTGCAGAATTTTATTCACCAACCTATTTTTGTTTACATAGAGACTGAATTTGATACAGTATGGAACATAATTCGAACTATTTGTAGATTGTTTGAATAGAAAAATTTGTGTCTGAATCAAAAATCAGAATAGTATTGAATCACTTGACACTGAAAAATTCACATCTCTGGTCAATTGGCATGTTGAAACAGTTCAGGATGATTTATTCATGAAAAATGTGAAAAATTTAATTAATACCTTTGCAGGAAAATTGGTGGATGTTTCTTACTTTTAAAATGTTTTAATTAGTTCTATAAACTAGTAGTTAGTGATACTTGCTTTGACGTAAACCATCTGAATTGTAATCAGAGGAAATAATGATATAGGTCATTTGGCAGTTACCCAGAGTGGCACCATAAACGAGGGAACACAAACACCAGATAAAATGACATTTGTCAGTTGTGCTTTGATTGAGTTTCCTGTTGGTTTACAGGCATTTGCAGTCAGTGGTACCTGTGTGTGTTCAGCAGGGGTCCCTTGCTTGCTGCTGAGGATAAAGACATGTTTTTTAGTTGAACTGCACTGCAATTTATCCATTTCAGAATCTCATTTTCTTATTTTAATTGGTTGGGGGGCAGCAGGAGGAGAGGCTCGCCCAGGGCGCCATTCAAGCGATAACTGCCACTGATTATAACCACAAACTGGAATGTGTTTTATGTGACAGACCAGCACAAAATAATGCATAATTGTTAAATAGAAGGAAAACGGATGCATGGTTTTTAATATTTTTCACCCATACATACCTGAAAGGTGAAGTCTGTGTAAATACTGGGCTGAACCACATTTGACTGACATTATGACTTGGTGTCTGTTGGGGTTTGCTCCTCTCAGCTTTGCTCATGTAGATAGGGGAATCTGTGAACATCAACATTCAGGTTCTAAGCTGCTTGCATGTCTGGACTTTAACTGGACCATTAACACGTAAACATGCTCTGATCTAAAGCAGTGTTGTTCAGTCTGTCGTCAAAAACTTTATCCTGCAAAGTTTAGATTTGACCCTGAATTGTTCTTTATTAGACTTCTGTTGAACTTAACAATGGCAGGTGCCAGAAGGAGCGACATTAAATCCTACCCGAATCTGTTGGCTAAGACCCAAAACGAGCTGGATCCATTTTAGCATCCAATCCGACGTAAAATCGAGTCAGTTGATGTACGCAGCAATTAGAATAGGTTTAAGTTAATGCAGATTGCTCACAATTCCCTGCAACTGCATTTCCAACAGTCAGACCAAAGTAAACTGAGATCCATTTTGTTCAGAGCTACTCAGCAATTTGACAGTAATGTTATGAGTGAGACAGAAAGTGAGTTAAAGTGGAAAGGTAAAACACATCTGCTCTGGGGGAAAATACAAACTTGCAAAAAGAAGTAGAGTACTCACCCATGATAGAACCTCAGGAGTACAGAAAGAAATGAAAAAAGAAAAAGCGATTTTTCGACCAGCTTTCAGTTCACCGCCGGCTGGATCGGCTTGTGTTTACACTGGCAGGATTTCAGGTACATAGTCTCACTCTCACGAGTCCAGCAGTCCATAGAGGGACTGTCGTATTGAAAAACCTGGTCAGAGCATGAAAAGTCGGATTTAAGCTGCATGTTTTAGACCTAAGAATAAGAGTCAATACAGTGGAAATGTTTTATCAATCGGAGGTGCCTAAAGTTAGTACTGCTTATGTGTGTAAGTTAACCAAAATTACATCAGACTTTTTCTTTGGTCCTCAGCCTGATCTGACCAGGGATGACATGTTAAGACACATGCTGTCATTTACCTGCTGGTTGTCAAGGTGATGTTCTGAAAACAATGTGATCTGCATTGATCATTGGTGTCTTCTTGGTTTGTGGCAAACTGTTAATAGGAACCTGCATGTTTTTCTCCAGCAGTATCTTTGTCATTGCATCTCTTCCATTAATGTCATACTTGTTGATTGCTTTGCTAACAGTTGTTTTGTCTGGAGAGTTTTCCATGTTAGCTGTTGAGCTCTGCAGCTCCTCCAGGGTTACCAAAGGCCTGTTGGCAAAACACTTAGTGATGTAGATTTAAAACTTAAAACCCATCTGCTTACTGTTAATTGTTCATAAGGAACTAAAACTATGTGATTTTTTATTTTCTAACACATTTAGTTCCTGTTATTGACTTTAAACCTCCATGTAATTCTCAACACAGTCGTTCACAACTCGGTACACCTGTACTGCAATCTCACTTTTTCTAAGTGTGAGAAAATACAGAGAGACATTTAATTTCTCTGTCTCACATTGTTACTTCTCGCTCCGTGTGTGATCCTTTCTGCTCGGCTGGCATCTTTAAAACTTTTCCTGCCAGAACTTGTCATTGAACTTTGTGGCAGTCGTGTCTGACAGGATGCTTTTATTGGGGGCTTCTAGAGGCAGTAGCAAATGGACGGGCAATTACGTTTATGGGCAGTTTGAGGTGACATCCCTGCATATTGGATGGTCTTTTAAATAGGAGCCATCAGCTACAATGGTTCTCCCAGAGCTGAAAACAAAAACAAGGGGGCTATTTGAACTGTCAGCATAATGCCAACCAACCACTCCACTCGTCTCCCTCCGTTCGCCACAATGACTGTGTGATTGGCTGCCCTGCAGCTTTATATATCAAACACAGGAGCGCTTTGGCGAAGGTTTCTTACCTGAAGACAGCCAGAGCTATTTCAGTGCTGTGATGTCACTCCCCAAATTGGTTTAGATTCCCCTTGTGATGCTTTCACTCTGTAAAAGTTCTGCTGCAAGGAGACTTAGGAGAAAGATGATTTTATTTTTTGAGTTTCATGTAAACTGATCAGACAATTCTAAGCTTGTTCTAAACAGCAGCCCACTACTTCATCACATAGTAATTCTAACAGACTTCCCAGTTCAGATAATCTGCATATCATAAACATTGTGTTGGCAACTTGCACTGTGTCAGCTGGAAACAGAAAAGCAGGAAAATGTATCTGTATTGAGGCAGATAGTCATGGCTGTCATCTATGTTCACGTCAAGATTTTTTTCTGCTCATAAGTCATAAAATACAATGATTACAGCTCACTGTTTTAACAGCCTTTGCCTTCTTGGTGATCATTCACTCAGCCTTATTTCAAACACATTTGTGGATAAGTTTTTTGGGTTTATTATACGCTGCATCTAAAAATGAGTCAGAATGAATAGCCCTGGCAATATACTTATGATATACAAGAGAAAAAATATAAAGTCTGAACAATAACTTTTAGCTGCAGATAGTTTTATATGTTCATTTGTTATGTATTCCTATATTTTTTCTTTCTTTTTATGTAGCATATATATACAGTATAGTGTAATAGCAAATAAACATATGCAAGCTGGACGCGGAGTCCCCTGCCATTGGTGCAGAATTAATTCAGACAATAAATGCATGCATTGATTGTACGTAAGGAAATGACTACAGAAAATAGCTGCTGTACTAAAACTTGCTCATAACTACAGTTGGAGCAATAATTAAAAAGGTTAAAACAAGTGAAAGTGTCAGAAACGAGGATGGATAATGATCCAGGTTTTCATTTTGTTACCACTCTCAGTAGGAAGGATGGTAATGGAGGTAGAACCAGGGGGTGACCCCAGGAATACGACATTTCAGTCCCACAGGGACGAATCTAAACATGGAGTTTGCTGAACTCCTCTGGGACTCCATGCAACTGTTTGCTTTTGACTGATGCAACTAAGACTGAGCTTTTTAGCAGCAACCGAAGGATGAAGATGTGGGAAAAAACTGTTTAATCATGGAGGAGGATCTGTGATGATGTTGTCCTGGAAGGCCTGTCAGAGTACAGGCCATCATTAACTGTCAGGATATCATACAAAATGAATGCTCTTTTTTTCTCTCTGCATACCTAAATAATACAAAAATCCAGTAGACTGGGCTAAAAAGAGGAAGTCTACCTACCTATCATAAACTATCAATCTTTTTGGTGCAGAACTAGCAATTGTTGCAGCCTTGCACTGCAGTTGGACCACAGCACTAGATCATCATTAATCAGATCCTCCACTGAACATCTTGCTTCAGTGGGTACACAGGATTTCATCTAAAATGTCTCAAAGGGGAATTTTGCTCTCAATAAATGTAGGATTAGTTGTGTTTGTCTAAAACGAGTCAAAAGACTCACTTTCGAGTTTTTTTTTGTTTTTTTTAGATACTCTGAAATAGACTCATCAGACTTTGACGTTCAGAGCTCCTTTTGTATTTGTGTTTCAGTTTTGAAATGTCCTTCTTATCCTGTCTGTTGGCAGGGGGTGAACAGTATGTTCCAGGTGTTTCTGACTGGGAACAATTCGGAGTACTTCACCATCTCCCCCACGGCGGTGCAGGGGCGTGCCGACATCCGTGTCAGGGTTGCCCTGCCACTGGACTACGAACAGATTCGGAGCTTCAGCTTCTCAGTGAGTTTTCCTTCTTCTTTTGGGTGCTTTTGCAAAATGTCTTACTATGTTCTTTCACGGAAAATATTTATGGTTGTGGGACTCCAGTTGAGACAAATACATTGCAGCAAAGTAATGGAAATTCTTGTTAATATGCGAAGAATGATGATAGAGGAGCAATTTAACAACTCATCAGATCTCAATGGGGACAAAACTCATTTTGGATAACTATACTTATATTGTCTTGGTGATGTGTTAGGGATTAAAGGATGCAGCATCATTGAATCAGTTTGTTTATTTGGATCCCCATCAGCCGTTAGTAAACTACATCCAAAGACATCACACAAACTGTATTTTTCTAGTCTTTGATAATTAACAGTGATATCAAATATATATGTCAGGCCTTCAAACTAGACACATCATTAGACATCAGTGGTAATTATGCTACTAAAATGTGCTAACTGAGAAGATTTTTACATTTTTCAGGGGATTTGACATTTAAAGGCTAAAAGGTCATTTTTCTCAGCCCTCCACAAACCCGTGGGAAACCCCGTCTCTTTGAAACTTAGGCTTAGGGCTAACTGTGAAGGGCAGGCGGGGCGTTGGGGTTCAGGCTTAACGTGTTTGAATGTCATCTGAAGATTCACTGTCACATCAGCATGTCTTTCTGTTCTTTATGCGTTCTGTTTACTCTTCCTCGCTGTGTTTCATCAGCTTTATGCCAACGAGTCCATGTCGGATCACGTGGGATTTGCACGCGTCTTCATCGAACTGATCAATGAAAACGACAACCGGCCCATCTTCAGCAAACCTCTGTACAACATCAGCCTTCCAGAAAACACACCACCTGGCACCTCGCTGCTGCAAATCCTGGTGAGTTCTCACACTGATTACACACTCTGGATGCTACAAATTACTCACTGGGTGGATTTTAGTCATGACTTTTACACTGCTTGTTTCATTAGGAGTAAAAGTCTTCCAGTTGTCTTCCACTTCTGACTGGGTCCCCTTGAGACTTCAGCGTATGTGGGATTATTTATGGCGACTGAAGCAAGGCTGCTTCAGATGAAAGTACAGGGCTGTGGTTAGCTTAATAGCATTCATTGCAGTCATTTAAGGAAAATCCATTGTAGTGTTTTCTCCAGTCAGCTTGTGCAGAGGGAGCATTGTTTTGGCAGGATAAAGGATTCTGGTGATTACCCTGAAACTGCTGCTTATAGCTGCAAATTGAATCCTTGTGTTGTACATTTAAACTTGTTTGCTGTTTACAAAAATGAAACCCATAACAGTACTTCACGAATAACACTTCAAATTGGATTTCTGTTTGCCTTAAAATTAGCTTTTTACACTGAGCTAACATTGCAGATGTAAATAAAATGATAAACAGCTGTGTTTATTCCCTGCAGGCCTTATTTATTTGGCTTTCCTTCTGCCAGGTGAAGTGATCTTTAAACCACTCCTTCAGTTTCCATTCGCAGCAGCAGCAGCAGCCATGTTTTAACCGTATCGGAAAATATCTCCAAGAATCTCCCCATAACTCTACATTATTATTCATTACCAGTCACTTCTGTGACAATCCACAATTCACTAGATACAAGTGCCAAAAAACATGGTGTGAAAATCAATAGTGTTTATAGACTGGGCGCTCATGAAATGGAGATTGGATGGCCTAATACCCGATACGTCTTACTGATGTTGGCCCCATGCCGGAGCGTGTGGCCCGCCTTTGAATCCTGATTGCTGGCAGCCGAGCGCAAGCAGACTGTAAACAGAATGAGATGTGACACTTTGTGTGAGATCTGTGCTCTGGCATGAAGTGTGTCACCTCAGCACTGCTGCTGTGGGAGAAAACAAGGCGCGGAAAGGCAAGCTTTTCTGCAAACACGGTTAATGCTTCTGGTTTGTTTAAACTTGATTACTGGAATATAGATACAAATACAAGTTTTAGAGCAGTTTTATCACGTTGCACATAAACATTGAACTTGTGTTAGAGATGCAGGAGTTCAGCAATCATAACGTAGTTTGACAACATTTCAAAAGTCTTTCGTCAGTATAACGTGTCATCAAGGAGAATACAGCATGAACAGAGGAACAGGAGGTTTCCTGTGTGTTTTTATTTTCACACGCACGCATTCACGCACCTACACACACACACACACACCCACACACGCAATTTCCAGCAAAAAAAACGTGTAGGCATCAACTTATTTGTCTTTGAATCTGAGCAATCAGACCTCAGTGCCGTCCCAAAGCCTCCTGGCTGCTCTTTGCATCTGTACTTCATTTGAATCTTTAGTCGCTCTAAACCACAAGGTGGAACCTGAAGATGGGATGTGACTGGGACCAAGGCCAACCTGTAATTAAACTCACTGATTCCTACAATATTCACAGTTCTACAGAATCTGTCCAGTTATAAAATGGTTAATGAGGAAATTCTGTTTTATTTTAACATCACAGTTTTTATATAAAATATTATGTATTGATGATGTCGAGATGAATTCATGTCTATAGGGATGAAAAATGGAAGACTTTTAAGACTCCTCCAGCATTTTGAAAACTTGATCCACATATGTAGTTAAAACAAAGTCTTGTAGTTTATGTTTCTGGAAAATATCTAGAGTAGAATAAAAGAATCTCCTAATTTCTGCTCTCATTACTGTGACTTCCAGTTCAGTGATATGGACTTAAAGGTTTATCACAATATTTTGTTGTGCTATTATGATAATGACAACACTATAAGAACTATTTGTTTTATACCCCACAAACACTTCTGTTAAAAAATATTCCCATTTGTAATACACTTCTTTAGGACACCAGTCACATGAAGAAGTGTATCACTAAGCTGCACACAGTAACTGCATTTAATCATATTTTATAATTTATTGATATTTGTTTATACTCTCATTGAATAAACAGTGGAGAAAATGAGAAAACTAACAATCCTGACAATACAGACAGTTTGGGGGGGAAAGGTCTAAACATCATTCATTTTAATTTATTGTTTCAATAATAAATCAAAATTCTTATATGACATTTATTACGATAATTGATAAACGATACAATAACTTCCCCCCCCCTACTTCTACTCTCTCTAGTCAGTAGTAATGTGTCTTTGATGTGTTTTTATTAAGATGAGTATTTCTGGCTGAGATTATTAAATGATGCAAGATTCTGCCTTTAATAAAAACTGGATATTTTTTGTTTCTGTCATTAATAAATGTACCTTTGCCTTCTGCTTTGCTGTGATGTTTGGGATGTTTGGTTCGTCTGAATCGTGCTCCAGTCTTTCCAGGCTTTGTTAAAACATAAGCAGATTTTGTTTTTTGTTTTTTTTATTACAGAGGCATTTACAAAAAAAATCCCAGGTTAACATGAAAGTGTGGCAGAATTAATGTGATCTTGACTGGACATATTGTGGATATGCTGCATGTAAGTGGATTAAACACACAGAACAGTCTGTAATCAGCCTGAAGGTCACATGGTGGCTGAATCCACAGCCATCCGTCTCTGGAGGCCACCTCTTCATTAATTCCTGCACAAAATTAACATTTACTTTTTATTTGCAATTTTAGGTTTTAGTTATGTTTGTTTATCTTTGTTGGAAATAATTTGTTGCCTTACACAGCTGTAATCTATTAACAGTCCAGTGTTTATTCCAGTCCCCGGCTCTGATTAAACAGAGCTGCTCGTACATGCTGTGTGTGAACAATGAGGTATTTTATTAATTTCTCACCCAGAATAATGAATTTATCTTATTTGGATCCCGACCTTTGACCTGAACACCCAATCCCATAACACCTATAATAAAAACCCCATTACTCACCAAAACTCTGAGCTACCAGGAGGAGAAAGTTACAATAATGAATAACGGACATAAATTATGATTAGTGTCTATAAATGTCTATCCAAGCTGGAGCAGGAAACATCCTCCACTCAGTAATGTATGAGCTTGTAGAAACAGCATTCATCACTTTGTCTCAGCTCCAAACAGTTTGTACAACACACAGCACCGGATGGATAAAAGAAATAATTGGAGTATGATGCAACATCTTCACAACTTTGAGAAGAAATGCTGTGCTGAGTAAATGTACGGCTCAGCTTTATGAATATTACTAACACATTTTCTTTATGGGAGTCCCTGTTGGGTATAGAGAGGCAGATGAAATGTCATCCCAACAGACAGATGGACACTATAATGAGGTGAACGACTGCAATACCTGGAAACCATTAGCAATCTGTTAGTGAAACAGAGAGGCAAGAGCTGAGGCTACACTGTTAATAAGAAATGAAAGGAGGCAAATCTTCTGAAACCAGAGGAGTTCAGGGAGGGACTGGGAGGCCAAGGATGAAAAACAGGAAAAAATGACTCAGGCAAAAAATGTAATCACAGTAAATATTTAAAGTGGCAAATAAGGCTTTGTGTAACCTCCAGTGGGCAAAGAGAAACGATTTTATTGCCCAACATTTCATTTGTCACTTCAGCGTCATATTCCAGAAACGCTTAAAAAAGTATTTAAAATGCAATTAATTTTGCTAAAAAAAATTTACAAGTTAAAATCTATGTAATAGATTCATCAAAATTAATGTGTTCATTTTTTAAGTTTAGATTTTTAAGGAAAGAGATCAACTTGATGCAATTTGTAGAACACAGCTGTAACATAAACGTGTAAAAAGTGAAGTGTTGGGAATACTTTTTGGAATTATTTATGGGATGTCGATGTTTATTTCTGAAATAAGTATTTGGAGTTTTTTCAAGTCAGACGTTTTGTTGAAAGATAATCAGGTTATGAATAGATCTGAGGTTTCCAGCAGAAATATTCTTTTGGATTTTTAGAAATAAATGTTTTAAATTATAGTTTCTCGTCTTTTCCTCTTAAGGTCTCCATTACATTTCAACTCTCTCTCTAGAAGCAACTCAGAGTTCCTCCAGTCTTTTCCCACATTAAAACCGTCTCTGGTCTTCCCTCCAGTCAGGAGGTGTTTTCCAGGAGTTGGCTGTGTGATTGGAATAATGAAATGAATTTATCTCTGGAGCCGCGGCGGCTGTGAAGACATCCTCGCCACTTTGTTGGAGTCATTGTTAAAAAGTGTTCAGCTCGTATCTCTCGCCGGTTTGCTGTGTCTCTTATCTGGTGGTCTGCAGATAATAGAAACAGGCAGTTCAATCTTGTCACCACACAGCGTTTGCTTTGAGCGCCCCCCACCTGTTGGTTAATGGTTTAGAGAAACAGAGGAGTCTTAAAAGCATGCTCCCCGCTATCCGATACATGAAAGTTTCCAAGAAAACTAAAACATGCTGCTGCAGTTAGCTTCAGGCAGCTGCTCTGGACCCAAAGATTTAACACTGGTCTCATAGCATTGTGTGTCTGACATGAACGCTAATGAGAATATATGCACCACTGATTAGATGGTCAAAAAGTTTTAAATATATACACATGCTTTTCAACATTTTGTCATATTTTTACAACGAAGTGTCAGAACCGATGTAGATTAAAAAGTGGCCACAGAAGAGTGAATGTTTACAACAAATACCTAACAGATTTATTTATCATTTCTACATTTTTACAAGATGGATATTCTGTGATATGTAAAGTTATAAATTTGCAAGAAAAATTTTTTTATTTTCTATGAACAAAGGCAAAAATTCACTTTAAAAAAATATCTTCTGTTGTTGAAGAGTCGTAAGTTTGTGAAATTTTCTAACATTGTAAAGTCAGAAATTTGTAAGAAACAGGTTTAGAGATTATGCCAGGGAGATTATAAAGTCAGACATTTTGTGAAAAAAAATCTCAGCAGTTTTCAAAGGTGTAATTAATAAATTTAGGGAATGCACATCTAGACATTTTCCAGTGACATTTATGACTTCAACATTAAATAATTTCCATGTTTTTTCCTGTAAATATGTGAAATTAATTTCAGATTTTCATGGGTTTTTTTGTCCTACATGGCCAATTTATTTATTTATTACTTTTATCTAAAATGCTTTTAATAGGATTTATTATTCTGTCTTGCATTTCGACCAGTCAAATGTTTGGGTTGGAGAGTGGATTATTGGCCTCAGTTCAGTTTAAAAAAATAAATAAATTCTGTATCGAGTTCAGTACCAACATTGGATCAGATTGGTACTTTCTGGATGTTACTGATCTTTTAGACTATGGGTGCAATGTAAGCATTCATTCAATCTTCAGATTTACCGTAAAGTTTGTTTAAATGATAAAACATTTAGCTGCAGCAGGTAATGTTTTATTTGAGACAAACAGGAAAACTCCTGTTTTAGTAAAACTGTTTTCTGTACCACACTTCTGTAAACCTGAGAGTGGAACCGGAAACATTTAAAGCTCATATAGGAGCCGCTAAGAAGTTAAGGTGAGAGATAATTTGACAAGCCGTTATCATGGCCTCCATCAGTCGGACTGTCAGGAACTGAACATCTTCACTGTGGTTCTGTTTGTTATCCCTGCGGCCGTGTTTAGATGTGCAAAACAGAGACGGAATCTGTTTGCTGTTCTGCGTTTGGACTTCAGGTCATCTGTATTTTGACAGCCAGTAATTGGTTTCCTTTTCTTCACTTCTCAAAGATCTTGCTGAAAAAAAAAAATAATAATTTTAGGAGCCAATCAATTCAAATTCAGACTCAAACAGGATAGAAAAGCAGAGCAGCTTTAACCTGCCGCCCAATCTGAGATGAAGGATAATCTGCAGCTGAACCCTCTCCTCCGTTTAATCTGAGTTTAGACTCTAAGCTGCTGCCTGGAAAACTCAGCCAGTCCTCTTGATTTCATCTACAGCTCAGAGTGGAGTTTATTTCTGAATCGTAAACGGTTGAACTAACCTAAGAACATCACACATCTCTGTTCATGTGAATCCGTTTCAGATGTCAGCAAACGTACACACACACACACACGCCCACACCCCCACACACGCACACACACACACACACCACCCATGCAGGCACCCGGTGTTTGCCTGCTGGCTTCACCTCTGATGGGAAGAAACACATCATTTAACCAAACTGGTCAGCTGAGAACTAATTTCTCTTTTGTAGTTACTGCCTGAGGGCCCCGGGGTTTGCAGAGTTTATATTGGCAATCAACAATAGTGAGACTTTCCATGCAGAACCTTCTTAAAAACTTAGTTTGGTTTTCAACGCTGATCTTCTGCTACCTGGTTGCCTTCTTACCTGAAGAATTTCTCCACTCCAGCTTAGGATCTCTACTGTTGAGCATCAAAGGAAGAAAGAAGAAAGTATAGTTATTTGAAAATAAACAGCGATATGAATTTTGATTACAATGTGATCCCTGCCTGGGCTGTATATTACAGAACGCTATTTACAGACACTAGTCATTACAAATACAATCGGATTCTGCTAAAATAAATTTATAATTAACACTGTGAGCACTTGAAACCAAAGTCAAATTACTTGTTTATGTGCACAATTATGGCCAATAAAGCTGATTTTGATACCATTCAGTTTTACACTTTACTCTCATCACCTCAGTGTAAGCATGTGGTATGTGTCTGTATGTAGGAAGGTCAGTGGAAGACATATCAACATTGCTGTAAACAGGACAATGGAAGTGCAAGTTTTGAATTTGAGTCTTTCTTGAAGTTTAAGTTGAAGGGTGCAGGGATAATGCAAACTAATGCCACTAACAGTAACTACAAAGATAAATCTTAAACATGTTTCATATAGATATGTATATTTCTTTCTGCTTATCCATGTGTTTCATCTTGTGTGTGCTGGTAACAATCATGGATTATTTCCTGATTAGTGGATTTTTCAGTTGGAGGAAGAAATCTGGTGACTTCTTGTCCTCAATGAGTTAAACTCCGAATTCATTTCCTTCCTGTGCGACTTCTGACTGGCTATAAAGAGAATATCATTCAGGGTTGTGCCGTTGGTTAAAGTGAAACTGTGACATTTGTGGTTTCTGCAGGTAGATCTTGGTCAGTATTGAGATAACTGAAGGTTGTCCCTCAGTCTTGAACTCAGCTAGAGAAAGATTTTGTCCCAGCAGTAGAAGTGGTGGGAAGTGTTTGTCAGGTTTCTGTCAAATTATGCAGTTGGTCAATGAAAACACAGCTAGTTCTGTGTTTTTGTCTAATTTCCTCAATAATCTTCAGTTTATGAATGCAAAACACTTCTTATCTGTACTGACTGTATTGTCAGTATTTATCAGAGCAAAGGAGGAACATTATCTCACCTCCCTTTCTGTCTGAACTACCATTATCTTTTAGATTCCCATTGTGGCGATCACAAGCACCATTAGGAACCGTCTCCAGCTTTAATATCCGCAGCTTTCCTTTTCTCATTAAATCTTACCCTTTCTCTGCACCCCACCTCTTTAACTTTACCATTACCTCAAACTTCCACACTATAAAATTTTTAAGCTGCCATGGTGACTAGGGGCAAACGCATAATACCCTTGTGTCATGGACTCAGGGCCATGGCGTGAAGTGACAGCAAATCCCTGCACATAGCAATCTCAGCCATCCATCTGAATGAAGGCCCTCTGTGTCTGAAGTTGAAAGTCTTTGGCAAGCAGTTGGCAAAGTGACTGGGCCACGCTGTCATGGTGATTGTTTGTTGGGAGAAAGTGAACGGGTCGGTGAGTGATTGAAGAGGGAGGAGGCAGGAGATGGCTATCATCTTTCTCTCCATTCCTGCTGCATTGAGAGGGGCTGGACTGTAGAGGCAGCAGCGACTCCAACACTCAGCCCAGCTGCTGTCACCGCTTCGATAGCTGTCACATTAACACCCCTGCTGCTATCACTGGAGCACTTATGGACCTGTCAGTCACCTGGGAGCAGAGGAGGAGGAGGCATTTAGGGGCAAGGGTGTGCTAAAGGAGATATGTAGAGTAGAGAGGAGACAGTGGAGCTGCAGGCACGCTCTGATGCAGAGGAAAAGTTGCAGAGGAAAAGTTTACACAAAGAAAATGGAGGAAGAATCGAAAACATTGGATGTAAAAATGTGGAGAACTCCGTTGAATTCAGTGTAGTCTTCAAAAGACTTGATATTAAAACCCCTTGTGGATATTGTACACTGCAAACATATTCATACAACATGAAGTTTTGTACATTTACGTCACAATAAAAACACCAACTTCAACTTATTCATTTGTATTGAAACAATCTAATTTGTAATATGTGTCTTTGCTGAACTTTTGGTGTAAAAAACACAATACAAGATTAGAAAAGCAAATGAAAACATAATTAAAAAACATGCTTACATGGAAAAGTTACTAAGACAACTAGTGCTAAACTGTCCGTTGGAACAAAAATGTTTAATCTATCACAACTTTAATGGTTGTTTTTTCACATTTTTATCATCAAGAACCTGAAATGTTTTCATGTTCTTGATAATTATCTCAATCTCAGTGAGAGAGATGGAACCAGTGAATGTTAACTTTCAAGTCTTCTCAAAAACTTTACATTGGACTAAGGTCTGGACTTTGAGTTTGAGGGGGCGTGGCCAACCACAACTTATTTACATAAAAGTGACAGATCCCTAAAACAGCTCATTACCAACAGAACTCAAAATAAGCAGAACTAAGGAGGTGGAATCTGATTATCTGGGAATCATTTTTTGCATAAAGTATAATGAAAATGTTTGTACAGAATATAGACCTGTTCTAACTTTTGTTTACATTTTGTTTAAAGCAAAAGCGTAAAAGGTCCACTTTAATATACTAACATTTAAAATTATAATCTTATTATGTGCATGGTCCTATTTGCTGTAAAATTAAAATAAAAGCAAAAAAAAGTTGTTAGTGAAAGATGAATATTTTACTCAACCATTCACTGACACAAATTTACAAAAAAATAAAAAAATGCAAATGCACAGATGTTCCTTAAACACATAACTGTACAGCCATACTTTCTCTCATGCTGGAGCTCAGGCCCACAGACAGTGAGCTCTCCACTCCGGTTCTGCTGCTCCAGCTCCCAGACTCAGCTCGCTCTCGGTCCGCCTCTGAATCACCGTGACCAGCACCGTGCTCTGCAGAGGGGACAGCAGACACGTTCAAGTTTGGCCCCTCAACTGACTGCAGAGCCACTGAAGTGAAACTCTATTACCACAGGCTCCCCTGCTGCGATCCATCAGCAGCGTCACTGCGGCCCGCGCGCATGCAGCATGCACACGGGAATGTTTGTGTTCGCAGAGACAAATTGTGTTAATGTGGCAGATTCCTGAGTGCTGCTCTTTACGCGGTATTTTTCTGTCACCTCTTTCATCTGCAAAACGTATGACAGAAGTTGTTGCTGTTTGCATGGCAGCGGTGGGTTTTGTGGGCAAGAATGTATCACTTTTCCCATCAGACTTAATCCAATCAACACCTCCAGAAAGTGAAGCGAGGCTTTCATGTTTTATCGTACAGTCGCAGACAGCTGTTGGAGTGAGAAATTTAAGAAAAGAGGCAAAACACAGTTGTGACAGATCGTGTTATGCAGAGCCACACCAGACTCAAATGTATGCAGAGGAATAGCAGAATCAAAAACAGACAGGAGCATATTCCTTATTCAGCTTTAATTGAGGTATCAACGTTACATATTTCTATACTTACCACTGAACATGTGTTAGTTATTTTAAAAGTCTGTAAGTTGCTGTGTATTAAAAAATTCTGAGGGATCAGGACTTTACAACATGGATCAGAGGAAGCCTGAATGGAGCCACGTTGTGAAGTTTTTAAAGCAGAAAAGTATGAGACTCACTAATTTATTTCAGCTTCTTTCATTGAAATATGATGAGCAACATGCTTAAAAATAAATATTGTGCTGCATCTCTTTTCTAATAACACATGAATATTTTATAAGCTAAAAAAACAATAATCTCCATTGTTGTTGAAAATCAAGATCAGCATCTTGTGGTGGATCCCGTCGGATTTGTTCCTTTTGGGATGTGACATTATGACATTTTCAGCAGCAGACAGCGAAGCGCTGCAGGCGGATCAGTAGCACAAACACTTTCTGATTATAAAGTCAGGATGTTATGGAGAATTAGGTTCTGTTCCAAAACTTTCCAGGCTCTTTCCAGGGAAAAAGGAAATAAAGTATTGACAACTATTGTATTTCCAGACATTTTCTCACAACAATCAACAGAAATGTCTGTCTGCATTTCTGTCCATTTGATATGCTGTCTGTCTGTCCATTTATCCAACCATCTGTCCATCCATCATTCCTTTCTTCCCTCTTTCCTGTATGTCTGTAGTTTTTCTGGTTTCTAGTAGAACTTCAAGCACTTATTAAAACAGATACAGAACCCTGGAAGTTTTGGTCTATTTTTTTTTTTAATTTTGTATAAAATTTTAAAGAAATCATAAAGGAGATGTGATTATCCTGCAACCATTTCTGTGTTGTCTCTGAAGCCTCCTCCTACCTAAACCAAGACTTCTGTACCTGTTGGTGGGAACATCTTGGAGGGAACTTGTCCTTGGTAGACCGAACCCAGCACCCACTTTTCAGTGAACTGAAACTTGGAGTAATTTAAACTCTGAACACATGTCCTGTTTTTTTTTCCACCTCAGATTAGCTCCTGACCAAAGTACTCTACTGTAGCTTGGTGCAGAGTTGATGTATTGCTTCCTTCTTGCAGCTCCGGGTTTCATTTCTAGACGCAGCAGTTCACGTTGCCGGCTGGAAATGGATTTTCCAACTTGTTATTGTGTCTGTCTCGCTGTTCCGATCATGTTGACATGAAATTTTAAGTGTTTTCTTTTTTTTTTTGTTGCAGTCGTTAAATGTGGCCTGTCCTCAATGCACTGAGATTTTCTCAGATTTATGATGATCAGTGTTAAGATGTGGTCAATTACTTTTGCTCATAAAGCTCAGGTAGAGGCTTCTTTTATGCCAAGAACTCAAAATTCTTCAGAGATGTTCTACTTTTCAATTCTGTATGTAAATTTAGCTTTTCTTTGCATCATTTCTGGTGTTTTTGACTTAAAAGAATTAATGTCCAGATTTTTTTCATTTGCTGAAAAAATTTAAAAAACTAATTGTTGGCCAGAAGCTCATGTGAACATTAGCATTAAAAACAGAAGGACTGATCTAACCGTGTCTTTCCTCATCTTTTCCTTCCAGGCCACAGATGGAGACGTCGGCCCTTTTGGAATTGTCCGTTACTATTTCAGCGACGATCCAGACCAGTGAGATTAAACACATTTTAACACACATGTGAAATACTTCACAAAAACATACAGCTATAAAATCTGCTCATTAATTATGGGCCTGGTTAACAAATAAATGACTCTGTTTTTGGCAAACCACTCTTAGAAACAGCTTCGCTTCAGAATTGATTGGTGATTATTTTTACATCTGTTCTCTTTAAGTCCAGAGGAACATTTAATTTCTCACAGAGGGACTATAAATTCTCAAAATGTTTTATTTTTCTTTAATCAATGAAAATAAACCTTTCATAAGAGAAATATAGAAAGCAGAAAAATCTTAATCTTATAAAATGGCTTTCCCAGAACCTTTAACCTCTGCCCTGCTGAAAAAGTATGGAAAACAAAAAAATAAAATAAGTAGTTCTACAACAAATGTAAATAATTGTGCAGAATCATGTCTGGAAATTAATGGCTTAAATTGCCCTTCAAAAAACATTTATTATTGTGAGTAGTGTCTCATGTAAAATTTTCACTAATTGTTATAGAAATTTCAGTTGTCTACAGTGTAATTACGCTTTTCTGAAAAATAGGTACAAATAATTTGTTAAATAGGACATTAATGCCAATGGCAGGTGGATGTGATGTAAAAACAAACTGTAAGTAAAGAGGAAGTTGTCTAATCTCAGCTGTTTGTCGTCCTGCAGGTTTTCGCTGGATGCAGAAACAGGCTGGGTCATTCTGCAGGCCAGCCTGGACTATGAGTTAATGCGGCGTTTCACTCTGACCGTGCTGGCGAGGGACGGCGGCGGGGAGGAAACCACCGGAAGGATCCGTGTCAACGTGCTGGACATCAACGACAACACGCCGCTCTTCCAGAAGGAGGCGTACGTGGGTTCACTGCGGGAGAACGAGCAGGCGGTGCAGTCTGTGGCGCGGATCAGGGTGAGGTGTCGTTAACAGGCATGCAAACTAATCACATACTGGTTTATATAATAAAATTACGAGTTGGTCTTAAACTTTGTTTTGTCCAAAAGAACATCCAATTACTATTCTCTTTATAGCAGCTCTAAAGTGCTTCATAAACACACATCTGGTTTCAGGTATTAACCCTTTACGCCAAAACCAACATTTATGAAGGTATAAAAATGCTGTTTAGATGTTTTATCTAAGCTATTCCAACCTGAAATGCTACTCAGTTAAATAGACCTCAACATGTTTCCTATTTTTTTAGTTTTAGGCTCAAAGAACTTTGGAGAGAATTCACAAATCGTAGTTTCTGCACCGCATTCATGCAGCACATTTCACGTCAACGCGTCCAGCAGAAGGAAACATTTTGCACCTATTTAGGCATCAGGCCACAGTTGTTCTCTCAACAGCAACTGATGAAAGTGATTAAAGAGAGAAATTGCTTTTTTTAATTATTATTTTAAGCAACAGGGAATTCCAGTTATTCTTTATGAAACTTTGGGGAGGAGGATTAATGTCAGCGTTGTTAAATCAGTAAGTAATACTTTAAAAACGGCGTAATGGTGCATTGTGCTATCTCATCAATTCAGAAATGGAAAAAAAAACTTTAACTGGCATCAAAATATATCAGATGGTAAAAATATTACATTTCATTCAATAAACATCCTGAACTTGTAATTGTGTGTGAAAATGAAACTATTGTTTGCATTTACACTCATTCACATCATTAAAACTGCCTTTTATTTTAGTAGCATAGAAAGACTTGAAGCAATAGAGAAATGTGCAGGATTTCTCTGATACAATAAAAAACTCAGCATTATCAACCCCTCAGTCCCTGCATGCCAGGTATACAACACACCTATAACCCAATGATAACATTATGTCACACATGATATTGAGTCACTCACCATGACATGTTGGATGCTTGAAACTGAAAGTGAAACTGACAACTTTACCTATTTTTTGTCTGTTTGGTCTCCATCTAATCAACCCTCCATTGTCTCCATCACACTCTCTATACCTGCATGTAAAGAACTTGTTAGTTTGAAACATAGGTTTTTACTTCCTTTTAACTTTAAAAATTATTTAATTCAAACTCAAAATTAGACAATTTTAGAAAAATATTTACAATAATATCAGATAGAGATTATGAGAAATTATGAGATTATGCAAAGAGAAGATGAATTCTACCTTCGTTGATATTCTTGTGCTGTTTTTTTTTTTTCTTTTTTACGAAGCCAGGAGTGTAAGAGGTTGTTCTTTTGTTCTTCTTCTGCTCCATACTCACAGCCTGTTTTCTGCAGATGGTATTTTTTCCACTTAGATCTGCGTACGGTTAATAGGTGTGATCTTTCGAAATGTAAAACTATGTGTTTCATTCACATAACAAAAGTTAAAATTGGTAAACTTTTTCTTAATTGTATGCAGAATGCCCCATTAAAAGAGAATTGTCTGTACGTATGTGTCACTAGTAAGTAACTTATAGTGTTTTCTGTTTTATTTTATTGTAAATCCATTTTTGTAACTTGTTAAGGGTCTGCAGATGTGAATTAGCTTATTCTATAATCTGGAACAATTCATGAAATTGTAACATTTATGTCTCAACTGTACAATGTCCCTTTATAAATAAAGTTTATTAATATTATTATCAGCACAGAAAGATGCTCTTAGCTAAGTGATGATACTTTTGTAGAAAATCTCCTTTTCCATCTTCTACCCATCAGTTGGTAGAACTTAAAATAAAATAACTACAATGATGCATCATATTCACATGCCAACATGTTTGAACGAATCCAAAAAATTGATTTTTCTTTTTCAGTTCTTGTTGTCACTACCGTCTGTTTTCCTGGTTTCACTGTAAAACCTGCACTACTGTGTTAATGTGCATTGTGTTTCAAAAAGAAAACCAGTTAGCTTCAGTGTGTTGGCCATCAGTCAATGCCACACAAAAGGCAGAGCTACACAGGCACAATTGTAACTAATGGCTCAGCGTTTGCTTTGATTGCACCCAGCAGAGAAAAACATCCCTTGAGGCTTGCTCGGCTGTACGGCGCACCGTGTGAACTGGTCTCAACGCTTGGCTCGCTGTGTTTGATTATTCTGAACGCTGCTGATATTAATACGTCGCCCAAGAGGAAAACAGAAGTCAGACACACAATTGTGTGTGTCAGCGGTTTACCAGCGAACTTAGATGCTTTACACACAAGTGTTCGCACACCGCTCTGGGAAGACAAAGCAAAGAGAGGATTTCCTGCTCTGTGCTTCTTGCCTCAGAGGTTTTTGCCTCCTACTGCAGAGGTTCTGCTTTCATTCATTTTCCCTATACTTATTCCTTTTCCCCTCATCTTTTTGATTTGCTGCCCCCGACTCGTTTTACCTTTGAGTGGGAAACAACTGTCTAGTGTGGAAGTGTTTGTTAAAAATTGATTTAGAAGGACAGCCTGGAAAGGAAAGCCACTGCTTAAGAAGTTGTGGGGGAAGAAAGGTATTGCTTACTCAACATTTTGGCATTAAATAAAAGCATAGCGATATGTCTGTTGTGCAGAGATACAAATGAGTGTTTCTGACAACCTGTCCAGCTTCTAATGATGCCAGTAAGGCCCAGTAGACTCTCCTCACAGCCGGAGGACTCATTTTAAAGTTCCTGCCAAATCAACAATAATGAGCCGGTGTCATCATCGCGGTGAAAGCTGCTGCGGATTAGTCCTTCAACAAACGGTTTCATCTTTCCTCTGCCTGCTTGGCTTGTCGTGGCTCAGTTGGTGTTCATCCAACACTGACGTCTGCACCACTAATAGCCAGAATCAGCTTTAATCCATCCACTAACATGCCACCGTTGACTGACAGCTTCCTGGCTGCAGACTCATGCTCAGACCTAAATACTTCATATAGTTCAAACATTTAAATTGAAAGATGAGCATTGTGTACAGCAACATCTGCTGTGCTACAACTTGTTTTTTATGTCTTACTATTAAAACTTCAACTAAGGCATTATGTTATAAGTACCACTCCCCCCTAACATCTGCCCACTTACAGGCTACTGATGAGGATTCTCCTCCCAACAACTTCCTGACGTACACCATCATTTCAGCTTCAGCTTTCCCTCAATATTTCAGCATCATCATGGTGGAAGGCTATGCAGGTACTTTTACTCTCATCTCTACAAACTTGTCTTTGGTTCAACCTCAAAATACATTATTTTAGTCAAAGAATTTCTACATTTTTGATTTTATCTTATTTTTGATTTTATCTTAACATTTTTGATTTTATCTGGGAGCACCTCTAAAATAGTTCAAACTGTCTGAAAGCAGCAGGGGTGTACTCAGTTTCTCACATCTTAGTTTAATTAACAACGGAAACAAAAATGAACCTTTTCCATTCCTGCCCTTTCTGCCCCAGTTATAAGCGTGACCAGGCCTCTCGACTATGAGATGGTTCCCAAGGGGTTGATCTATTTGACAGTGATGGCCAAAGATGGAGGAAATCCGCCGCTTAACAGCACCGTCTCGGTCACAGTGGAGGTTATAGTAAGTACAACCTCGTCAGTGAATTAAATAAAGCTGCATTCCGTCAATGTAAGTTGCCAGTTGATATTTGAGTGAAATATTAGGGGGATACATGCACAGCAATCCCTGGTATTTGGGCACCACAACTACCAGGGAATAGTTAAATTCTGCAAATACTTGAGACCCTCCAGACATTCTTATCACTGCTTATTTTCTAGTTTAAACACCAAATATATCTTAAAATGTGTTAATACTCAGCAGTGGAAACTGTCTTAGTGCTGCCCTAGAAGCTAACATCCAAAGTCTTCCTTATTTCTTAGTTCATCGGTTCAGCCAATCAGCACCATGGAAAATTAGTGGCGCTTCAGCCCATAGCGTATCAGGTAGCATTGTGCCCAGGTGTGCCAGCTTCCCAAGCTACATTTTCTTTGCAATATTTTATATATGGTTTATGGAAAAAATCCGTGAATAGGCAAATTTTCCGCAAATGTTTTGGAGTTATGATCCTCATAAACAATCTGTTAACAGGTGAATCCATGAGTACCGAAACACTAAGTTTCCATATGGGTGGGCAGACTAGATCAGTAAAATATTTAGGGTGGCACAACTAAGAAAAAGAAAAAAATACCACCCTGAATCCTCCTGGAGGTGAAACAGTAGGTTTCACTCTAAATATCTGAATTTAAATCTATAATTTTGACTTTGCGTGGGTTTTGTGGAGAAGACCCGTTCCAGTTCATCCTTTAAGTCCTGATAAGTGTAAGTAAGCTTTCAATGACACATCTTCTTCACTGTTTTATTTCTTCCTCTCTGATCATTAGTATCGCATTAAACACCCTTTTGTTTTCCTTTTGTTGTTTTCTATTGACTTTTAAATTAAAAACTCATATATTGACTTTTGCTTAGAAACTGTAAATGCAGCCATCAAACCACAATGAGCAGATGAGGTCCATAGTCGCCAGGCCCACAGTCTCATTTCCCATGGAAGACATCCATTATACATCTTACTTTTTATTCATGAAAGGAGAAACGGCAGAGAAGAATGGATGAATATCCTTTGATATGCACAGACCATTAGGAATTCCTATACGCATCCCGCATGAGGGAGAAAAGCTGCTAAGACCAGTCGGGATAGATGTTCACAGTTCAGCGTTCCCCCTACGTCTCTCTGCCTGTGTCTCTCTCTGTCGTGACTCTCACCACAGGGGTTTATCAGCAGCTGGCAGCATCACACTCACACAATGCTTTGCACCAGTGTAACTCGGAGCCCAAATGGATAATTGTCCCAGTGACTGTTGTTAAAGTGTTAACATTTCTCAGCAGCTCACGCAGTGGGGATCTTCTCTGCGAATAGCCAGACAACTGGAAATGTTGGTGTGAAATGGAGTCTTATTCATGAGTGGGAGGCTGTGAGACATTTAAATGCTCTTACTGAAGCTGTTTTAAGGCAGCTGTTGTTCCATGTTAAAGGAATTTATCTGTCATTTCATCCCTTTACATTTAATTTTATTACAAACTAAGTTATTACTTTTCAAATTCACCACCGTAAGCATCAATTTATATATCCAACCATTTATTCATTCTCTTCTGCTTATCCAAGAAGAGTAACAGGTTCACGAAGGAACCCCATACTGTACATCTCTCTCACTAGACACACTGGGACCCACCAGAATGATCTGACCAACACACACACTCACATCTAAGGAGAATTTAGAGAAACTATTTAACCTGACAGTTATGTTTTGGGACGGTGGGAGGAAGCCGGAGTACCCGGTTAGAACCCACACATGCACAGGGAGAACATGCACAGGAATCTAACCAGGAACTTCTTGCTGCAAGGCAACAGTGCTACCAACTGTGCAGCCCAGCTATCTGTGGATCTCCGACTCCGTCCCATCATTCATGAACAAGACACCGTACTTGAACTTCTCCACTGATTCTGGACCTAAGGCCTCATTCTTTGACTTGATCCTGCATCATCTTTGTTGCCACTGTAGCATTTTATTGTGACCTTTATGTTACAATTTCTAGAAGTTGCATCTGTGATGGAGGTTTTAAACATGACCCGTTCAGTAAGCATGTCTCCAGCCTTCCTTGGAAATTGAAGATCTCCTCAACAGAGTTGTCTGATAAATGATCCCAGTTCACGTCACGACTCGTTTGGGTCTATCAGGTTTGTCCTGCAGTCTACTCTGCTACCAGAGCCAACTCACTACCACGAGGTACTCAAATGACTTCTGCCTCTCTGATGGTATGGTTACAAAACTGCTTATTGTCCTTTCTCTGAAGGTGACCTGATTCTAAGAACACTTATGAACCACCTTAGACAGAAGTTCAGTAACAAGATATGTCCTGATTAGGGAGGCCATTCCTCCCAGTCACACCCCTCAAGTAACACCAGGCATCTCCAGATGGTACCTCCAGTGAACTATTTAGAAACATCAAGAAGCCCAGCAAAGTATGTCTCTGTCTTCCAAAAGCCAGATTACGCTGCAGGGAATTATCATGGCTAGACCCTTCCTACAACCTGGCTTACATGGTTTTCTCCTCAGTCTTTGCCATTATAGGGCTTTTCAATTACTTTTTCAGTCTGAACCCAGTCAAGCATGATAAGTCAAAGCTTAACCCAGGGGCCTGGTACCAGGAGTGTGTCCTGGTTTCCCTAATCCTGATGATCTTCACCTTGTGGTCTGCCATTCATAGAGATTATTGAAATATTTACCAAGAAATAACATCAAGCTCATTAACCGTACTTAAATGTCATCTTCTGGTTCAACATTTTTTGTTTAGAGCCTGACTTTCAACTAAGACACTCATCGTAAAATCTTTTCCTACTTTTCTTGACTTAATTCCCACAGATGTTAAGCTAAATCTCAAGTCACAGTTTAAACTGCAACTAGCCAGACAGTTTTTCGATCTTGATGTTTTTTTTTGAGTTTCTCCCACTATTTAGTGCATCAAAATGAACTGTTGTTTATGCTTATTCCCACCTGCAGGATGAAAATGATAATCCACCTGAGTTCAGCAAACCGTCTTACATCGTCAAAATCCCAGAGAACCTTAATGCTGGTGAGTTTGATGTGTTTTCTTCATGCATTTTAGCCTAAAACTGTTTCAACCATTCAAATGTTGAAACGTTCCACTCTTTCAAGACTTGACAGCAGTGAATTCTACTTTTTTAGCTTTGAAAGTATCTAACTGTTTTCCTGCAAAAAATAGAACTGAATGGAAGTAGGAATAAAATGATTCCTAGTTAGCCATGTGCTAATTGAAGGCTAACTACCTCTCCTCACTTTTAGTACAAAAATGCCATTCAAAATGTAAAGGGTTCACAGGGGATTTTGTTTTCACAGTGGTTTGCTAAAGTATAGAAACCCTTTAGTTTATTTATTTTGCAATATTTTAATTACACCCACAAACTTTTTTTTTCTAAGTTTTTAACACTGTCTCACTACAGCTGGTCTCATTAGTTGAACCACCATGAGCCGAAATGAGGAAGACCATCGATGTTAGCTTGTGTGGTAGCACTAAAATGGTTTCCTCCAAGCGTATTAAACCATATTATGTGATATTTTATGTTGGAATTATTGCAATTGGCTGTTATGAGCAAATGTTAACTTTTCATGGGTGGTTGCGATACCTGTCCTACCCTAATACCTGGTGGCCAATGTATCTGATACAATAACATAAAGCTTTCTGTTCTAATAAATTTGTATTGATGACAGAATCAATTAAAAGATATATATGTTTTAAGTTAAGCAGTCATATTAGATGTAGATGAGTTGGCTTTCCGTTTGCTGTACCAGGACTGTTGTAGTTAGAGTTGGCTTGCAGAAACTTATTCTGTAGAGCTCGTAATTTGTCCTTCACATGTGGCAGTAATGAATTCACCTGAGATGTAAAACAATATTTAGAAGCTTAACTCTACCTGTACGGCAGATGTGTGTGGATCAGTGTTATCCAGAAGTTGGTGAACTGGGAAAATTAAATTAAATGTGCTTTTTATTCAAAGAATGCCTGTTTTTAAACTGCCTGTTAACTTGAAATCAGCTCAGTTTCTTACTGCAGTAAATGCAAATCTCTCCAATTAGATTTGCGGGTTGCACAACAAACACAACTCTCAAGCACTCTGTTAAGTGTATTTGCATATTCAACCAAGAGCTTTGTGTTGTTTTGGATATTTTTTCTGCAGCTTCAGGTGTGTCATGTTTTAATACATCTGTATTCTCTAACCTGTGCCGTCTGTGTTTTGTTTCAATACTGTTTGGAAATACTCTCTCAGAATGTGGGATATTGGCTCCTCAAGGGAAATCGCTAGCTGCTGCGCTCATTCTCATGCATGTGAAGCCTCTTTTCTTCCCAGACAATAGATTAGTTTCCAGTCGCAAGAGGAAAATGGGATATTTGACCGCCCCTTTCTCTCTCTTTTAGCTGCAGCAGATGCTGACCATGCTTTATGTTTTGCACACTATTTAGTGGAGCACTTATTTGAGCGGTTTGAAGGAACGCTGAGGTTTAGAGCAGTATTCGGCCCTGAGGTGGAGCCCTAAGGCTGGCTCTACTAGACGGAGCTTAGGGCTTGCCCTGCGGCTCTGGCAAGCATCTCATCCCCTTACCAGCCTAGCTATTGATCAGCTCTGTGCCAAATAACAGTCTAATAATCCACTAATCCATAAACCCACTCACTCCCATGCCATCAGTGTCACTGTGGATGGGGGCGGTGAAGAAATTAGCTCTACCAGCGCTGTCGCAAACTGTCTCTGCAGCTTGTCTTTCTCTGATTGTTTCCTCTTTTAACTGCACTCGACAACATCTCTTCTCATACAATGAGTTGTAACTTTCTTTGTGTCTCTCTCTTCCACATTACTCATTTTATAAAGGGGCAACAGTACTGGTTGTAAATGCAACTGATTTGGACGCCTCGCGGGAGTTTGGCCAGGCCTCCCTCATCTACTCCCTGGAAGGTTCCTCTCAGTTTCGTCTCAACTCACGCTCAGGTATGTTGGTGTGTGCATTTTAATACAGTTTGCTTCTGTCACCTCATGCTAACTAATATGTGGACTTTCTACCTGCCTAAGTCTGTTTAGATCAGCTTTTACTTGAGACGTTTACTTTGTTGGCGGTCTGCTTTGTGATGCCCTGATCACTCATTTTTGAATGTTTCCACTTTTTATTACTTCCCGGTTTATCCTGAAATATTCAGTTCCTGCAATGTTGGCAGTATGAGTGTTTTCTGCTGCTTTTTTTTGTTTCAGGAGAGATCACAACCACAGCCCTTCTGGACCGAGAGCAGAAGTCAGAGTACATCCTGATAGTGAGAGCTGTGGATGGAGGAGTCGGGCCTCAGCAGAAGACAGGCATTGCCACTGTAACAACCTTACAGTCATCTTCTAAATGAACAAACTGTCTTAGCAAAGTCTTGTTTTTGTTTCAGTATCTCATTGGTTTACTTATTTTTGCCTTTTGGTCAAAAGGCAGCCTATGCCATGATAAAACTCTGCCAAATTTTCAAACATTTGAGTCAAAATATTAACTAGTATAAATGATGGAAAACTCAAATCTGATATAACATTCATGCCCCTGATGAGTTGATGCAAGATTTTCACTGGAGTCCTGTGTTTTTAATACAAATATATTTGTGTTGGATATCATGATCTTTCATTACATCTGTTCTATATGAAGAAGATTATGCAATCTCCTTTCCACCCTGATTTAGGTGAACATCACCATCCTTGACATCAATGATAACGCCCCAACGTGGCGAGACGAGCCGTATGAAGCCAACGTTGTGGAGATGAGTCCAATCAACACCGATGTTATCTCTGTGAGTCCATCCTACCCAACCTTACTGTACCACCCAGGTATTCATAGCAATAGTGGTAAACAACAACAAAAAAATTATTTTATTTTGTCCTCATGTTCTATAATTAGTTACTAGTAAGTCAAAGACAACAATGATTCATACGCCTAACCTTCATTCGTCCATAATGTCTTCCACTTCCCTGAGATCGGGTCATTGAAGCAACAGGGAAAGAAAATCTCAAACATTCCTGTGCCAAGCAACACTCCAGCTCCTTCTGGAGGATCCCAACAAAGAATTTAGAGTTCTTTTAGTGAGTTCTGGGTTTTTTCTCTTGGTCCCCTCCCCATGGCATAGGTCTAGAAAAGCATTAAGAGGAGAACTGCTTTAAGCTTCCCCCAGCTGAAGCATCTCCTCACCATTTCTATAAGACTGAGTCCAGACACCCTGAGGAGAAAAGTAATTTCGGTCTCTGTAAAAGAAATATCTTGTCACAGTTACAGCTATAGCTGTCTGAAAGTAGAAAAGTAAGAGCAAAACTCTTTCCAGCTACACAGCATCCAGAACCAGAATCAGAGGAAATAATCATCCAAACATGCAACAGCTCAATCAAAACGAACCAGTCTGAACCAACATAGCAGAGTTACTCCTACATGTTGCCACCATTAGCGGAGCAATTCTAGAAATACAAGAATTAGATAGGCCTCTAAAGACGACAGTACTTTCCTGTAACATTCCTAGATGGCAGACGGCTACAACAAGCATCTTACTGGAGTTACTTCAGCTGAAGCACATAGCACTAACTATGTACATTTTTATTGTTTAAGGTCAGTAAAATCAATTTCTTTTCCAGAAATGGAGGAAGACTTCAATATAAAAACATTTCTTTAAAAAGAGCTGTATATCTGGGCTTCCTAAATCTTTAACATAACTGCCCCAGAACATCCGGACTCCACTATATAACATCTTAAAAGTTTTCAACTATGGATTGCACATAAAAAAACAACAGTGAGATCAAATATTTATGGCTGCTTATTAGAAAAGAAAAATATATTCCTCTTATTCAGCTGAAGTTTTACTGTAATTGAGGAAGGAGGGAGGCGTCGGCTTCCCGTACTGATAGACTAATATCCGGAGGAGTTTAGGTCGAGTGAACTCCGCTATTACCCCAAACTCTCTCCCTGTCCTGTTGGTGTCTTTGGCAGTGTGTTGTTTGTAATTAAGTCCTGATTGTCCATTAATTAAGGAGGCGTCACTGAGTGTAATTAAAGGAGTCTGATTGCTAATTAAAGTGTAGCCTGTAGTTATATGCATAACAAACAATTCAGCTTCCAGGCAGAAGAGGAGGCGAGGAGCCGTCTTGCAGAGCAGAGTGTGAAACGAAGAAGAGTTGTGGAAAATCAAATGAAGGCAACGGACTCCTCTCCGCCAAAACGTTGCTACTTTTTCCACTGTGTTGGATCTGTTCCTCAGTTGACTTCATTCACGGTGCATCCAGCGATGCAATGCATACTCTATGTGAATGTCTGCCCTCAGTGGACAGACACTATTGCCCCTCTGTACACTTTTCAATGAATTTGACCATCCAGGCTCACAGTTCAGTAATTGGCCCCAGTGTAGTCCATCCAGTGTTTCTATGGCGACTGGAAGCCACCTGCTGATTCCTTGTGGAGGTGTCCAGTGAGCCGATGAATTTGGCGGCTGTGCCCAGTCCAAGGATCAACCCACTCAAATCTCTCCTCTCCCCACTATCAGCCTGTAGCCTCTTACATTCAGCTCCAACATCTACTACTAAACCCGTTCTCCTTCCCTCTCCCACCAGAACCAGCTTTGATCAGCTGGTCAAATGTAAATTTGCTCACAATCTCTGAATGTTTTTGCTCAGACAGGTATCGATTACTTGAACGGGCCTCATCCAGACATTTCTCCACTATTTTTTTCACCTTCCTTGTATTTGCTAATCAATGAGTCTCAGAGATGCCAGCCTAACATGTCGTCTTAATAATTAAACGCTCACAAAAGCCTTTGTTCCTCTAATGACCAATTAACCATTTTCCAGCAATTTTAGTCAGCACTCTGAATAATTGATCGGCTCTTTAAAAATCAGCCAGTGTTTTAGCTCGGCTTCAGGCTCTTCACTCGGATCATCCATCACAATCGCATGTCAGAAAAAAACTGCAGCCACTTTTCTTTTAGCTGGATGAGTTACAGCATCTGGAAGTTGCAGTGCCTAGGAAATGAACTTTCATATCACAACCACAGACATCCATGCATTTTGTGGGATTGTGTGTTGTACCTCAACTTAATCATGTACAATTGCGAAGATGAGACATCTGAAGTGTTTGGAAAGTAGTTCGTCTGGAAAGTTCGGTTAGTTTGGGGAGGTGTGAATGCGCAGTTGAACTCTGAAGCAGACCAAAAATTGTGACCTCTGGTCCTCTTAAAGCAAGGGTCTCAAACTCCAGTCCTCGAGGGCCCCAGACCTACAGTTTTTAGATATGCCACAGGTACAAAGCACTGGAATTAAATGGCTTAATTACCTCCTCCTTGTGTAGACCAGTTCTCCAGAGCCTTGCTAATGACCTAATTATTCTATTCAGGTGTGGTGCAGCAGATCTAAAAGTTGCAGGACTGCGGCCCTCGAGGACTGGAGTTTGAGTCCCCTGTCTTAAAGGCAAAGAAGACCAGAGTTCTCAATTTTTGGTTAGGACCTAAACTCAGCCTGGGTGAAGTGACCTCTGCTGCGGTTTGAGCTCCTACGGAGACTGGAGATGGCTCCAAATGCAGGAAGAGTTTTTGGAGTGGTCTCTAAAAGCTGCTCAGTAAGGTTGTATTACCCATGGCATTCTGGGTAAGTACAACCAAAAGAAACAAGTGTGTCTAGCGCTAGCTAGTTCGTGGTCTTCAGCTAAAGACAAAAGAGAAATTCTCCAAATGCTAAAATCTGACACCACTCCATTTAAAAAATAAAATAAAATGTGCTCAGTGTCTTCTTCAGAGGTTTTCATGTCATTTAGTTCAGTTGTTCTTGGTGCAGCGCCCCCACAGGTAAGGAGGAAAACAGATTTTCAAAGGATTTGGTTTGTTTGACACGGTGCCGTGTGAAAAAGAACAACACCAACTGAAAATAGAACAAATGTTGCAGTTTTGGTTCCCAATCAAACTTCTGACTGTAACTGGACTTAAAGGTGTTGACTCAGTGGGCAACAAGCTAAAGCCTTCAGTTTCTTATTTCTAAAAAGTTTGAAAACCATTCAAGTCATTTTCCTTCTGCTTCACAAGTATTCAGCACTTTGCTGAATTGTATTAGTGGCATACCAACAGGAAGTTTGTGGCTGAAATGGGACAAAATGTGAAGGTCTGGTTGGTAATGAGGCTTTATGTGAAGATGCACAGCAGACTGGATGCTGTTTTATCAATACTCTTTCAGTTTCTCTGACTCCTGTGGTTTGTTTGCTTTGTTTCCTCTTTTTTCTCTCCTTCCATTTTCTTGTCATAAATCATTCCTGTTCAAAAAGCTTCATCTACCTTTTGCTCTTTCCCCACACTAAAGGTGTTGGCAGTGGACCCAGATAATGGAGAAAACGGGACAGTGGTGTACAGCATCAGTCCTGCAAACCCCTTCTACACCATCGACAGCAGAACCGGGAAGATCCGGACCAGCGGCGTCACTCTGGACCGGGAAAGCACCAGAGACACGGAGCTGATGAGGACCATCATTGTGTCTGCTGCCGACCGTGAGTACTTTCCTTACATCTCTGTATGTTTGCAGTTTGCACATGTGTACCTTCTGCTCTATAAATGTGCCTAACTCAGGGGGTTCCAAATTGCAGCCAATTTGGAGGGCCGCTTCTGGTCCTCCAAATCATTTTGTGTGGCCCCTGATAATTCTGGAATGGAGCAAATCTTTCTTTCTAGCAAACTCTACCTTTTAGGATAACATTTTCACTGACAAATAAAGTCTGAATGAAAACACATTAGGTACATCAAAACTGATTTCTCATTTATTAGCCAGGTTTCTGTATCCATCTTAATATTTCAGTAAATATAACCATAAACTTGAAAGTAAACTTTTCCATTGACTAATACAGCAAAAGCTTTAGAAGAGTGTCCATGATCCCATTCCTGTTGCTGGGAAAAGTCTGTAAAACGTTTTATAGCACAAAAACAAAATAAAATCAATAAATATTGGAAATTATGTGTACCTTATAATAAAACATTTGTGAAATACGTTTTTGATTCCACAAATCACCTTTTTACAAAAATATGTTGTGTTTAAGTTCAAATTGAGAAGATAAAAATACAAAAAAAATGTTATCTATAGAAAGATTTAGTTTTTACCTTTGTGGTAAAAAGTTTGGACACCACTGGTCTAACTTATCAAAGCAACCTGGAAACAAACTGCTGTAATTCATCCTCCATGCTGTTCTGTCGGTGGACTCTACGGACCAGGACATGAACTCTTATGTTGTAATGTGTGTGTGTGTGTGTGTGTGTGTGTGTGTGTATGTGTGTTTTGTCCTTATGTGCCCTTCTGGCGCCCTCTGCAGGTGGCACACCTCCACTGCGTACGTCGGCCAGCACCACGGTGTCTGTCAACCTGCTGGATCTGAACGATAACGACCCGACCTTCCTTAACCTGCCGTCTGTTGCAGAAGTGCCAGAGGGACTTCCTATTGGAAACTCGTTTTTTAGGGTAAAACTAATTTAAGTTTTCATGTATAAAGGCATAATGCACAAATATATGGATGGTTTTTATATCTTTATAGCTTGTCTATCTGAAGTTTATGAAAGTAATATAATTTTTTCCTGCTATAGGTGCAGGTAGTGGACCCAGATAAGGATGCGAATGGCCGCATTACGATGGCGCTGCAGTTATGTGTGCCCCGCCTTGACTTCTACCTCAACACCTCCACCGGCGTTCTCACCTCCACGGCGGTGCTGGACCGGGAACAGATCGGCCAGTATCAGCTGAGGATCATCGCACACGACGCCGGGGAGTTTCCTCGGACCTCCACTTCAACGCTCACTGTTTCAGGTGACTTTTGATTGGCTCTCTCTGCTTGAGAAACTTCCAAACCTGCTGACTGAACCGTTTTTATTGTGCTGACTTAATTAATTATGGCAGATGGTGAGCTTCATGCATCTCAGGAAGCTACTGAGGAATATGCTGCCACCTCCTGGTGGGTTTTATAAATGCAGATGAGATGAGGGGAATGAAAATGCAGTACAGCTTCATTCACATAATAAGAATTGTTTTGTCTTTTACAGGTTTAGTCTCAAATATACAAAAACTCACAACTGTAATCCAGATGCTAGATGAAGCAAAAACAGAGACAGTTTGTGTGAAAAACTAAAAACATCCCATCAGATATTTAATTCTTTCTGTATGATTTTTTCGGTCTTTCATATCATTGTGCAGAATTTTTGCATCATTTTCTTTATGCAGCATAAGCTGGTTATTTGTGTGATCCAGTTTCAGCCAAACTTCGGCCGCAGACTCGTGGTTTCACATTTGACTGATAAACTTCTCTACCTCGGTCCCATCTTTAATGAACATCGTTTTAAACGTATTGTGGTTCCTTTAGGAGCAAAAATAGAAAACTATGTAGTGCTGAACATTTATGTTTTTGCTTCCAACTCTTATAAGAAACCATTATTATATTATTATATTGCATTGTCCAGAATTTGAGCCTATCTGAGGCCTGTGTGTGTGTGGAGTTATTTTTTTTTTTTTTTGCAGTTTCACTGAACTTTGCATGGTTTGGTCTTGGGTACATTTTCCAGAGTTCCCACTACTTGGAGAACTTTCAGCTGTTTTAAATGTTCATTAGTGATAAAGAAATGTCCCCTCTTAAAAAGATGCACTTCCTATTTTGACATAACAAGTTAAAGTCATTTCAGCCCTTTGCTATTTTGTACTTATTCAGTTTTGGTCTTTTCATCCTCAGCTTCCTGTTGGGTATAAATCAGGACTCTGGACTGACCAGCTGAGGATTTTATGACGTTTGGTGTCTGATTTGACAAACTGAATAAATTTTCGAGGTTCTGCTGCAGGAAAATGTGATTTTCTTGTAAATATTTACAACTACCAGGTCATTTAGAGTAACTTGGGTTTTCTCAGGGACTATAATCTGACAGAGGATCAGAAACAACATAAATGAGATGAGTTTAATGCAAGCCTTTCAGTTTATATTATTGAATAATTCATTGGGATATATAAAGATTCTCTGACAATTTATCTTTACATTTAAAAATATTTGACTACAGATAAAATGATGTGTTACTGTTTAAAATAAAGAACAAAAATCACCATGCTTAGATATGAAATAGGGAGGCTGCCTGCACCTTACCACCCTTGCCAGATTGATGCGCAGCAACATTTGCTTCTTTAAGATCATTCATCTCTTTCCACCTTGGCATTAACAAACTACCAAAACTCCTGCTTTTCTGCACCTACTAAGCTGTTAATTTTCCCTCTTAAGCTTCAACTGTCGCCTCCAAAATGTTTAAATGTCAAAGACACCAGTGTCACCATGACAGTTAGGAGGTTATAAATGACAAAGGAGTTTTATTCCATTTAAAACTAGGTTTACTTTAAACAGACAAACTCATTTCCAGTGAACCCAGTTAACATTAGCTACTTTAGCTGTACTCTGCTGCATTACTTGTCCTCATGTACATCTATCTGTGTGCTGGTGTGTCTCTGTCTGTGTGTGTTGGTGTGTGTTGGTCAGTTCTGGATGTAAATGATGAGACGCCCACCTTCAGCCCCAGACTATACAATGTCTCCCTGATGGAGAACGTCCCCAGAGACTACGTTGTTGCTCGACTCGTCTGCTTTGACAAAGACGCTGGTCTCAACGCAGAGCTTAGCTACTTCATCACAGGTCAGAGGTCACAGCGGGTACATGTTTTGTGTTTGCGGGTTACATGTTGTACATTTCTATGAACTAATGCATTGTAGCGTGAAGCTTCAGTACTTCCATTCATCCATGTCTGTGGAAGTTTGTTGATCTCTTCTAAATAAATGCGGTGGCTTTGTTGCTGTATTTAGTCTGGAATTCTGTTTTGTTTTTTTTGCAGGAGGGAATCAAGACGGTAAATTCAGCGTCGGTTTCCGAGACGGCATTGTGAGGACTGTGGTGGGCTTGGACAGAGAGACTCAGGCGGCTTACACTCTGGTCATCGAGGCGATAGGTGGGTCAAAAGTTTACATCCTTCCGTCTGAAATAAATGTTCTGTTTGCAAAAGTCTCCATGTCTTCAACTGTTTTGTTTAGACCAGCAGAAAGCATCACATCGTTTTGAAATGGAAAGAAAATGATGATTTGAAAATAAAAAATCTGAAAAGTGTGGCTTGTGTTTAGATTCAGCCCCACTGACTCTTTTATAGATATATTTGTCATGTGAGCCAAAATCACCAAAATGTTGCATTTTTACCTATGAAACAATAAACTGAACATGAACTATTTTAATTAAACCAATAAAATATTTTTTGTAGGAACTTCAAATATTTTTTGCACATTTTCCTTGTTAAGTAAAAGGCATTCAGTCTGCTTATTAGAAAAAATATTTTGTTTATTATCAGTGAAAACAGAATGTAGGTCAGGTTTTATTTGAAAACACTTGCTGTAGTCAAAAAGTTTTAATGCAGCAGCTTACAGATTTGGGTGAACCAAGGTTTACTTTAGAGGATGCCAGTGAGGAGATGTGGTCCTAGTTACCATGACAACAGAAGGACAGCAGAAAACTTGGAAAAGATTATAACTTTGAGTTTCATCTGACATTTTTGTAAGTAGATGTTAATTTGAAAATCTCAGTTTTGTCCTAATTTATTCCTGAATCGGGGCCAGAGGGTCGCACAAAATCAGATGACAAATGACATCCGTGTCCAGACTTTAACTAGGCCATTCTGACACAGTCATTTTGATGTAACCATTCCATGCAGCTCTGCTTGGAGATTCAGTTTGATCTTTATTTAGCTCTTTTCAAATCAAACTGACTTCATCACTGCTGCTGAAAGGAGACATGATGCTGCCGCCACCGGGGCGAAATGCAGCTCAGACACAGAGCCCAGATATTTGGAACAGACTAAGAGCTGAGCTGTGGACATCTGCAGCTCCTCCAGAGGCATGATGTCAAACCCATTCTTCATTTCTTCTCATTCACATTTATGCTCTAGAATATTTTAAAGTTTGAGTTGATTATGTGGATAATAGTTGATGACTACTTTTGCATGGTACTGTAAATGTTTGTCAGGTTGTTTTCAGCAGTTCTCTTATAAATAAAAGTTCCTTTTTCTGTGTTTCTTGTTTCTGAACATATGATGGGAAACCGCTGCTTGTGGTGATTTCAGACTCTTGCTCAACAGCTTTTGTTCCTGTTTGAAAAACATCTCTGAGGTTTTCCATTTTGTCAGGAGCATTGAATCAGGGCAGCTTACCTGCTGGAGGCACCGGAGAGTCGAGCAGAGACAATGTGAAATAATGCAAGACAAGAGAGTTACAGCTGCTCTGATTTACAGGACGGTGGAAAAGAAGGGAATAAAGGGCGACCATTGTTTCAGTCATAATTCATTCCATTATGAAAAATTCTAAAATGGTTTTGAAATGGCAAAATATGTTAGAAGATTTTCTGCATGGATCTGTGAATGAAAGGGACAATAGCAGCAATTAGCAGCAGTAGAGGCGGTGAGTGATTTAATGTGCTTTACTCAAGGTTTATTTGATTAGATTTAACAATAATAATCAAACTGGATCTAAACACTGCAGCAGTTTAGGGTGTGCTGATATATAGTGAACGTTTTCTGAATGTTTTTGGTGTTTTTGTCATTCAGACAACGGTCCGGCAGACAGCCGAAGGACGGGAACGGCCACCGTGTCTGTGGAGGTTCAGGACGTCAACGACAACCGGCCCATCTTCCTCCAAAACAGCTATGAGACCAGCATTCTGGAAACCGTGCCCATCGGAACCAGCATCCTTCAGGTGGGGCGTGCCTGGACGCTAACAGCACTTTAACAAATTCAAGGCTCAGTTTGCTTCACATTTACTGAGTCATTTATGAAGGTCTGGTATTTTGGCCAATTTGAAATTGCTTCTGTTTTTCTAGTTCTTTCTAAAATGATCAATACCTTTGGTAAAGACGGGTAAAAAAAACTTTAAAAGTGAATTTATCTTTTATTGCAGAGCCAAGACGCCACATGTATAAAAACAGAGTCCAGTTTGTTACTAATTGTGTACAGTGGAGGTTCTGTGATGCTGTGGGCCTGATTGTTCTCTGAAGGCCTAAAATTGAATGTGTCACCATTGGATTTATTCTGATATAATATAGCTGCATTCGATTAATTAGTTACTTTGTTAGAAACACGTTATCATTTTGAACAAGCATTTCTCTCTCAGTCGCGTTGTAGAAGGTGTTGCTGTTCCTGGTTTTGGAAAATGATGCAGATCAATTCCAGCCAAACCATCTGAGATGATTTTATTATTATTTTTATACTATTTTACATCAAGATCAGACTGAGTTTGGTCAGTGTGGCTCAGAAATGTGTTGAAAACATCCAGTTTTCCCAACGGCTGTTTGAGTCCCTAATAAAGTTTTTTTCCAGTGTTCTGCATCACGCCTCGTTGTCGCTCGTCTTAGAGAATTTTATAACAAAAACATCAAAGAAATTTCAAGCAACAGCTTCAAAAGCTGCTTTTATCTAATCAGTGATCAGTCGGGGACGGTCAGTCAGATTTCAGTGACGTAGTCGAGCAGACAGGGCGTAGTGATGTGGGGCTCCATGTTGGGGTCTGGCTGCGGCGTCTCCGAGGCGACAGGCCGGGTCACACGCGTCCTGTCGCGCTGGTGCGGCCGGCGGTAAGGCGGTCGCCTGAAGGACAGGTTGTAAGAGCGGCGGTATGATCCCAGTCTCCTCCACGTCTTTAACTGTGGCTCAGAGGACAAGCCTCTGCCGCGGGTCAGTCTCTCCCCCGGGGCGCAGCTCCTCTCCAGGTCGCCCTCCGAGGTCGTCTCCGAGCGCCTGTACACCGCCAGGAAGGCCGCCAGGCCGGCCAGCAGCAGGGACAGACCCAGCACCACCATGATGGTGAACTCTGGGTCATGCGTATCTGAGGGATGAGACGGAGGCTGCAGGACGGAGGGAGAGGAGGTGGTGGTGGCTGACAGGATGGAGGCAGTGATGTTCCCACCAGGAGAGGTGGAGGTGATGTTGGAGTCTGGGTCGGTGGTGTTCATGTTGTCTCTGCCCTGGATGGAGAAAAACATTGTTACATAGTATGGATCAATGTTTAAAAAAAAATTATGAGCAAGTTTATTTTCTCCTTGTTTTTTTTTAATCACTATTAGAAACGTCTTTTTGTGGATCATGACTTCATTGTCTGTAGTGAATTCTGTTTGGATGTGGAGTTACAGCTAACAGTGGTGGGATTGGGATGCAATGAGCTCCTTCAAACTTCCTTCATAAGTTCATAATTATAATTTTCAGCCATTATGTCCTGAATTAATGCATCTGATTTCTTCTAATGCAGAATTATGACAAATGTCTCCAGTCAACGACATAAAAGTCGGATCAAATGTGACATGAGCCTTCAGACTGCAGACACTTTGAAAGCAATAAGATAAATATCTGAATTAGTTCCACATATGGAAGTTATAGATCAGGTTTTTGGGGGTGAAAGATCAGAACCGGGCTGATCAGACTGCAGGGAAAAAGACGGATTTGAGTTTTATTTGCCTGCTGCGTGAATGTAGCCTTAGAAAGGCCTAGTCAAAGCCTGGACATGAATTTAAATGAGAGTTTGTGACGTGACTAAACATAGTTGAGTTGTTTTGCAAAGAACAGACAAACTTTTCAGCCTCTAGACGTTCAAAGCTGTTAGAGACACACTCCAAAACTTTGAGCAAATATTGACTTATTATTGACTTACAACAAGTTTCTGCCATATTTTTTATGATTTTAACTTTTTTTTGTGTTGCACATTGAAATTCGTGGTTGCTACCAGACAGAATGTGGAAAGCGGATATGAAAGCTATTACACTGCATCAAAATGCCATTTCAGCTCCGGACTTGGCCAGTCAAGCCTTATGAAGCTAATGGAGGTTCATTTGAGGGTTTATTTTCTATATTAAAATCATACAACCAAGGGCCTACAATATACATACACACAATAACGCATAGAAATAACTGCATGCACGTGTAGACGCAGCGAGTGTTTGGCATTTGCAGCAATTATGTAGCTATTAAATCAAGGACTACAAAACAGTCAATGGTTGACAGGCTTTCTTCAATGTAAAACAAATTGGGTTTATTAAAACGCCCCTTGTAAAATGCAAAGCAGCCACCAACTCTTCCTTCGCCTCCCCCCTCATTCAGCGCGCCCCCATCTTCAGCACGGTAACATTTGTAAATGTCATCATCCTTAATTCAGCGGAGACAAAGCATGGCTTATCGGTTTAAGGGAAACACATTGGGACGTGAAATTATTTTTAAGACCAAATGCCAGGAAAGCTGTGAAAAGGCCAGTGGAGCAGGATGACTCGTTAGAGCAGGGGTGTCAAACTCAATTTCACCAAGGGCCACTTCAGCATATTGGCCACCCTCAATGGGCCACATTGACGGTATAAATCAGGAATGCCCAAGTGCAGTCCTCCAGACGGCAACTTTTAGATGTGTCCCTGCTAAAACATACCCCAGACAAAAAGTTGACTTCCCTCATTAGCAGCAACTCAGTTCTGTAGAGGCCTATGAATGAGTCAATGATCCAGGTGTGTTAGAGAAAGAACGCATCTAAAGTTGCAGTGATAGGTCTGAAAAACTAGACTTGGGCAACCCTAGCATAAATGTATGAAAATACAATGTTAAAAATAAATTAAACAACACCTCATATTGTTAAATAACTGATTTTATGTATTCAAGTTTTAAATATTACATTTGAGTTTGCATGGATGTAAAATTACTGCTCAGTTTAAAAATTACAGTATTTTTAAACTGAGCAGTTTAAAAATATGCTCAGTATTTTTAAACTGCTCAGCTAAACTTCGCTCTTTAGCTCGTTAGCTTGTCGATGTTTCAGTTTTATTCGCTGGGAAAATTAATCTTTGTCTGCTTTGAAGATAAGCAGAGAAATAATAAAAAACAAGTTTTGATATTAACTCTCAACTTCATTCACAAAACTTTTTCGTTATTTATTACACAACGAACATGCATTTCACATAAGAACAAAACAATGAGGTGACGTTGCCTGTCCTTGAACACAACGCTGATCCCTCTTCACCCTGTCACCAACTCACACACATCCTCATTGTGTTGTGTTCTGTAAATAAACAAAACACAAGCAAAATCAATAAACTATATGCATATTCCAGTATACTGAGTTTTGGTTTTACATTCATTCTATTTAAATGTAGTTTGTTCGTGCTTACCAATGTTTTCTGGCCGGATGTCTGGCACCGTTTTCCCCTGGTCAGTTCGTCGATGTCTGGTTTTAGTTCTATTCTGTGGCAATCCGCAAAACGGCGTGTAGGTTTTCGTCAGTAATGCGCGATCTGTGCTTGGTCTTGTTTAAAGTCATTATTGAAAACATCTGTTCGCACAGATAGGTGCTTCCAAACGTGGACAAAACACAGGAGCTGCATGGAGTCGAAGCTGTGGCATCAAATCAGGGGGCAGTAGACGGTAAAAGTCCTCGATTGAAACATCACGGGACTTCGCTCTTTAGCTTGTTAGCTTGTCGATGTTTCAGTTTTATTCGCTGGGAAAATTAATAATCAGCTTGAGGTGACTCTGCTGCACTCTAGTGGCGAGAAGCCGTAATGTTGGTTGGTAAGAATCGGAAGGCATTATGGGATATGTAGTTTGTAGTCAATTCGTGCTCAAAACCTATTTTAAGTCAATCAATGGGGCTGTAAAACGGTGGTAGGGGGGAGAGGGCCACATAAAATGACGTAGCGGGCCACATGTGGCCCGCGGGCCTTGAGTTTGACACGTGCGTTAGAGCATCAGTTCATTAGTCAGCGCCTCCATGCACATCGCATTCACACACACATTTACACACGCAGTCACACACCGGACTGGAGAACCAACTTTCTGTCTCACCTTCAGGTACCGCAGCCACCACATTCTGGTGGTTTGAACCTTGGCAGCTCCTGTAGTTCTCTTTGGACCACTCCTGACATCTCACTGCTCAGCTATGATCAACCTCCTTCATTTCTGCACATGTTCACCAACATTAAAGTTGAACTGTTTCAGGGTTCTTGCTAAGGCTGGAAAACTGGAATTGCATTTATTTGAATTCCCACGTCTGGGATCTAAGAGGATGGAAAATATTTATGTTTGGAGAAAATTTCCTATCAATTATTGATGTTCCATCCATCAATCTGAATCTGATCCATCCATCCATCCATCCATCCATCCATCCATCCATCCATCCATCCATCCATTCATCCATCCATCCTTACCCACAGTTTGTGCTTTTTGCAGGTTTAATAAATCCTGCTCTCTGTCAGAAATGTTGTCATAATTTTTTTAAAAAAGGTCTGTATATAATCTTTAAAGATAAAAATAACTTGATGACTTCAGAAGTTTAAGTTTGGAAAAGTCTGAAATATTGATGCGTATCTTTAAAGTTCTTCATAGTGACAAAGCTTTTCTTCTTTTACAGTCTTTTCTTTTTTGGCTTAGTTTTACTCTTTTGTATTCTATTTATTTGTAATTTTTTTTATCTTGAACCAATAAGTGGATGTGTTAATGAGTGGGTGAATGATTGTGACTTTGTGGATTCTAATATTTCTAATTATTTTTCATGTAAAGCCAAATCTCTCTGCTCTCTGTCCACATTCTCAGCCACATGTCAGAAAACTGCAGCAGCTCTGAGCCTCATTCCTGTTTCAGTCTGTTCACACTCGGCCCAGGCTGCAGGATGCTTAACAAACCCTTTGCTAGTTTCAACTTTCCTAGTTCAGTTCTGTTAAGTGGAATAATAAAAAACTTTCTTTTAGGAAGAAGTGTCATTAATATAAAATGAATGGCTGGTAGAAAACATACTCACTCCGTCTGAATCTCTTTAGTGCAGCACCTTTCTGGCTTCCAGTAACTGTGGTAGAACCTGTTCTTTGTGAATCCACATAGTAGTTGTTTTTCTGCCTTAAAGTGCTGCTTTCCCAGAAACGGAGTGGGGAAGCGATGGGGAGGAAAACAGGGAACAGCAAAGAAAAGGGGGCAAAATGTGTGCAGCACAATAAAATGTCCATTTTTCTGCTGTTCCAGCGGAAAGGAGCTAAAGGCAAGGCAATGTATTTTAGTCAAAGGTTTTGTGAATAATTTCTCTTTTCATGCTTCACAAGATCACATTTAAAACGACGTGCGCAACATGTTCTTGCTCTCTGTGGCCCCTGTTGTAGGGCCAGAGTGGTTCACTCCGCTGTGTAACACTCTATTCATCACTCAGCAGTCTGACCCCCCAGTGTCGTCCTCCTCCTCCTCTTCCTCCCTCGACTCCTCTTTCTCCGCTCCTCTCCACGTCCCTTTATAAAGCTAATGAGACTGAAGTTGGGCCCCTCTACATACAGGCAGAGTGAGAGAGCAAAGGAGGACACACAGGCAGAGGCAGACGTCTCACAGCGCCGGTTTCTGCTCAAACCTCCATACATTCATACAGTAACCTGAGAAAATGCCCATATTCCATCAACTGCTCCTAATTTTGGGAGGTTATAATCACAAACATCAATATATTTTGTTTTTAAAATGTTATTTATTATTATTTTACCAACAAAAATCTGAAAAGTGTGGCCTGCATTTGTATTTAACTTTACTCTGATTGGCCAAAATAAAATTTCCCACAATTGATGTTGGGGAAACAGCAAAACTCTAGCATGGTACAAAAAGATTAAAACCTTCCCACCACAACGCAGCAGGGCAAGTCTTTAACTGTAGATTATAAAAATGGTTACATAAATCTGTGTTTCTCAAAGTGGGGGCCGCTGACCTGTTGGCGGTCCACCAGGAAGTGTTAGGGCGGTCTCAGACAGCTGGAGGAAAATCACAAATCTGATTCTAATTTGTTTTTTAATGATAATTTTTAGTCTAAACTGTTTTCAATTGTTATTATGAAATATTAGTTGAAATAATTTATTGAAATGTTATTTGTCATGAACAAGCTGCTTTGTCACTGAGATGTTTGATAATAACGATATGGAGGACACTGCTGTAAAAACTCTTAAGGACTGGTTTCCAACTAAAATCAGAAGTTTTGACGCATTTATGCGAAACCGATGTAGTAACGATTGACTAGTGACTAAAAGTTAGAAAAAACATTCTAAACGTTGATGCTACTGTCCATATTTTGCAGCGTTCTTCAGAGGGGTTCCCCAGCCAGAAGCTAACACACTGCAGGAACTCTTTCTATAAAGTGTTGTATTGTTGGGCTGAATGGTTTTGTGAAGCCTTCTGTAAAATTTATATTCAGGTTTCTGCATTCTGCTAAATTTGAAGCCTCATCCAGAGAGTCGGTGACAGCCGGAGGATACTGAACTGTCATCAGGTCCGTCTCACTCGGCGTCAGCAGCCGTGGACCTCTGTAGATTCAGAAGCCAATCTTCTGACACGGCCCATTCAGCAGCAGCGCAGCATGCTGCAGTATTTATCTGTGTGTGCTGCAGAGCTGGGCTGTGTGTGCAGAGGCCAGCCTGGCTGCCTGCATCTAACTGGAGGACAAGGAGGGCATCATTGCCAGGCTACGGTGGTTGTTGTGGCAACATGAGGCTGGGTACCAGGGGATGTGGACTGAATGACAATGTGGACTGTAAAGACTCCGAAATACCCAAACCGTTCAGGACTCTGAGTTTTATCTTCTGCAGTGAACATTTAGACTGTGAGAAATAAAAATTATGTAATATTGATATCTCTGCTGGTCAGAAGTTTACATCAACTGCTCATGTTTTTCAACATTTAATTTTATTTTTTTTTGTGTGACAGTTTGGGTCTGCTTGAAGAACAGAACAGCTGCTAACGTGTAAATCTAGAAGCCTCTGCATTAGATCTTCATTCTGTTCCTTTGCCTTGTTCTGAGTATTGATCAGAATTTGAGTGCTTGCAAAAAAAAAATAGTTGAGATTAAGTTTTTGTAGCATTTCACGTTCATATCAGAATGGCTTAGGAATCCCAAATGAGTGACTTTCAAGCTACTGTTAGTGGATGTGGATGTAGTACCTAATATAAAGCACTGCTGTGTGATTTTAAGTAACTATTTCTGCTGTTTCCGTTTCTCTGCACAGGTTCAAGCCACAGATGCAGATCAGGGAGAAAATGGCAGAGTTCTGTACAGGATCATCACTGGTGAGTCTCTCTGCTGAGTTCCTGCTAAATATGCCTAAAACCACATTTTAAATATCTCACTGTCAGGACTTGAAAAGTCTGGATCAACATAGTGTAGTTTTGTTTAGCAGTTCTGCAAAATTATTTCCAACGAAGAACAAAATTCAAACTTATTTCTGACTTGGTGGCTGTTCTCTAGAATCTTAAGGTCTCTTTCACCCAAAGGGGAAAACCAGGATCGTTTGCTTGTTTAGGGAAGTGTGTTTCTTAAAAATAGAAGGCCAGTCGGTGAACCCAGTGTCACCCACAGCATGCTTTCAAACAGGATTTTTAGTGTTTGCCTTGTTTGATCCTCTTTGCTTCAACCTTATGAATTGTTACAGTACAACACTAAGGGCTCTCCTAATGGCAAAGAGAGAGTCTGCAGCAGGGAATCATGGGTAGCACAGATGTACTAGTAATGGTTTTGTTATAAAATTTCTTTGTCTTTTTTTTTTCTTTTCTTTTACTGAGTATGTGTTCTGAAGTAAAGGTCGAACAGTCTTCATTTTTCATTGTGAGATTATGTTACTGCAATTCAGTTCAGTTCATTTCTGTACAGTAGCACCACCTGATGTTTCAAGGTCATTTACAAAAACAAATGAGTAAATGCCAGAAAATTCAGTTTCATATTCAAAATGAAATGGAGCTATGTAAATAAACTAAATTAAATTGAGATTTGACTCAAACTTGGAGTATTTTAAAGATGATCTGTTGTCTCACTTCCCTTCTCTTTTGTCTCTTCACGGCCTCTTTCTGTTTGTGCCTGTGGCTGCAGGGAACAACAACAACCAGTTCAGCATAAACAGGCAGAGTGGCCAGGTGACCAGAGGCGTCCGGGCGCTGGACCGGGAGACCAGCAGCTCCCACGTGTTGGAGGTGGAGGCCTTCAACAGCGATGAAGGCAGCATGCGGAGCTCTGTCAGGGTGAGACGCTCAGGCTGTAAGACGTGTGTGAACTGCACCCAGCAGACCACTGGTTCATGCTTAAAGTGTCACAAACATTATCAGTGTTTCAGGGTTCTCACCGTTAATCTAGTTTAATTCCCACATTCTGACTCAAAGGTTGAAGCTAAATTCAGCGCTAGTCAAGCCCAGCCTTTCCTAATGTGTAAAGCAGTAAATACGTTCTCCTGCAGGTGATCATATATGTTGAAGATGCCAATGATGAGGTGCCAGTATTCACCCAGCAGCAGTACAACCGTCTGGGCCTGAGAGAAACTGCCGGAATCGGAACCTCTGTGATCGTAGTGCGCGCCACCGACCCCGACACCGGTGAGTCTGACCACAGGCTCTGCTGGCCTGTGGAATATCAACCCGGCCACTAGTTGGTGCTGTTCCACCAGAAATTCTTCTTCTTTTTTTTTTTTTTTACCTTGTTTATCTCTGGTGTGTGGAAAACCATTGGGTTTTCTGTAACTGGCATTTAAAGTCTTACTACTTCCACAGTTTGTACTTCCTCTCTTCACTTCCCTTGGTGTTAAATTGTCTCAGCGGCACATCTGGTGATTCTGACAAACATTTTCCAAAACATCAGAGTGGCCATGAAACTGAAATAAACACTTCCTAATAAGGTTTTTTATAAATGTAAAATCAGGTCAGAGGAAGTTACAAACATAACTCTGTTACGAGAACTTTGAAATCAAGTCGAGTTTATTTGTGTTGCTAATTTCAGCAGCAAGGCACCAAAAAAACATAAAACCAAAAAAAATTAAGAAACAAGATATAAACATTACATTTTGTCAAATCCCATCAAAATGATCATGTAAGTATCATATATTGACCAATGTTCCAGCTATTATGAATCATGGCAGCTCTAACCAGGAGGGTGTTAGCCTTGATTTAAAGTCGTTCAGTGTTACAGCAGTTTTGCAGTTTTCTAGAAGTTTGTTCCAGATTTGTGGTACATAGAAGCTGAATGCTGCTTCTCCATGTTTGGTTCTGGTTCTGGGGATGCAGAGCAGAACCAGAACCAGAAGACCTGACAGGTCTTTAAGGTTGATCCAACAACAGCAGATCTTTAAAGGATTATTTTACTAAATCGTTCAATGATTTATAAACTAACAACAATATTTTAAAGTCGACACTTTAAAACAAAACTTCCTGTTAAAAAAATATTTGTAATAATGTGATTCTGGATTCTGAATGTCTGTGTTTTTGTCCTGCTGTTCAGGTGATGGCGGCGCTGTTGCCTACTCCATAGTGTCCGGTTCAGACCGTAAGTTTGAAGTGGACGTCAGCACCGGTCTGGTCACCACTGTGGACTACCTGGACTACGAGACCAAGACATCCTACCTCATGAACCTGTCGGCCACCGACCAGGCGCCGCCGTTTCACCGAGGCTTCTGCACCGTCTATGTCACCTTACTGAACGAGCTGGATGAGGCCGTGGCCTTCTTCTCCCCAGGCTACGAGGCTTCCCTCCGGGAAAACATCGCCACGGGAACGGAGGTGGTTCAGGTCCAGGCCCGGTCTGCCGACAACCTGAACCAGCTGACCTATCGCTTTGACCCCGACACGTCGCCGGCAGCCTTAGCCCTCTTCAAGATAGACAGCGTCACGGTGAGCGGAGAAAAGTCTCACATCATATTCTTATTACACACTTAATTATAAATATATCAACATTTTTCACACTACAGTCACAAAATTGTATTCTAAAGGGATTTCATGTGAACAACCACCACTACATAGTGCATAATTGTGAAGTGGAAAGAAATAATATAGTTTTAATGATATTCAAGCCATTTCTTAGTCTCACCTAATGAACTTTTGGTCTATTTACTGTTATTGGAGGAAAACTGACACAGCACATAACCCTGAACAGACTGTCCTCATGGAGAAACATGGTGGTGGCTGCATCATGCTTTGGAGATTGACAAAACTCACTTTGAAGCTGCAAAAGAACATAAACATCCAGGCACAGCCGCAGTAGAATGGTCTAGTCAAACTCTGTGATAAAATGATGAATCAATCCAACGTGACGAAGCTTCAGGAAACAGAATGTGCAACATTAGCAATGTTAGCAATGTTTTTTATGCGTGTTTTGAAGAGTTGCATTGGAAATGGTTGATGGAAAAAGAAAAATTTGAAATAACTTCCTCAATTTTCAAAAACAATATTACACTCGCATGAGGTGGTGTTTGACCTTTTCAACAAAGAGTTAATGCAATAAAGGTCAAATGGAAACACATTTTCTGAATTGGTTCTGATGGAACAAACGCTGCCAACCACTGGTGGGTCTGTGCCCTACCAGAGGCATGAAACTGATATTTCAATGACCAAGCCTCCATTTTTCTCAGATGTGTTGTTCATGCTACTTTACAACCTCTACATCTTGTTTATTAAGCCATAGATAATATCAATATCTGATTAAATTATGTTTGGATTTTCATTTTGAAAGTTCACTAGAGTCTCTAGATATAAATCTGGTGGAAATTTGTGACTGTAACTACAACAAAAGGGGGTTTGAGAAACTATCAGTCTCTGTTGGATGAATAATGAAGAATTCCACATTTGTAAAAATCCACAAGCTTTATGTTTTCTTCCACTTCACAGTTGTGCTTTACTCTGTGTTTTTCTTGGACAAACTCCAGTGAAATACATCATCTGTGGTTGTGAAATAACAAAACCTGAAGAACCGTAAGCAGTGTGAATAGACTGCCTCTGTAATGTCTCATCATCATTTTCTGCCGTCTTGTTTCTGGATGAATGAAATCTGATAAAAGAGCGCAATGCTTTGAAGTTCTTCCGTTCCTTTTGTCTGTGGATTTCCCTGATAGCTCTTCGTTTTTCTGTGTTTTGTGACTCTTGACCTTTTGTTTGTGGCGTTCCAGGGCCGCATCACGGTAACAGGCCTGCTGGACAGAGAAAAGGGAGATTTGTACACTCTGACTGTGGTAGCTGACAACGGAGGACCTAAGAAGGACTCCACTGTGGTACGTCGCTTCACTTTGGAGTTTTGCAGCTTTCATCCTAACATTCAGCTTCATTGTCATTTTAAATGTATTGTGTCTGATCTGTTGTAGAATAATGGCATTCTTCTTTTATCAAATGCATCCCTCTGTGGATCTATAGAAGGTAAGGTTCTGTTAGAGCAAAAAGCCTGTTTGTTTTTGTTCCATTCATTTTAAAGGTAAGTACCAATCTTCAACCTGTGATGGAAGCTATAGATAATTTTGCTGCTTCCCAGGTTTCCATCACCATTCTGGATGAAAATGACAACAGTCCTGTGTTTGACATAACGTCTGATACGTCTGTGAGCATCCCAGAAAACACGGCCATGGGGAAAAAAGTGGCAGTGGTGCTGGCAAAGGACAGTGATGCCGGCTTAAATGGACTGGTGAGGCTTTACTTTAGCACTTCTACTAGTCACACCAGTGATTCTGAATTTGAAATTGCCAGACATTTCTGATGCACTATGAATAAACTAAATATGCAAAGTAGCAAAGCAAAGATTTCTATCTCCACTTGTACATCTATTTTTTTTCTAACTTTAAAAACATTTTAAGTAAACCAAAGATCACTTTTGCAATCATGGAGAAGGTGGCACCACATGGAGGTTAAAGGTCATTGCATTTCATTTTGAAATCAAGGTGTAAGAGTCTGGAGGAAGATTGGAGAGGCACAGAATCCTGGTTGCTTCAGGTCCGGTTCAAAGTTTCTACAGTCAGGGATGGTTTTGGGAGGCATGTCATCTGCTGGTCTGGTCCGCTGGGTTTTATCAAATCCAACACCAGCGCAGCCGGAAATTATAGAACACATCCTGCTTCCCTCTGCTGGACAGCTTTATGGAGATGCAGAGTTCATTTCCCAGCAGGACGTTTCACCAGCCCACACTGCCAGCAGAACCAAAAGTGTTTCAATGGTGTTTCTGGGCTTGGTTAGTCATGAAAATGCCCTGATCCAAATCCCGCAGAGAAACTGTTGGGAAGAAGAAGATGAAAATGACTGACACCAGAAAACATTTGCATCTCTCATTAAAACAACCTGGGATTCCATAAAACTTCAGCAGAGACGCAGCTCACTCTCCTCCATGTCACTCTGCATTACTGCAGCTATTCATGCAAAAGGAGCCTGACAGAGTACTGAGTTTATATACTGTACTGTAGACAAAGCTTTCAGTAGATGACATTTCTTTATTAAAAGTAATTTCCACAGTCCTATTTACAGCACCATGGAAATCATCAGAAACAATAGAAAGATGCCATTTTAATGTATTTACTATAACAATTCAGCCTTTGGATGGATTTGTATATCCTGATATTGAATAGAAACCAGGTGTGGCATTAAGGACAGATGTGAGGGAAAATAACCCAACATAGGAAGAACTTTTGTCACCAACAATTAAACACACTGCAGTATTTTTGTATGTTTGGAGTAACTTGCAACATGGAGACTAGAACAAACTCAGGTTATTTTTTATTGGGTTTGATTTGTCACCGATGATCTTCTCTCAGGTGAATTTCACCCTGGTGGCTGGAAACATGGAGGATGTGTTCAAGATCAAAACGGTGAATAACAGCTATGGAGAGGTTTACGTCAACGCTGCTCTGGACCGGGAGTCCGTAGATCGCTACCTACTGAAGGTCAGGCAGCCGCGCTGTGTAGTTATGACATGTTTCAACCTTTATTGATCTACATTTTTAATATTCACTGTTTTGCAGGTCCGTGCCACTGATAATGGTTCACCGACCAGATACACAGACCATTCACTGACCGTCAACATCCTGGACGTCAATGACAATGCTCCTGTCATTGAAAGCCAGCGGGGATACAACGTCAGCGTGAACGAGGTGAGGATGAGGTCTATCCCTGGAAGCCAGTCTAAGTTTACTTTTCAATCATTGTTACAAAAAGCTTTAGGTTTGGAGATTCAGGCCCAGGTTTGCTGTGAACTTTGATCATTTTGTGTTTTGCAGAACGTGGGAGGAGGCACCTCAGTCCTGCGAGTGATCGCTACAGACAGGGACATTGGTCCGAATGCCATGCTGTTTTATTACATCACGGCTGGAAACCAGGACCTGACCTTCCGCATGGACCGCATGACCGGAGAGATGGTGACCCGGCCGGCCCCACCGGACCGAGAGCGACAGCAGGAGTATCGCCTCAACGTCACCGTGGAGGACGACGGCATGCCGCCGCTGTCGGTAAGATTCAGATACGGGAACGCTGAACCTAAATGTTTCTTACTTTTATTTTGAAGTTTGTCTTTGTAGTTGAAATAAAAGTTTCTATTTTGTACTCTGTCATTTCCTGTAAGCAACAAGTGTGTTATTCCTATGTTCTCCTTATTTGTACCTTATATAGAGGAGCATTGTCTTCTTCATATTCCTGATACATTTGACTGATGAAGCAACAACCAATGAAGTCATTTTTTGAAACAGCACATTTTATATTCAGACAATCAATCATCATATTGTTGATTTCATGCTGATCTTTGAATGAATGTGTGAATGAATAGATGTATGCATGGCCATAAGCTTCTCTTCAGGTAGGAAATTCATTTTTATTTTTTGACTCCATGCTCTGCAATGCAGGTGATTTTTTTGTTGTTTTTTTCAGTTTTCAATGGAGGTAAAGAAAAACTTTGATGATTATTGTGGAAAAACTGACATTCTTGTTGTGGAGAAGCAGCATGAAGCTGAACTTAACTGAGGTTGGCAAATTTCAGCCAGAAAAAACAAAGAACACCTTTATATGATCTTGAAATGATGCATAATGATTTAATAAAACTGAAACCATAATCTGAAGACAGTGTTGAGCCATACTTAATATCTGAAGTGTTTCATCTGTAATTAAACACTTCAGATATTATATGATTCTTCATACTTTGAGTATTAAGTTTGTTTCATTATCTTCAGATAACCAATTTTCACAATATACATTATCAGTCCATGAGACTGAATGATACAACCAAAAAGAGAGCAGTTATATAGATTTTGTATTTTCAGTTGACATAAAATAAAATTTTTAAATGCAACAAATGAACATACATACATTTCCATCATATTTCATGTTTTTCAATTGATGCAGTTTTAAATGTTGCCTCCTTTTGATCAGCAGGAACCAAAAATGAAATTTTGCCAAACTAGTGTCTGATAATATTTCATAGTTGTTTGTTTATTAACATATATTTTTCATTTTTTCATTAAATGAATGATCATGAATCTGATAACATGAAGCCATGTTCAAGATGAATCTGAAGCATAAAACAAACTCCATGTCTCACTGATTTCAAACAGGAAATTTTAATTTAGTCTTTAGTTACAGGACAACTCTGTGTTTTAAGTGATGTTTGACAATCAGTACCAATGAACATCTGTCTTATTGATGTCCTTTGACCTTAGAAAGTGATTTTCTGCTTTGACAGACAAAAGTTTTATTTGATTTTCTGTCTTATACCTTCCAATTGTTGTTCATATCTAATCAAGAGAAAATTTGTTGCTTGGCCGTTTACACATCACATTATTTTTATTTTTACTCTTTGCTCTCCTGATAAAGATCTTAACCTTTGACCTGCAATTGTTCAGATATGTTCCATCCAAAACAGTTCAGAACTTCCTCTTCCTCCATCACAAAATTATTACCAAATTATCATTTTTAATCCCTTAATTTCCTGCCAATATTTCTTTACTTCATATACAGTATATTCCTACAAAACTTAATTTCTACGTTTACTCAATGGAAGACTCGGTACTCATCACACTCTATGTAAGATAAAGCAAATAGTACACATATGAGCACAGATACCCCAGAAAATTAAAGGCAGTTCAAGCTGGCAGCTTAGACTCAGGAAGCTCGTTGTTTTGTCAACAGGAAAACCACAAGACATAGTTCCTAAAAGACAACAGTGAACATTGCCTTTTCTCTTTAAAAAGCTTTTTTGATGCGTCTGTTAAGATAAGAGACGTTGCTGCTATACCCTTCAGGACGTGGGTGGCCCAAATCGTGAGATAAATAAGGTTCCTGTTAATGTGCAGAGAAGACCTTCTAGCTCTGGCTCCTCTTATAAAAACATTGTTTTCATCGGTTTCTGTCCTCGGTGCCTGCCCCTCTCTGGTGAACAGCATCTCAGAGGCACACAAGTGGAACAGCCTTGTTTTATCTGCTACGACTCCCTGGACAGCAGCATGTCCTTGTAGAGAAATGGTTTTGTAGATCTGTCATTTGAGAGGAACAAGGACTTCACAGACGGCACACAATGCTTCGAGAGTTTCGTTTTTATTGTACAGAATACCAACAGGGCTGTTTAAAAGCAAGAAATATCCCCTCATGCAAGCTTTTTACAGTATAAAAACACACAGGTACAATATAAAAGTCATCAAGCGTACAAAAATTATTTTTCAGCGAAACCAGAAATCAATTCTTAAAACTTTAATCCCTTCTTTACACACAAATATACACCCACAAACTCGTAAGCAGGCTCACGTCTAAACAAAACAAAATGTTACTCTGTCCTATAAACCTGTTAAACATTTTCTTCTTCAGATGATTTCCGCTTGGCATCCGCTGTATGCATTTTACCCCAGATTAAAAATAACACTAAAAGTGGGTTAACAAAGTCACGTAGGCAAAGTGATGCAGCAACATCTCAGTGTTGCTATGACTGACATTTCAAACCTTTTGCTCAAAGTATTTAACAGTTTTGGCTCATCAGACCTCATTGCACACATAAAAAAGTAGGATTGAATCTTTACCCTGATAAACATAAACACAGTGAAATCCAGAGGAAGTGGCAGTGAGTTAAACTCCTGGAAGATTTTTCTTTTGTTTGTTGCGGTAGTATCTGTGAGGCTACATTCAAGAAAAATAAATGATTTTTTTCTCCATAATTATACACAGAGACAACAATTAAATCTTCCTCTAAAAATGAAATATATTTTTAATTATGCAAGTATGTTTAAGGCTATGATGCAGTTGTAAAAGTACAGGACGGAAGGAAAGTATTCAGAGAAACAGAAGCGGCACTCAGGTCTGTCTGAGGTAGCACAAAGGCAGAAAGGAATGCAGAGAAGAAATCATACAAAAAGAAATATAATGCCACGTTTTGGAAAATATTTGGTCTCATCACACCTAAAACCTCTTTCACAAAACAGTTCTATCATAAAACAACCTCTCAGTAGAACTTATTGTCATAAGTTTCTACTTGCTGGGGAATGGATATTGGGGAGTGCCATGGGACCAACTGGTGCCTCTGATGCACATCGGGGCCTTTCTATTGGAAATTCAATAGAAAATAATACGAGCACAGTTTTTGTCTTACACCAATGTGTTCTGCCCTGAACAACCTGCACCAGACTCATCTGCCCACTGAGCACCAGTGGCTCCGTCACGCCCTCACTGGGTGCCTCTCCCAGTCTGAATTAAGTGCTTGGTTTGGTTTTATGTTAAATCTTGTGTTCATCTGGTGGCACAGACTGATGTTTACAAGCTCTACATCATACCCCACAAAGACAATAAACCTCACATAAGTCGACCGTTGAGGTATCGTCGCAACTTTGATTGGTGGTTCTGTTAGCAAACACAAACATGACAAATGAGCATCTGAGTCTGTCTGTCTGTAAAATAAGACTGTAGCTACATAACGCTGTAGAGCCATAATGCTCGAACCCTTTGGTACGGCGAGTATTTCTGCTGTGCTTGGCAGAAAACGGTAGAATTATTCCTGCCACCTTTACCACCTTGGAGCCTCAAGTTCTGGCTTTGAACTGTTTGATGAAAGAGTTGATGGCTACATCCTGTTAATCTTGTCAACTTTTCAGTGCCATTGTTACCTCGCTTGGCAACTCAGAGTTGTAGTTTGACTGGCATCAAACCCCTTTTACCTCTCCAGTCCTTACAGAAAAACCCTACCAGACGATGTCACAGTCTTTGCTTGAAGTATTTTGTAAAAGAGGCCGTCAATGCCAGCTAACCCTTACATAAGTCCTGTTGATTCCTTGTTTGGAAGCTGAGAAGTATAACAGTGGTGGGTTGACTTTAACCCTTCTTGCTGCTTTGGTCCTTTCAGAAAACAGATAGATGGCCAAAAGTTCTGCTTTAAGAGTTTTGAAAGGGGCTTCAGAGTCTGTTGGTTTGATTCCTGAACATGAACTCTATAATGGCAGGTGATTTTATGAAACTGTTTATCTGACAGTTCTCTAATGACCAGCAAAAGAAAACTGCTGCATTCACAATAGGAGGTTTGATGGTATAAATTTGACCACGTAGAAAGTTCACATGACAGAGAGCAGAGTTCAGGCGATTTGAACTCTGTGGGGATTTGAGCTCACAAGAACTTGCTGCTTAAATGATTTTCTGTAAAAGCTGAGTAGATCACTATCCGCCTGCTTATAGGAAGACTCCCACTTTCAACACTTCTCACAAGGTTAACAAAAGACACCAGCAGAGCCAGGTCTGTGATCAGATGCAACCTGTTGGCCTGCAGATGTTGTTGCAGGTGGAAATGGTATGTGGGTCAGAAACGCAGCGCTCCTCCCTCCTGCAGTCCAGACAATGAACAGATGACAAATCCAGACAGGAACAATACGTGTTTATGCAGTTATTGTGAGAGAGCTCATGAGGATAGTATTGGTATTAAAATGAATGGAAGAACAGAAGAGCTGCAGGAATCTTTCCAGGGCAACAGTTTAGGTGAAGAACGAGCTTTAAATCTGCACCAGGTCTGGATTCTCAGGGATGACGTCTGAAAAGGAAAACAAGTGAAAAAACCAAGTGAGGACATAGAAATCAGTGGCGTCCGCAAAAAAACCAATCACTTTGAGACATTCTGCTGACAGATGTGAAATAACATATGAAGGCGTCTGCAGATTCAGCACTGCACTTCCTGCACAAATATGACAGAACTCTCCAAAAAGCGAATGACAACATTTGTGTTTTTCACGTTTTTTTTCACCACATCGATTCAAACGTGGGCAGACAGACTGATAAAATTCACAGAATGACTGGTGTTTTGCTGGAAACTGTAAAAAAGAGAGAAAAAAGCAGAACCAAGAGTCGAACCCAGAGTTGCAACATTGAGATAACAGGGAAGTTCATGTTAAACTCTACAAAGCTGAAAGTCAGAAGGACCAAAATGATGAAGACGAAAGCTGAAGATTCTTCACAGCACCAAACCTCAGTGTACGTAGTTCTACAAAACATCTGGAAGAGATATGTCAGCGGAAATCCTTCATGATTCAGAATACTTCATTTTTCAAGATATTAAAAATATTTGAACCTTCCCTGTTGCAGTAGAAAGCAACAGGAAATGTAGTGTTGTGTAGTTCTGCTACATGAAAGAGAAATTTTAGCTCAGGCCAAAACTTCAGGATCTGCATAAGCAAACTGAATTTACTCAGTTTTACCTCACAAAACTCACTCGTTACAATATGATAAATGAGAATCTATAGGATGTGCTGATCAAACTTTCCATGACTTTGATGATCTGCTGCTAACATCTCTGTACCAGAAACCACAGAACACCATCAGAGGTGTTTTGTAGTCTGTAGTTATTTGTCATTTTAAAAAGGAACATTGATATTAAATCAGGAGTTACAAATCAGTTAAAGTAATGCAGAGCCTGCTAGAGCGTACTGCAGAGAGCAACAATGTGGGTCACAGACCTCTGCACTGCCTGGCATTCTTTTTGAATTGCTGTGGAACAGCTTTAGAGCAAATCTTTCATCTGCTGAGATATGTCTTCAAGGAAGTTCAATAATCCACCTGGGAATGCCAGGAATGTCTGCCCAGGTGCCCGTAGATTTAAAAAAACACATCTGGAATGGAAACTTTTCCACGTTCCTAAGGTTTGATGTTCTATGTTCGGTCAGGGAAAAGCAACAGAAGAGGATGTTGGGCTGAAAACTGAGTAGACAGAAAATGACATCTGATGGGAAGAAGCTCTCCTAGAGGTGGATGTGACAGACAAGTTAAACCTGTCAGCTTTATCAGCATCTGCCAGGATGTTTAATGTGTGAACATGAATTTTTTTTTTTTTGCAAGACAGGATATTTCAGCTGATATTGATGGAGTCATAGTTGTACTGGATTGCATCAGACTCTAGATTTTGAAATTTAAACTTTCTGACTCATTACCTTGTGCAATACCTTCACACGATGCTGCAAGCACCGTTGTTGGTAGCTTGAGGAAGAAGTGAATCTGAAAACTTTTACACATACAAATTAGTTCCTCACTGCATCATGTAGAACAAAATGTTGTTTTTTAAAAGATGAACTAAATGATAATGTTCTCTTATTTAGTTTTCCAGTCATTTATGACAGTGAGAACTGAACTGATGGAGCCTGATTGGATCTGTGGTTCTTGAGTCGCCTCAGTTTGGCCAAAGTAAAAAATCTGAAGGTCCAACAGAAAGACAAGAACCAGCAGAACTCTGCAGTTTAGTGGGAAGACAGTGGGGAGTTTTCTTTAAAGAAAATGCTAAGTTTGTCTGACTTTTCAAAAGAGAATTTAGCCTAAAAGAATATGTAATCATTAAAGCAATCTTTTGTCATTTTTCCTTTTTCTCAATAAAACCCAGCATGGCAGCGAGGATTCAGTAGAGAGGATTCGGTTAAAGACTCAAAGGTTGATTTAGAGCTGAAGGTAAACTGTGTCAGGTCTGGCAGATGAGCTGAAAGATGAGATTAAATCCACCGGGGCAGTCTGCTGGTTAACTTTGAAAGTCATTTATGACTCAGCCAGAGTCTTGACCTAGAAAACCTAGAATTTAAATCAACCCGAAACCGGATCTACGCTTTACATTGCAAGCTTACACTTTTCTGCAAGGAACTTAAAGACTTTCAGAAAGTGCTGCTCGATTTTTCTCCTCTTAAAACCCTTTTACAATATTTATTAAGGATTAATGAGCAAAAATTGACAAAATACATTTGGAGGAAGCGTCATATGTGGGTACAATTATAATACTTGCAATAAGAACACCAATAATTTTAAAATGATTGTATTTTGTAATATAAATAAAACGAGGCAATCTTTCTTTCCTTTAATGCATCATATATCCTGTACACACCTGAAAAACAAAAAAATCTGTTTGGGAGGATTCATGCATAAATGTACAAACCCTAAACTAATACCTTTCTGAAGCTCCTATTGATCCATTTCAGTCTTGTTCAGTTCACACCTGGCTCCAGGTACAAATGAACCTGTTTAACCTGAAATAAGGTTCAGCAGGAGTTTCCTCACATTTACTCCTTTTCATCATTTAGGTATTTAAAAACTCGTTTTTCATTCAGTTTCCAAATAATTTACTTTCCAAAAGTATCAGTCAGGAGAAGGGCAGAAGATATCCACTGCATTATAGAACTAAAGGTTTGTCTGGCATGAGTCAGGGGCAGGGAGGCTGCCAACCTGCTGAGAGCCTGTAACACTGCCATATGTTGGATGAAGGAGGAGGGTCAAAAAATCAGAACTTGTATTGTGGTCGGATTAACCAAAGCTGGACTGTTGGGCCACAAATTTCCTCACAATCTAGTAGATTTGTAAAACTTCAGCTGGACAAAGTCACTAAGGCAAGACATGGGATGCTGATGGAGTTCCACTGGATGCAGAATCAAGAAATGATTCAACTATTACTCCAAAGTCTGTTACATTTTCTTTTATCTCCAAACAGACTTGTTTTTTTCTTTTCAACTGCAGTCACAATATGAAGGCACAGATTCCTTCTGTTCCTACCTTCGGATGGGAAGAAAACGTCGCCATGTGCGGGAGGAGAGAGGGGCGTTCCCGGGTCCGACAATAAGTGGCGACTGGTCTCAGAGGGCTGACGGGTCATGATCTGAGAAACAGTCCGGGTCTTTATCTGTGGGGATCCGATCTGAAACACTGGATTCTCGTGGCCCTGAGCTTCACTAAACACACAAAACACAAGAAGGAGAAGTTTGTAAGAAACCACAGCGTGACTCACAGCTCTGTTTCAAAACTCATCTGTTCCTCAGGACAGACGCCTAATGTTTGTCCCTTTGTAGTAAATAAATTAGTGAATAGTAAATGACAAAACAATGCCCCAAACAATCCACACATAAATGTAATTTCTGTAAAATAATCCTAAAAGAACTTCATTATTCTGGTCAAACAGGATCACTCGGTTAAAATGACCAGTTTTGCAATACCTGTTGTCATGACAACATTGTGGTGTTTTCACGTACATGCTTTTATAATCCTACCACTGTTATGTGAGACTCCAAATTATTCCCTCTCTTCACCAATTAGTTCCCACTCTTCTCCATTTTGCTCCTCCATGGACCCAAACATTGTATTTCAGATTATCTTCCATTGTACTCAAGTATTTTTATCAATGTAGCAGATACATTATTTTACAACTACTGAAATATAACTTAAGCTTTAATTTAGTCATACATTGCCTTCTAAGGAATTTATATTAACCCCCATTTCCTTTGATTGTTGTTCTGATTACCGTTTCACTCTTAGATACCGAACCAAAATAACCCTTAAGAGAGCTCCCACTGGTGCATGATATTTACTGGAGTCACGTCACCATATTTCCTTGTGGTAAACAATGATTACCGTAATCAAATAAAAATATTTCATCAGTTGTTAAAGTACAAAAATGAACACACACTGTACGAAACCCCAAAAGATTGGCCACAAAAACCCCAAAGGAATGAAACGGCGAGCGCCCGTTCTGAGGAGCGACTTTGTTTCGATACGCTGTGGGAAAACGTACCTGTCCATCCGCACCAGCTCCTGTCCACCTGGGAGAGAGGAAACAGGAAATGAGCCTTTGTGACTGACCTGAAGCACAGCAGAGTGAATGCGCTTCCTACTGTGTGAACTAGAGTTAATCCACCACAGCCACAGGAAACGTGTCACACCGAGCACTTTGGGAAACCCGGCTTTAAAACATATAGACGTGTTCTGAGTTTGTGTTCTGCTGTGAATATTTGCTGACCAACTTACAGAAGTCTTATGATTTGAAGATTTTGGCACAGTTAAATGTTAAAAATCTGATTTTTTATTTATTAGGTGAAAGAGAAGCAATCCAAACCAACCTGACCCAATGTGAAAGTACAACTCCCCACCTTTTCTATTGATGATTTAATGGTGATTTCAGCTCCACCAACCAGCCTGTGGCTCCACCAATATGCCACCATATTACTCTCAGACAGGAGAATTATAAAATCACATAAATAGAATCTGTCTGACAACATGAAGTAGGCTTAAAGGTTTAAAATAACATGTTATGCTCTGGCATAACCCTAAAAAAATCTGTTTATGAACATAAACCTTCCAATGTGTCTAAATTAAAACTTTTCCTCCACAGGGATGTAGAAGACATTCCAGAAGCTTCATGGTTTTTGTTCCCTCCAGGAGTAAAGCCTACCTTTTCACAATGTTTTTCCTTAGTAATATATAATATGTCCCTGAAACAAGGGTGCCAGAAAGTAAAGACAAGAATTCTGTAAGAAGGCAAGTAATTTTTCACAGCAGTGCATTGCAGTGCAGTACGTACGTCTGTTTGACCGTGAATTCTCTCGCTGTTTGTAGACCAGGATCAGAATAAGAGGCAGCGACAGCAGAGCCAGAATGCAAGCAGCTAAGGCTAAAGCCACGGGCACCGAGGCTGCTGAGGGAAAAGAAAGAATTTAAAAATAGAATAACTTTGCAGTCATATTCTGCTTTTAAAGGCCTGAGTTAGTTTCATACCTGGTGGAGGTATGGGATCCCAGAACGTGCAGCTGGTCACCCCGTCTCTCTCTAAAAAAATAAAATATTCACAAGAATGAGTGCTTGGGCCACTTTACTTTACTATACATCAAACAGTTCATTAGACTATAAGCAGATAAAAAATCTGGAGCCGGGATGAGATAAAACTTGTAAGACCCTCAGTAATTTTAAATTGTATGTCCAGCCTGCTTGCTCTGCTTACTTGGTGTAACTTGAAGAATAATGTGGCTGTGGGTACTCTGCTGGGCTGTCTGTTGCTTGTGATCGATCTTAACGTCCAGGGCTATGCAGCAGTAGCGGCCCTGGTCGGCGCGGGTCACATTCCTGAGAATCACCCACATGTTTTCATTCGTATAGTTCATCTCCACTCCTAGATTCGAGTTGTGGGTTTTATGGCTGACATTGCGTGGAGTTTCCCCTTTTTTACAGTGCAGGTCGGTGTGGGGCGTGAAGAGCCAGAGATCCCTTACGTGGTGATCGGGATGTAAGTTGGCATTTTTCTGGTTGCACACTAGCTTGGCAGTCACCCCCTCTGGACAGGTGTAGTACCGGTGGGCAGAGGACACGGTCAATGGGGAGCTGGAGTGGCTTGGTGCCACTTTCGCTGGAGAGAGAAGACAAAAACAGATGAGTCTAATTGTACTTCCTGGTAAAATAAAGGTTAAATTGAACATAATTTTAAAAAGATGGATTTATTTCAAAGCCGGTTGTGGGAGAGTTGTCACTGTTGCTTTGATCCAATATGAGTAGTATGGACCCTGCATGTTTTGTGTGGGTTATTCTGGCTGTTCTGGTTCTCCCCCAACATCCAAACAATGTGTTAGTTAACTGACCGTCCTAACTTCAGGTATGAATGTTTACAGCGCAGCTTAGGTGAAAACTGAGACACAGAACAGAAAAGGAAGGATAAACTGACTTTATACGGCGTTTTTTTACATTCTGTCAAATGTATTTTATTAAAATTTTGCATACCAGAAATGCTCAAAGTAGGGGATAGTTGTAATTTCTAAGAAAACTAAAACATTGTTTTTACAGCTTGAAGTTTCTTTGGTGTTCTTCTAAGCAGCTTTAAACATCGTGAGACTTTTATTTGCAAAACACATAAAACTCAGTCAGATTGGATGCAGAGCTCCATACAAACCAACTTCCCTGTCGATGCTGAAAAACATCATGTTTCACCAACATAATGAGTTCAGTTTTTGCTGACTTTGCATGTAATCTCATCTGACCAAAGTATTTCTATATGTTTGTCACTTATACGGCTTGTTGCAAACTGCAAACAACTATGAAGTACTTTTAGGTCTATCACCAAAAATCCTAATAGAATTCATCGATTGTTGCATTTTTAGCATGAACAAATGTGAAAGAGTTGAGGTGTTAGAATGACTTTTTCAAGGCACTCTATGTATTTGGGCTGAAGACTAAAATTGGAAAATGATTGTGAAAGAAAGAAGGTGTTTGTGTGCAGTGGAAAACAAAAAAAAACTTGAGAGGAAGGGGAAAAAAACTCCCCAATATTTATAGATTAAAGATGATGAAGAATAACCCTGCAGGAAAAACAAAAAGTCACATTTTGTTGAGGGTATTTTATCCCTGCAAGAACTAGATTTTTCAGAATAAATATTAAGGGAATTTACATTAGGAAGTTGCACAGAACCAAATAAAAATCTTCAGAATTAAAACTTCCAAAGTAATTCTGAAAAGCAGAGATCAGGGTTTCCATCCTGGGAGCATTTTGCTACATTACCACCACACTTCTGCTGTTGTTGGTGGGATGTTTTTTGCTGGTTTATTGCCGGTTGAACAGGATAAAATCTTTCAGTGGAAAAAAGGATTAAGATAACCATCAGGAGTCTGAGAAACTTTAGATCCCAAAACTGAAAGAGCCAGAAAGAACATAAAAATACACCTCAACAGGTACGATTGTAACAAGATCTTATGCCATAATGAATTTAAATATCAGAGAAATGTGAAAGCAGTTTCAACATGTTGGGGAAAAGGAAATCAAATCATTTTGGCTGCATGTAAGAAACTAAATGACCCATGAATCCAAAAGAGTGTGTGAACTTTAGACACCATCTACATGTTTCTCTTCAGTCAACAGAATGTTTTTCCAAAAGTTTGTTATGATTCAAAGTTTTTTTGGCAAATGTGGACCCTGACTGACTAATAGCTGTATCCTCCCATCAGTTCTTCATTTTCTTTTAGGAGAAACATTTCTTGCTGCTTGAGGCCAAATTTGTGTTGTTGGATAGATTCCACTTAAGTGGTTTCTTGACTGCAGTTTCAGCCCTTACCAGGCTTGCGTGTTGCTGGTATAAATGCATCACAATTTGTTCATGATTTAATAATTCCAAACATAAATGTTACATTTTAAGTTAAATGATCATTTAAAATTAAATTAGCTTTTAGATTATTTTTGTCTTGTGACAAAATTTGTTGATCTGAAATAATTAAGTAGGACCAAAACCAAAAGCATGAAATATGTAAGGGGAAAGAAGCCTTTTCACATCATGGAAGCGTAAAAATCTTATTTTGAAATAAGAAAGGAAGTAGTTTTTGAATAATCCTCTTAGCTAACAAAACATTCTCCAGCTAGCCAACAAACTAGCTTTGAAGAAGCCTCAACCACATTTAATCATATGTGCTGCAGCATTTTGGTTCTCTGTAGGAAACTGATTGAAAGTTGTAGACAAAAATACAAGAGCTGCCACCTTTTGTAACATAAACAGCATTCACTGATGCTTTCATCAATCCAAACAGCAGTGGGAGCAAAAAACGAGAATCTATTTTTGGGTTTGCAGGTGTTAAAAATTAGAGTTACTATGCCATCACTTGATTTTAAACCCCTACTGAAAACTGTTGGAATATGAAATAATTGGACAAGCTAATGAATTATTAATCTCTTCATAGTTTGTAATATAGATGCTGCTAAATATCTGGATTTGTTTTGAAACAAGACTAAACACTCAAATGTTTCTTCTTGTGTCAACTGTCTGGATTTGACAGATCAGGTTCTTCTAAAAAATGAAGAAGTAAAACTCTATTTATTTAGTGAATCACATCTTTATTTAGAAGATGGAATTCATGCCTCATACCACAACATGTCACAGACATAACACCACAAACAAACCTCTGTAGCAACTTGTAATCTTAGCATGCTGCAAAAACTGCTGGGTAAAAACAACCCAACTTGTAAACCAGTGCTGGGTCAAATATGGACCGACCCAACGCTGGGTTATGGCAACCAAAGGTTGGGTTACAACTCATAACCCAACACAAGGGTTATTATACCACTATATCTGGATAAAATAAATATTTATTTTAAATGTCACCATGTAAAAACAATCTGAATATACCCAACCACTGACCCAACAGAATTTTTCAATCTGCAGAGTAAATTTCTGACCCAACTCTTGAGTTATGATTTTTGACCCAATATTTGGTCAAACCAACCCAACCTAAAACCCAACATCTTCTACACAGCAAATGGGTTATGAAAATAGCCCAGAATATTTTACTGTGCAGCGATCCAGAGTCAAAGCTCGGCATTTCATGACCAGATTCTGCTGCTTTTGCGTTTTTTCCTGCCTTTGGGTCAACACGGTTTGTTTTCTTCATTTTGTGGCTTCAAGCCGCAGTTAGAAATGGTGCAACGTCTGCTGACTGAAACAAACACTGAGCTCCTCTGGAGCCAAAGTTTCTCATTTAGTATGTGATACCAATGAAAATAATACAGTGGAATGATGTTACCATATAGCGCTAATAAACATGTTGGGTTGTTGTGGTGTTGTGATGCAATAGCAGTTTATCTGCACATATTTGTATTTTCAAACATCAGGAAGTGCATGACAGCTGTGAGCCCCTCTTACATATTGTACCTGTCTCACTCATGAGTTCTGTTTTTAACCACATCCTGTTTTAACTTCTTTATACGTACTTGCAGTAAAATGCTTTAGAGGTCGTGTGTTTTCATGAACATGACTTTATTTTTGCTGAAACAAAATAAACGTCTGACCGAAGCTGCAGTCTGACACCTGCGCAGACACTTGACCACTCTAGAACTTCTCGAATATCTCAGTGAAATAAATGACTCCAGCACAGCCAATGTAAAGAACCAACAGAGCAAACCTGCCTGTGTCTGCAGCAGACTACAGAGTCGGTGCAGCATTCAAAACTGCGACGTGCTGCAAGGACAGGAAGAGTATGTGGAAGTGTGTACGAGCTAACTACAAAAAAGTGAGGGGGCGAGCAGCATCAATAGAGAAGTATGAGGAATAGTAATAGTTTAAGTCACAAGTTACAGTAAGTGTCTGAATATGTAGATGTGGAGGGAGGAGAGCGGCCGGTGGTGAGTTTGAGGAGTGGACTTCCTTCCTGAGTTTCTTCGGCTCCTGAAAACGTTCCCATCTTCTCCTCACAGCTAAAATCTGAATTTTTTACAGTTACTGCAGTCTGACCTGCACCATCCATTATGAATTAGCTCACTCCATCAGAGACTTTTCTAAACTTTCACACATAAAAATCTAAAAAGTGTGGCATGCACATGCACTCTTCCACATTTTTTATTTTAACAAGCTGATCTGACTCAGCTACATCAAGCTGAGTAAGTTTAGATGAAGAGCATACAGTTTCAAGTCTTGAAACAGATTCTCAATTGGATTTAGGTCTGGACTTTGACTGGGCCACTCTAACACACAAATTGCCTTTCATTGTACCTCTGCTAGAATCAGCTGACCGCTCCAGTCAGAAGTCTTTTACAGACAGGTTTTCTTCCAGGGTCGTCCTGTTTAACTCCATCCCTTCCCTCCAACTCTGACCAGATTCTCTGTCCATCCCCTATAGAATGCTGCTGCCACCACCATGCTTCAATGAGTTGATGGTTGTTAGAAGACCTGAACACATTCTTCCACATTTTTGCTATCCCCAACATGCTCCTTTCAAACTTTAAACAGGATTTCTTATGGCTTTCTTCTCACCACTTTTACATAAAATCTGCATCGGGTCCACAGATTCCCTTTCCTGCTGTTTGTTCTCCAATATCCTCCAACAAACAAAGCTGGACTTACTACCTATGGGACTTCTGAAGGCAACTGGATGAACTTATTACTCAGACGCATCAGATGAAAGGAGAGATGTAAATTCTTGATTTCAATTTGTAGAAAATCCATCCATCCATTTTCTGTATGCCCTTGTCCCTAGTGGGGTCGGTAGTGGTGCTGGTGCTTATGTACACCCTGGACAGGTCAGCAGTCTGTCGCAGATTTGTAGAAAATGTTTAAAAGAGTGTATAATTGTGCACCACTTTGTTTTAATCACATAAATATACATGTTAGTTAGAATGATGCTTCTTTTACTGTTTATTTAAAGTGTTTCCAAAATCTGCATACGTGGGACGTATTGCAACATATCTGAAAGTTTGCTTGGCAAGACAGCTGTTTCAGCAACTTCCTGGGATTTAACTAGACTTTGGTCATGAACATGGTGCGTTTAAGTTTCAGAGAATGCACACATGCTCCAAGCAAGGAAAGCATTCTGGGGTTTGGGCTTAAATCAGGAAGCACAGCAGCTCGTTTAAGCGCAGTTTAAAATGTTTCGCTAACAATCAGCTGGAAAGGAAGTACAGTAGCTTAATATGCTGCAACCTTTGCTCTTTGACTATCCGTGAATGTGTGTATACACGTCAAGTGTGCATCCTGTGTGTGCCTCGCAGTATTTTCCTGTCAGGCAGCTGAATTCTACAATCGCTATTGTGTGCAAGGAGAAGCAATAGGAAGAGCGTGGAGGGTGATTAAGGTGAAACTGGTATCCTCTGGCTGTTCCTGTCTGCTCTGCGGGACAATGGGGCGTCTCTTCTGTTTCACACCCACCCCGCCTTCCTCACAAACCCGGCTGCCTTTTCTCGCCTGATTTACATAAGGGTTGAGTTTCTGGTTGAAATGGGTTCAGATTAGAGGGTCACAGGTTCACACAGATTGTGTTTCTGAGATATCACTCCAACAAGACAGGGCTTTTGTGGGGAGGTGTTTGGAGGGAGGCTGTGAAGATGCCAAGTGAGTGTAGTTTACCTGTACCAACCTCAGAACTGTTCTGATCCACCAGAACTTATAAACACACAGCAAGCTAACTGATATCTGCAGGGAGAATGTTTCTGACAGATTTGTTGTTGGCTCTCTCATATCTAGATTTCTGCTCCTGTGATCCCCTGGGGGTCCCAGGAACAGGCCCTCTTTGTTTGGCTGACACCTGTTGCCACTGACAGCTTTCTCACTCTCAAAGTTGAAGCGTTTGATATCTGACTCATCTAAGGATATTCATCTCTCCAAAATGTTCCAAATTACTCCAACGCAACCATATTGCACTAATTCCCAGATCTTTCCCATCATAGGATTTCGGAAAAACCAGAAGGAGTGTCCGCTTCGTGAACAAAGAGCAGAAGGAGTTCTGGTAGAAACTTCTGGTAGGACAGTAAAAAGGGGATCAGCAACAGAAAGTGTTTGAATCTTAGTCACAGTAGGAAGTGGTTAACTGTCAGCAGGTCATCATGTTCAGAAAAGCTCGACATCTGCCTAAGGTTACTTATTTTCCATTTTCAGTAAAGCAATCTGAAAACCAGGACATCTTTTCACAGTGATTAGGTGATTTTTGGGTGCTTTCCCTCAAACCATACATTAGACTCGTGTCTATTTGTGGTTCAGTATTTGAAGATTCATCTGTTTATAGATTTTTCTTTTTAATATAGCTCCAAATTATTTTTTGGGAAATGTACGTATTTGCAGATTTTGTCTAAAATATTAAAAAGGAAGCTGAAATATCTTGGCATTAATCTACTTGACATGGATAGATGCAAACTACATCTCGTTGCTTGTACTTGTGACAGGGCAATGACAATAAAGTTGAATTCTATTCTATTCTGTTGGCCGGCATCTGCAAAGCAGCCAATCCAAAACCACCAATCACTGTCCCACTTGTACAAAAAAAAACCAGTCCTAGTACAGTACAAAGATTTCCAGTCCTGCAAAATATGGATAATCATGATACCACAACTGCAGAAATGCAACCAATCAGCTGGCTTTATTCTGACGAGCAGCAACACCTCAGTAACTAAAATCAGCAGCTTTGAAAGGTGATGGCAGAAATCTAAAATAAAAAATCACATCTATACTAACATTACTAGTGATGTTTTTTGTTGTTGGTTTATTCTGTGTGTCAAAACAACAAAGACATGAATCTGTGGTTTTCTACTTGCTAAAAAGTGTTACGCTTTACTGGCGCCACATGCTTCCTGAGGACGAGAGACTGCCACAAAGTCAGTGACTCTAAATAGATAACTTTTATCAGGTGGAATTATGATTTGAATTTAAGTGCAATACAGAACAACTACACCCTAATTGGAATTTATATAGATTAATTAAACTATACATTATGAACTGGATCTGTACAGCGACTTGTGATGACATTTGCTGTGAACTGATGATAAATAAACTCTATTGAAATTAATTGAGATTAAATGTTAGACATTACAGCTGTAATAATTGTTGTGTTTTATGATTTAGAGGAAGTAGGAATCATAGTTTTTCTTTAAACTAAAGAAATTAGATCATGTTTTTGTGTATCTTTGGTTATCACTATGAAATCTCACCACGGATCACCAAAGATAGTTTTTTCATGTTGTTCTTGAACAGTCAAGGCTCTAACGTCGTGGTTAATGCCGTGACCCTGGGCTGCTGAGAAAAATCACCCACATGGGGGACAAAGTGTTCCCAGCAGCGTGGAGGTCACTGGTGGTAACATCAAGACATAAATCGCTGCATGCTAAACGTGACAAATATGTAGACCTTTAAAGATGATCGCAGGCAAAAAACTCCCAAAACAATAGAAGTGCCCCCGCCTCCACTCTCCTGTTATTACTAATGCAGCACATGCAGGATATGCCCACACAACTGTTGCACAATCATTCACCAGCTTCCTCCCTCGCTCTGCAGGCGGCTTATCGTCAATGAGATTGATTACGGAAACCTGCTCCCTAATAAAGATGCACTCATTTAGCTCAGAATCGATGTGTGCACAACACGAACCGCAGCAGGACAGGAAGCAAAGCGGTAAAGAATCTTAGAGTGGTTTCGTAATGTATGGAGTGCTGAAAGTGTCACTATGTAATGAATATTCTTGAATTGAAAGTAAACTAAAAATAAATAGATATGAATAATTTAGGAAAGCATCCATGTCTTAAAAATTTAACATTTACAATTAATTACTTACAAAATAAGAATCAGACCAAAAAATTGGTCCCGTTCATTTGGAGTGTCAAACAGGCCACAATTTACAAAATCCTTTCCTCGATATATTTGTCATAATTAAAATTTAGTTGAAAATAATTCAATCTTATTAGGTCAAACTTTTACCTCTTACTATTTAGCATTTTTCAGAATGTAGTCAATTATTTTAGACGACCTGTGAGAAACAGTGGTTTGATCATTTTTAAAGGACCAAGATGTAAAAATTATCAAAAATAATCACTAATATTACTCATTTTTAAATTAAACTGAAAATGAACCAATTTAAATAAATAAACTGAAATTATTTTGTTGTGTGAAATATTTCAAACAGCCACTGTGCCTCTTTAAATGGAGCCTCGCTTCTGATTGGTTGACCTGCACAGTAGGTCTCCTTCAGACCAATTATCTTAACCAGCACAACATTAGTGATCCAAAGGATAAAAATGTTTATATTTTAGTGGTTTTTATTAATAAAATCTTATAAATGACAATTACTATTAATAGACTACTTAAATTAATTATTTACACACTTCAGTTACCATGTAATGATTTACTCTATTTACTTCTCACATTGTGGCCTTTTTGGACCTCCGTACATTGTATGTTCTTCATCGACTCCTTTTTTTTCTCTGCCATTGTCCGCAACAAGAAGCTAAATGCTTATCTGGGAGGAAAAGAGCCTCTGATTGCAGCTGGCTTTCTCTCAGGTCTTGCAGAGTGGAAATCCATTACTGGCAGAGGCACAACGACTGTTTTCATCATTGCCTTAAAATGAAGGAAACAAAGAGGAGATCACAGAAACGGGGTGAGGGCATTTCGAATCGGTCTTGTTATGTATTAATGGAGCCTCTCAGAAAAAGAGACTGGGAGCCTGAATCCCAGGATGTCCCAGTGTAGACATGTTTGGGCTAATGTTTTGGAGTCCTTACAATACTAATGACTTTTAAAGAGGCACATTAAAGTTACTGATATTTTGGTACCAGTGTTGTAAGGTGCAACTCACCAGATGGGATGATGAGCAATATTTGACCAAAATGAGATTTTATATTTTATTTCCTGACAAACTAAGAACTCCCATTTATACTTTTCACAAGCAGAGAAACTTTATTTTAAAGAAATAATCAGATCTAAACTTCTAGTGCCAAAAAAAAATACTGAGGTACTTTTTCCACAAATGTAACGTTTCGTGACTCAAAACAGTATTTTATACAATATCTGCAGGATTCTCTAAAATTTGAATCAAATTCCAACTTTCCTGTTTTGAACACCAATCATTAGATAGTCTCTGTGGTCATAAATCCTTAACAGTTCTAACGCGGCTAAGATTTAGAAGTATCTAAAGTTTTTTTTAGAGGTTTGCCAACCTATTGAGAAGTCTATTAGCCAATTTTGTCAACACAACCGGGCGAGTCAGAAACGACTTCCTTCCTTATGTCAAAATAAATGCTTTTTTGAGAAACCGTTGGTTTCCACAAGGTCAAGAGATTTTTATTTTTCACAAAAAAAAAAATCTAGGACAGATCTAGAACTCGTGGGAAATCTGAACGAGGCCCGCCTACTCCAACATGCGTCACATGAGTCTCACCACGCCCACTTCCAATTTCTGAAAAGATTACACATACAGACAACATCCTACAAGATGTACAAGTTTCTGGAGCTTCAGATGCAGATTCAGCAATTACCAAGATCCATAGTGACACAACGCCATCTATTTTTATTCATTTATTTGATTAGGACACTGCATATTAATTAATATTGGCAGAATTCATTTGCACAGTATCTAAATTTTATCCTAAGACAAATCAGCAGGAAAAACAAACAGATAGGAACTACTGGTGGGGACGGATTCCCTCATGGTCGATGCAGTGGTAGATGAAACCATTTCATAGTTGGGAGAGTTGGGTATGAAATAACCAAACGGTGACAAAGGGGCAACATGATCAGCACATGTCGACTGGTCCAGACAGAAGGTAATTATATAATCAGTTTGTAATTCTGTTTAGCTCCTATTTGGGTCATAAACTGGTAGTAAGAAAATAAATTGAAATTGAGCAGCAAGTTTAGGATGTATGTGAATTCTACTTTTCAAACATTAACAACAAACCATTCTGCAGCCTGAACACAATGGAGCCCATCATTTAACCCAAGAGTCCCGTAGGGAAATATTGACTCCCTAAATGGATAAATGGAAATATGTTTTTTTTTTTTTTAAAGTAAAAAAATAACAACATTTTGAGCACTTTAATTATTATTTCTATTTAAAAATAAACTAACACACACTGGCAGAGGGAAATTGTTTGTTTACAGGAATGAAATGATGTTTAAAGGGATGAAATTATTGTTAATGATGACCCAGTCAACATCACTCATTCACTTCTGACCCCTAAATGTGTCCCAGTGTGTGAGTTTAGCAACTCTTTGGTACTTTGAGATAATTTTACCCATATTTAAGGTGTTTTAAGGAATCAACTCCTTTGAGTTTGCATATCTAAATAGACTTATCCGTGGAGCCTGAGTGATAACAGCGCCTGCTGAGGCACCAGCTGCTCAGCTCTCTCCTCCAGCACAAGGCCAAATATGTAGAAAACCGCTGCTCATTAGGGCCAGCATGCCGCAATGCCTTTCTCCTTTCCCGTTATTTCTAGACATGTAGATAAAAAAAGAAAAGAAAAGAAACAAAGGTCGCCCCAAAGTGCTGCATGTGTTTCTGTTGGTTCCCCGCAGGGAGGGCCGTTTAAAGCCGCTCCGCGCCAGATGTTCCGTCTCAAAACAACAGCAGCAACCCGAGAAATGTGGAAAATGTTTTCACCTCAGAGTTTTTTACAGAAGCACTCCAGCATAAACTGTGATGCTGCGCAGCTGTTTGTGAAAAAAAGCTTCAGAGGAGAGGAGGTGGTTAAGTTACACCAGGCTGGAGCTGTCAGCATTAAAACACCATCTGGGTAGAGTTACTGCTAAACACATTAAAACTTCTCTTAAGTTTCTACAATAACATAATGAAAAAAGTCATAAATCCTCAGGGCTTAAATGTGACAACAAGTCCTAACACCCGCGGGGTGTTTAGAAAGTATTAAAAGGGTCAGATGTCAGCGGGATTTACGCGCTTACCTTCAGCAACAGCAACCAGAAAACAGACGATCCAAAACATGGGCTTTCTCAGCCAAACGGAAGTCCGTCGCCTCTCCATGGCCGGCAGGACTTTAAAAACAAAACCAAACGAAGCAGAAGTGCAGAATGTGCTCAGCTGTTGGACCTCTTTACTCTCTCCGTCTGTTCTCGTTTCACTCGTAGTAAAATGAAGAGCCGAGCAGAAAGGGGCGTTTCTAGTGAAACGAGGAGTGGTTAGGCCACGCCCCTTCTCTGGCTGTTCGCTCGGATCTCCTGAAGCACAAAAACATCGAGAAAAAATAAGGATAAAACATCTACATATGCTAAATATACTTTAAAAATCATCTAAAATTATTAAAGATGATTCTAGTCATACCTTGTTCAACCTTAACACATTAACCTCAAGATTCAATGTATGTTGGTAAATAAATTATCTCCAAGTTTCACCTTTAAGACTGAAATCAACAGATCAGTCATCTGAAGTCAGAACTCCAAGTGTTAAATGCAGAAGGTCCTAAAAGTCCAACATGGCCGCCTTGCATACAGAACCAACGCATGGCTGCAGTAAAACAAACATACAAACAAAAAACTATTCTTCCAATGTCTTCTATCTCTTCAAACCTTTAACAAAATACTAATAAACTATTATTGTGAATGCTGTAGGCATTAAGACTCTTGATTTCCTCCACTTTTCTACAAACACTTTTCACCGTTTAACTCCTTCTACATACTTGGCTCTATGTTAAGCAATCAACCTTTACCATATTCTGTTCATTCAGGAAAGTACGGCTATGCTTTTTGGTATCAACATCTTCTACAGTTTATGAAATATTCACCGTTTTGTGATCATCTTGAAAAACAAAAAACATTTCTGACCTTTCTGACATTCCCAAATCCAAGTTTTGACTTCAACACAACATTTAATGTTGAAACCAAAGGTTTACATACACCACATAAAAAGACACATGCACTTTTTCCACACTGTCTGAAGTTAAATCAGACTAAAATTCTCCTGTCTTGTGTCAGTTAAAATTACCAAAAATATTTCTGTTTGTTAAATAACAAGGAAAATGTGTTAAGGGTTTATTTATTTATACATTTCTTCAGTATTTGGTCGTATGTGGTCTATCTATTCTGTGTATGTAAAAATGTAGTTCAACTGTTCCCCACTCTCGTCTCTGGTTTCCTGCTGCCAAACTCAGCTCATTTTAGAAGTTCCTAAAATATTTCTTGCTGCACTTCTCTTTGGCAGTGTTTCTAAAAAACAAAGGTCAATGTGTTTTAACAAGTCATCCTTTGAGTTGTTATCTTGGTATCATGAGTAATCGCTTCACTTTTATTATCTTAATATTTCCCCTGAATGCCAATTAAAGCAGCTCAGTTACCACCAGTGGTGCATCTGTCATTGGTTGAGAAAATAAGGATTAGGGTAATACATTTCTGCATGCAGTTGTTAGAACAAGCTTTGAAAAAATAAGATGTTCCTTATTCCAAGTCTGCTTGGTATTAAGAACTTTTTTATGGTCTGGTCAGATAGTCTAGTAACTATCAGAGGTAAGATCCTCCAGAAAATGATCCACCAAATCAATCAGAATGGAGCTTAATAATCTAAATCAGTTTGGCCCTGTAAACTTCTAAAAAATTATGATACATGATGACCAGTGAGCAACTAAAATACCCGAGTGACCTGCTGCTTGTATTATTTATATCGTGAGTCAATTAACCTGTTTTTTGTTGTTGTTTTGTTTTTTGGGAGTTTTTTTGCTTATAGTAAATTGTGATTATTTTATAGTAACTTAACTGATATGAAATGACCCCTGGCAGACACTGTTGGGTACAAAACAGTGAAATCACAATTTGAAACCACAATTTCAAAACTATGGATTACCAAACGGTGAAATCCACAGCAGTGACCATCTTATGATGAAATAACATCTTAAAAACAAAGATTTACACATAAAACACTTTGTACCAGAGATTCAAAGTATAACATTTTTTAAGACTGTGGAACAAACTCATAAAGAAGCAAAGGGGCTTATTGGCTCATGGGTGTTGGTTTTCCTCACACCATTTACTCAAAGCACATGTTTTGTGGTCTTAACATACTGTGATTTTTATTAACTGTGCTTTGATGTACTATAAATGAAATATCATAAAATTCAGTTTCAAAGCCTGATTTTAAGTTCCCAAAGTTCTTAAAACCACCTGCGTGTTTTTTCCGCCAACAGAACCGTTGTCTCCAAAATGTTGTCCAGTCGCTCACATGGTGGAAAAATGGCAGATTATAGTGTCCCTTTCAGAAGTGGGACAATAACAAGATTTCAACCTTCATTTCTCACTATATGCCTCAATAATATCTTCCAGACCTCTACCACCGTCTACATTCGAATCGTGGACGAGAACGACAACGCCCCAGATTTTCCAGAGGAGGAGTATGTCACGGTGCTGAGCGAGGGACCCGACACAGTGGGGGCCACCATCGCCACGGTAACAGCCATTGACCCAGATGAAGGTCTGAATGGGACCTTGCGGTACGCAATCACCCAGGGCAACCTGATCCAGACGTTCAACATCAACAGCATCACGGTGAGGCGTCTGCGCCGTCATAGAAGGGACAACGACAAGAAAACAAACAAATAACTGTGTGTGTGTGGGCGTGGGCGTGTGTGTGTGTGTGTGTTCAGGGGAGAATTACTGCTGTGAAGGAGCTGGACTACGAGATCAGCAAGGGGCATTATGCATTGGTTGTCACGGCTACTGACCAGTGTCCAAAACCTGCTCTTCGCCTGACATCTAGCACAACAGTAATGATCATTTTTTATCATCTATAGTAGATAATCCTGATTCCCATCACCAGCTCTTGCTTTGTGGGGGTTTGAATAAAAATCGGTCTCCTTCCTGCTTCCAGGTGTCGGTAAACGTCTTGGACGTGAACGACGTGACGCCAACCTTCCCCAGACAGTACGAGGGTCCCTTTGAGGTAACGGAGGGCCAGCCGGGCCCGCGGGTGTGGACCCTCAGAGCAAGCGATGAAGACTCCGGTCTCAACGGCAAAGTGGAGTACAGCATCACCGGTGGAGATAACCAGAGTCAGTGCCCCTCTGTTTGTTTTCTCGGAGCATCTAAAACCATTTCTGTTCCCCTCTGAGGTTTTCTCTGCCTCGCTATCAGATGAGTTCATGATCTCTCCTGTGGAGGGTGAGCTTCGGGTGAGGAGGGACGTGGAGCTGGACAGAGAGACCACAGCTTTCTACAACATCACGGTCACGGCGCGGGACCTGGGAACGCCGTCGCGCAACAGTTCGGTGAGTCGCTTTACGTCAGCAGCCGTCGGCGCAAGCAGACGCAACTTTGTCATCATATCCTCTTCCATAAATGGGAACTTACAAGCATCACTTCTGTATTATAATATCTCTTTGCATGGATTCTAACGTCACAATGCCCACAAAATGCTTTCTATATTCTTAATTTTCAGAAAACTGCTGTAGGAATACATTCCTCTGTATTTTTACTGTTTCCAGGCCAGAAAAGCAGAAGATGAGACATGAATTTCAAACATTGTGTATAGTGGATGAAAGGTAGAGGTAGAACAACTATAGACAATTTCAAAGCTGTTTTTGTGTTCAATAATACACACACTTTTTAAAATTCAACTGAAAAACCATAGATATACTAGGGGGAAATATAAAATGGAAAAGATGCTCAATAGCCTCCTTGCAGGAGTGTACACACTATAAAATGAAAACTTTGATGACTCAGTTACAGCATTCGGTCTGTGTGAGGTCACCCTGTCATCAGCTATAATGAATATGATGAACCTGAAGGAAGGTTCAGCTTTTCTTGTTGACTTTTCTCGACTTCTTCACATTTCATCTTTTAGCTAACTCCTCTGTGGTTGGCGGAGGAGTTTCAGAGAATCAGAAAAATCTCTCTTTAAGCTGGTACGAGTCAAAAAAGATGACAAAAACTACAGAACAAGCTTTAGAAATTTGAAACAAGTGGTTCTGTTCTGTGTGTGATGACAATCTCCTGTATTTTTTTTATTTTGAATGGAGCAATTAAGTTTTGCAAGAGGCCAGAAGGTTGAGTTATGGTGAAACTAAAAGAATAACGTACATGCAGTAAAACACGGTGGTGGCTGCATCACTGTCTGAAGATTCTGTTCTTTGTGTTTAAAATTTTGGATTTTGTGAAGGTTATGAACAGCTTTGACCTCTGAGCTATAAGTACCAAATACAACATCAGTAACCCTTAGGTGACTGAAGGCTAAAGATAAGAGAAGATTTTATTTTTCAATCATGCATCCAAAATGATGAAAAGACTGAATGACTTCAGCAGAGGAGAGTGGCAGAAAATCTATGGAGCCATCAGAGGATGTGGACTAAAGATGTTCTCACAATCAGAGAGATTCAGAGAATGATTGCAAGGCAGAGTGGCTGAATCAAAACATGACTAGAGAGGAGAACTGAATTTATTACTAAGTATTACTTAATAAGCTTTGTGAAACAATATTTTCTATGAACACTTGAGATTCTCTGAACATTGCTGCTTCTGGTCCTCAGGTGGTGGTGGGCGTCTACGTTCTGGACATCAACGATAACGACCCCGTCATCCTTAATTTGCCCTACAACACCAGTGTGAGTGAAGGTGCGGCCATACACACCTCCGTGGCCAGAGTTCAAGCTCGGGATGCAGACAGCGGACGTAATGCGCTTCTAACTTACAACATCACCGCTGGAAACCCGAGCGGAGCCTTCTACATCAACGACACGGTAACAAAAACCCAAAAACTCTGAAGCCGGACACATTTGTCCGTTCTTCTCCCCTGATTCAGGAGGGCCACACCTTCATGTTAGTCTTAAAAACATGCAGCGTGTTGGTGAGAGCAGCTAGTATTAGAAAGATGTGCACAGATGTTTCCTAATTCTCTCCTTCTGTAATCAGCTAAAGAGAACAGAAAGTTCCAGCTGTAACTATTTCAACTATTCTTACATAAACATGGAAACTTCCACATATCACTGACTGCAAGTTTGTTACAGAACCGCCCGAAAAATTCCCATAATAGTCCATAAACATAGTGAGATGTCTAGAGTCAGAGTCAGATCAACATGGCCTCCCAGCTGTTCGCAGAAATAAATCTGTTTCTTCGTCCACATCTAAACATTTCCAGCGTCTTGCAGCAGTTTTCATACATCTTGAGCGTTTTCATGTTTTGTCACATTACAAGCACAGACCTTGAAATATTTTATACAGATTAAAGTGATGGACCAACACAAATTAACATCATTTTCAAGTGGAAGGACAAACAGCACAGGTTTTCATTTTCATTGTTTCATCAGTGAAAATCTGAAAGGTGTGGTGTGCATCCAGCTCCCTCCAGTCAAAAACCACCTTTCTCTCCAAACACAGCTTGTAGTGTTAACCTGTCTGTCTTCTTTGGACTGCTCAGTCGTCGGGGAACATTTTCAAATCTTGCCACAGATTGTGAATTAGATTTAGGTCTGTACTTTGTCTAGGCCTCTCAAACGAACACACCCTTAAAGATTTGCGGCTGTAATTGCATCTAAAAGCGACTTTACAACGTTTTAAATCAGAGAGCTGAAGACAAACACAGGCCACACTTCTCAGATTTTTATTAGTGTCATTAGTTTTGAAACCATGTCTCCTTTTTCTTCCACATCACAGTTACCCTCTACCACATTTAAACCCATTAAACATGTTCAAAACTTCGACTTGCACCCTGAACTGTCTTCTCTGTGGTTTTCTTACATATGACACATCCTGACTTATGTAGTGATATGTCCTTCATGCCTGCAGCTCTGACTCATCTCTGTCCCACATAGTCAGGTGTTGTGCAGGTGAACAGACCGCTGGATAGAGAGTTGGTGGCGGAGTACACGCTAACCATCACTGTGAAGGACAATCCAGAGAACCCCCGCATCGCTCGCAGGGTAATCCCCCTTTCCACAGTCTTAAAGTCTCGGCAATTTTCAATCTTTTAAGCATGCTAAGCAGTTTAATACATTTTAATCTACATGTTGTATAAAAATGTGTCATTTTCAAAAGGTCTTTTTTTGTCCTTTACCTGTATACAACCAGGACTCTTCCCAGGAACCATGGTGCTTCCATGTTTTCTGCTTTACAAAGATAATTAAAAAACATTTGCCCTAATGATCCTTAGCGATGGATTCTCTTACCAGAAACTCATCTCATTAAGTTAAAATAAACACTTTCAAGTAGAATGAAACCAAGTGTGAACAATCTTTGCAAGCAGTTAATACAGGGGTGTCTTTGTAGCGTGTTTTCTAAACGGAAGCCAACATGCAGGTATGCTAAGAAAAGGCCGTGTAGAGAAAGGTGAGAAACTGAACTTGCAAAGGTATGCATCAAGTTAACCACCAAGTCTGCAGCACAGTTCTGCAGGGCCTGCCCGGCCAAGCTGCAAGGCTGTACAAGGTTGATTTTTAAAGGGCTTAAATGATGTTTACTTCATTTTCTCTGAAGCACCTAGCTGGGTCGCAGCTGATCCGTTGTTACTGCCTCATCTGGGACACATGTGATCATACAGCCAAGAAAACCATCTTGCATGGAACTGGTTGGGCTCTGGGGGGAGTTAGATTAGGGAAATGCAGAAATAACAGCTCAGCTCAGGCAGACTTTTAATGTTCTCTCACTCTTTCTTCTTTTGTTTCAATAAAACCAGGACTCTGACTTTTTGGTTATCACCATTCTGGATGAAAATGACAACAGGCCCGTGTTCACGAGAACCAGCTACAGAGCTGAAATCACTGAGAACTCACCAGCAGGTAAAGGAACCTTCTTCCTTTGATTTGACTAGGACAATCCACATGTGCAGTATTGAAACTTCGCAGCGTTGTCTCCACCACTTCCTGACTTTGTTTATGCATAGCTCATGCTTGCTTTTTTCCACTTTGCGGTTTAGACAGATTTACTCACAGCTGTAATTTTCTCTGTGCCTTTAAAGGGCATTAGTTCATGTTGTTTAACACATTAACCAATCGGTAATCAGAATCCTAACAGAGCAGCTGGTTACGAATGGGTGAATTTAAAAACATAAGAAGTTTACCAAGAGCTACTCACATTTTATCACACAACAACCAGGATTTACAATTTACTTTATTTGAATTTCACATCACAGACCAAGAAAAATGTTTTCCTTTACCTTCAGCATAATTGTGAAGGAAAAGGAAAATTATAACTTAAAAATAAATCCTGCGTTTAAATTCAGATCCAATGAATGAATACTTCATACATCATTTTGAACATCAGGCAACAATGATGCACATTTTGAAGTATTGCATTAGAAAAACAAAGTTGATGGAAACGGCAAAATTCTAAATAACTTCCTCAATTTTGGCAAAATTTTTTAGGTTTGTTTTTGACTTTTCTGAAAAAGAGTGACAGGGAGATAGAGACACATTTGCCAAATAAGTTCTGATGTAGCGAAAGCTCCCATCCACTGATGGGTCTGTGCCTTACCAGAGGCACGAAATGCAGAAGAGTCCAAACCTTCAATAGGTGAGGACTCTTTCTATTTTTCTGAAATGTGTGGTTCATGCTAGTTTTTAACCTCTACTTCCTGTTTATTAACGCATAACGTCAACATTTGACTAAGTTAGGCTTTGAGTAGCCTGGTTGATTGCTCCAAACCAGTAGATGGAAACATGGATGATTCGCATTTCCTTCTGGCTACAGTGGCTTTCTTCATACCACTCTTCCATAACCTTCACTTCCCAGTAGTGCCCTGATATTGATCTTATTTGGCTTATTGGTACTTTTGAGACGTGCAGTAGAAGGACCTTCCTCTAATGTTTTCTGATCTGTAATTTCCAAACTGTTGATGAAATCTGTCTTTCTTCACATCGCTACATGTTCTTCAGGCAGCACAGTGACTGTTTTAAATGGGCCTGTTCTGGCTGAAGACAAAGACATCGGGCCAAATGCTGTGGTGAAATACCGACTGTTGGGGCCAAGGGTCGACCTCTTCATTGTTGACTCTAACACTGGTAACCTCATTTCTCTGGAGACAGTTAGCATGAAGCCATGCTGAAACAGTAAAGCTAATGTCTCTGAATATCTCCTCAGGGGTCCTACTGGTGCGTCAGGGAGCAAAGTTGGATCGTGAAGCCTTCCAGGACCCTCGAGTAGAGCTGATTCTGGTTGGGGAAGACGTAGGAGGGTTAAACAACAGCGTCCCTCTCACCGTCACAATACTGGACCAGAATGACAATCCTCCTGTCTTCAGCCCGTCTAGCTTCAGCGTCCGACTGCCTGAGAACAGCCCCACTGGTGCGTTTGGTTGATGTGTGTGACACATCTGAGACGGACCTGGTCTCACATGAGATGTTTGCCAGGTTTAACTCGTGTCTGAAAACATTACCGCCTCACTGGTTGTTGTTAAGGTTTATTTGATGGAACTGTAGACGTCTTCCCACTTTCTTACCTGTCTTTGTCACCTCCAGGCGTTGTGGTGACTCAGCTCTCCGCCACCGACGCGGACTCTGGCGCCAACGGTTGGCTGATGTACCGTTTAGAGAGCGGTGCTCAGGACCGCTTTGTGGTTGACCCGATATCTGGTGCCGTCCTGGTGGGTAACACCACACTTGACAGAGAGGAGCGTGGGTCGTACCGCCTCGTTGTGATGGCAACTGATCGTGGCACGCCCCCTTTGTCCGGTACAGCCACGCTGACGGTTATTCTGGATGACATTAATGACTCCAGACCACGTTTTATAGAACCTATAACCATGATAAACGTCAACGAGTCGACCCCACCAGGCGTGGTAGTAGCTACCCTCACCGCTGAAGACCCAGATCTCAATCCAAGGCTAGAGTACTACATCATTTCAGTGGAGGCAAAGGATGATGGGAACAATCCAGTGCTTGGCTTACAGAACTCCTTCGGCATTGATTTACACACAGGTTGGCTTTGGTTTTCTGAAACATTTGTTATTTAACAATGTTTTTTTTATTGACCTTTTGCATGTCACATCATGCTTTTCAGAAAGTGAGCCATTCCACTATGATGGGCATCAAAACTACCTATGCATCTGTTAAATCCTGTAAAAATAGTCAAAAAAATACAATTTGAAGACAAATATCACTTTTATTTAGTTGACTTCACTGTAAAAATGGTCATTGCATTGCGGTGAAGGTCTGTGTCTGATCATTACCCGTTAACCATGGAGAAAATGCCACAGCATCATGTAGCCTACCATGTATGAAAAAATAGTCAGCACCTAGAGTTTTGTATACTTTTAAGTCTGCTGCAGTGTTAGGAGAAATGATGTTTATGACATAGTGACATAGTGATATAAATCATGTGGCATGAATTCAGGCAAAAGCAAGTATTTCCAACCTCTGTACATATCGTTGCCTAAGAGCCCCAGCAGGTGTGCTATATCTACAGACAAGTTAGCTTGACTTGAACAAGTAGCAGAACAAGTAGCACACCTATTTTGGCAAAAACAATTTGAGAAATATATCGCAGTCACTCCATTCAGTACCCCCATCCCAGACTTCAAACATCTGTCAAGGTGCCTCATCGTGATTAGGTGACATAGTGGCAAAGGGTCAATATGAGAACGCTGATGTGGTGGGTTAAATTAGACATTTGAAACTGCTGACATGTTTTTGGGAATTTCTAGGTGCAGTATTTGTTCGTAACCCCCTGAACAGAGAGCTGGTAGCTACGTTTGAGATAATCGTGTCTGTCCATGACAACGCCAGTCAGGTTATTGACAAGTCCGGCAGTGTTCCTAACGGTAAGTCCAGGTTGTGCTTACCTTCAGATTCTGATTCTGATTCATCCTCCATATGTACCGTATTTAAGTCTCTCTGGAGGATAGGTCACATCAGTCAAAAGATTTGTCATGAAGAGGAAAAAACTCAATCTTATTGTGATTCAAGTTAAAGTCCACAAAGATTTTTGCACATTTTTTACATTTGTGACGGAAGGACAGAAACGCCTTTTGCCTGCTGTGCCTCACAACCAGTTGCCATCCAGATTGTCACCAAGTCATGGAGATTTGGTGAACATAATCACACTTTGCTTCACTTGAACTTCGGAGATTTGACGGTGGCCAGCTGGAACTGGGAATTCATCTAGAAGTTTTTGGTGACAGTTCTAGTTGCTTCTTCATGCCACCCTTCCATGACCTTCACTTCCCAATACTACCCTGCTATTGGTCTTATTTGATCACCATAAAATTAAAAGACAAAATGTAAAATTATTAATGTCCGTTATTGCTCTGTTTGCCAGATTTACTTGTCTTTCCCATTTGGAATAGAGAATGGTAAGACATATGGGTCTCTGAGTCATGTCATATTCAAGTTGTGGTGAAATTAAATCATAGATTACAAATTCGAAGTTGTATAAGACTTTGATCAACATTAAAATGGTTTGTTTAAGTTTATTTTGAAGAGTTTTGTCAGAGTGAATCAAGGATTTTTCTAAATATTTCAGTGTGTGTTTCTCTTGCAGTAAAAGTTATATATTTTTTTTTTACTCATCTTTACGATGGACGATGTTGCATTCATATAATATTTTCATTGCTTGTTTCTTTTCCTTTCAGCGAGACTAACGATCAACGTACTGGACGTGAACGACAACGCCCCTCGATTCCGGCCCTTCGGAGTCACCAACTTCACAGAGCAGATTTTGGAAGGAGCTCAGCCGGGCACAACGCTGCTGTCGGTGTCCGCTGTAGACCCCGATAAAGGTCCAAACGGTCAGGTCATTTATCAGCTGCTGCACCTGCCAAGAGGAGGCTATGTCAGACTGGAGGACTCTTCCATGGGTAAGATCACCCATACGTTTTGCAGAACAAATGCAGCATAGATATTTACTGTAGAACTGCTGCTGCTTTTTTAGGGAAGATTGTGGCCAATCAGACGGTGGATTTTGAGCAAGTGCAGTGGCTGAATTTCACCATTCGGGCTCAGGATCACGGGACGCCTCCGAGAAGCGCCGAGCTCCCGGTTTATTTACGGATAGTTGACGTCAACGACAACAACCCAGTGTTTCTGCAGCCGTCCTATCAGGTACAGGACTGGTCAGATCTGTAGGGCTGCTGGTTTTAAAATGGTTCCCATAAACTGGAGAAATTTAGTGAACAGAAAAACGTAAAATCAAATTTTTCGAGCTTTATATCATGTTATAATGTTATTCCTCGCGACTTTCCCACTCAGCTCCTTCAGACTAGCCAGTAGCAGTTGGCAAACACCTGGTGGAACTGTGCATTTCTCAGTGAAACGCTGGTAAAACGTTACTAAAAGGGTTAATGGAGAAGTGATGTTATGATATCTTCCTTAAGGTGAAGTTTCAGAAAGAGCAGGAGTTTTTAAAGAGACAGAGACCCTATTTCAAGGCGTTAAATTACAAAGTCAAATTTAATATTTGACATATATAAGATTTTTATAACAACTGAAGGTAACATAGTTATTTTACTAATATAAAATGGCACTATATGCCTGGAAAACACCAATACTAATACTGTCCCTTTACAGAGACATGACTAATCATTACTACTTTTAATAACGAACAAGTTCAGTTCAATGACTTGGAATACCATCAAAAAAGTTCATTTATTTCATCCATCCAAGTCTTTGCTCCAAAAAGTGTTGTGTCCAAGGATTCTAATTGAAAGTTCAGTGGAAGAAAAAAGTGCAGCTGAAAAAGGTTTATTAGTAACAGGATAACTGCAGGCTTACACAAAATCCAAGCTGCTAGACGTCCAATTTGAGGTTCAACAGTGGCTGGTGATAAAACCTGGTGGACCAGAACCAGCAGGTGACTTTCAACCCAAATCAAGTCCAAACTCAGCACTTAGAGCACGGCAGCATCTTCATTACGCTCGTCAGCAGAAGGAAGCAGGACAAGCTTCTGTCAACAGGAAGATGAGAGACCACTGTGGAATCAGATACCCAGAAATCTGTAGGTTGACCTGCACAAGAGAAGAACTTCAAATCCATCATGGTGATCAAAGAATGAGGAATACTGTAAAATCAAATAGTCTTAATACATGAGCATAATAAAGGGAAGTTTGGTGGCAGGAAAGGAGGAGTAGAAAAAGGGAATTGCTGCTAAATGAGGTTAGACAACTTCATGAGTTCATATATATGCTCATACTTTTCATTAAGCCTACATTTCTGTATAAAAATGCTTTTATAGTTGTCTGATATGATATTGTAATATTCTAATCTAACTGAATGCTTGGTTTTCATTGGTTTAAACCACAATCATCCAGATGAACAGAGATATGCTTGGTATATCACCGTTTGTAATGAATCCGTACAGAATGAGGTTCACATTTAGAACTGAACTGAATAAAGGAAGTGTTTGTTGTTGTTCTGATTGGCTGACATGCAGCTGATTCTCACACGATGTTTGTCTTGTTTTAAGGAACCCGTCTTTGAGAACGTGGACTTGGGCACCACCATAGCTCGTGTCAGAGCCACAGACGCTGATTCTGGACTTTTCGCTGTCATCGAGTACAGCCTTGTGGACGGAGAGGGCAAGTTTGGCATCAAACCTTCCACTGTAAGGTCATTCACAAGCTGCAATTCAGCCTTTTCCTAACTGTTCAGTAAATTACAGAGCAACTTCTTCAAACTGGAGTCCTGTTATTTACTTTTGTTGGTTTTGGTTATGTATACTTTGTGTTGCAAGAGTTGTTATTTAAATAACCTTTTGACCGCGTACAGAAAAGCCAGACAGTTCCTCTTTTACAACCTTACACAAAAGATAAGCATGCATTGACGGTTAAGAGGCGGCCTGCTGTGTTTGCTCTTCTCGGGTTGCTGAAAGTGATCCGGTCTGGAAATGCAAGCTCACACTGTCCCAATGCATAGTTTACATTTTCAGCTCTTCGCTATGATAACGCCACCACTCCCACTAAGTACTTCCTTCCTAATCATCCCTTTTCCTCTTTCTTTGTAAGGGAGAAATCTACATTCTGTCCCCTCTGGACAGGGAGACCAAGGACCACTACACTCTGACTGCTGTTGCACGAGACAACCCAGGAGGGAGCCCTAACAACCGAAGAGAGAACTCTGTTCAGGTAGGAACAACTATCACATCAAACCAACGGAAACATTGTCAGAGGTTTTCAAAACTGCAATATGTCTAAAAAACATGTTTCATTATTTTCAGATGTTAAATTAGACTAAACTTTACTGGTTTTAGTATTTCAATATTCATATTTTTATATTTTCATATTCTAAATGTCAGAATAAGGAGAATATTTTGAAGACTTTGTTTGGTACTTTAAAGGGGCAGTATTATGTAAAACTGACGTTTTTGAGCTTCACATCATGTTATAATGTTATTCCTTCATCCAGATCATACCTGGAGTTTTACTTTTATTCTTTCATGCATGTTTGATGATTCTTTGACTCTCCCACGGCAACCATTCAGCTGTGCTAAACATTTGGATGAACCTAGCGCCACCTTTTAGACGCAGCTCCTTCTTGGAGCTTTCACATCACAGAACAGCCCAACTCAGCTCCTTCAGACTAGCCAGCAGCTAGTTGGCAAACTCTTGGTGGAAACGCGCTTCTGCTGAGCTCATTACAACTACATATTGGCAGATGTTTACCATGATTGTGTGAAAACTGACTAAATCATCTTTATCTGTGAATCATCAGGTTCTGGTGACGGTGCTGGATGTAAACGACTACCGACCACGCTTCACAAAGCGAGTGTATAACACCAGCGTGTTTGAGAACGAGCCCAGCGGTACGTCTGTGATAACCATCTCCGCCATTGACCTGGACGAAGGAGAGAATGCCGCCTTAATCTACAGCATACTTGGGCCAAATTTAGGTAAGAATTGACCAAAACAACATTTTCTGGAGTGCTTTGCCAAAATATTCATGCCACTTCAACTTTTTCACATTTTGCCAAATTAGAACTACAAATGTCCGTGTAGTTTGTGGGCTATTTTATTGATTGTTTTTGTGGAATCAATTTTGGTGCAGTGTGTTCATCAGTCATGGTGTTTTTTTGGGTTTTCAGATGCCTTCTCCCTGGATCCAATCACCGGACTGGTGCGATCACGCCGCCTGCTCCAGTCTTCTGAGCGTTTCAACTTCACTGTTGTAGCTACGGACCAGGGGCGTCCTCCCCTATGGGGCACTGCAGACCTGATCATCACAGTCATAGACGTCAACGACAACAGACCTGTGTTTGTCAGGCCAGCTAATGGAACCATTATTCATATCTCTGAGGTATCGGCTCCCCTAATGCTAAGCTAATTAGCATGTTTATTCTGTTTTCATGTGACTCATTGATAATTCAGGTGGGAAAGTTTTTTTATTTTCGGTTTTGCGGTGAATTGTGTGAAGAAGTTGTTTTCCCATTTGATCCATTTTGTTATAAAACTTATTCATCAGAGTTTCAGCTGCTCTCTGCACAACTCTACCCGACTCAAACAGGATCAGGAGCTAAAGCAGTGAATGACACAGATGATTTAAAATGCAATGTGATGTTATTTTAGATCAGATTGGATCAATATATAAATGGCATCCGAGAAAACAGCAGAAATCACAACATAACACACAAAAAATAAAATCCTTAAACCAACAGAACTTTTATTCTTTTGTTTCACAAAGCAGATTTTTGACTCGTTTGATGAACTTCCAGTTAATAGTGGGAAAATCAAGCCTGGAGACTTTTATGTAATGCAATACTTGAGTATAGCAGGTGACGTAATTTTTTAAAAGGTGAAGATCTACTCCTCTTAGCAAAAGATGCTATAGCAGTTTTTTATTTTCTTTCTTATTTTTGCAAAAAATGGCAACAAATTAAAGACCAAGGCTAAAATTTGCAAGTCCTGGGAGAAAGAATAGGTCTGCAAAACTATCTCAAACTGTATTAAATCTGAGTTTTGATTACTTTTTTGCAACTCTTCCTTTGTGCAGGAGCAGCCTCCAGGCCTGCCTGTGTATGAGGTCCATGCCACCGACTCAGACGAGGGCGTGAACGGAGAGGTCCGCTACGCCTTCCTGCAGACTGGCGCTGGGAACAGAGACTGGGAAAACTTCCACATCGACGCCATGTCTGGGGTCATCACCACTACGGTGAAACTGGACCGGGAGAAACAAGCGCTGCTCAGCGTGAGTCCGCCTTCTCCTGCAGCTCCTGCATCCAACACAGGGCCATTGCGCTGCCCTCAGTAACTGTGTGCAAATCACTCCTCAGCTTATCATCGTGGCCCGTGACATGGGCCAACCAGTGCCTTATGAGACCACCCAGCCTCTGCAGGTGGCGCTGTTGGATATTGACGATAATGAACCAGTCTTCCTCAAGCCACCAGTAATGTTGAGCTGTAATTTATGTGTGCAGTTTACGGATGTTTGCATGTTGTAATGGTTTGTTTTCTCCGCAGCGTGGCAGCTTACCCTACCAGAAGCTGACGGTACCAGAACACTCTCCCTCTGGTACCGTGGTGGGAAACGTAACCAGAGCTGTGGACGCCGATGAGGGCTCCAACGCCATCGTCTACTATTTCATTGCAGGTATGAAACATTCAATGGTGGAGGAAATATTCAAACTCTGTACTTAAATAAAACTACAAATTAACAAACAAAACTGTATTCTAGTAAAAGTACTTGCTTTTAAAAAGTATTCAATAAGTATTGAAAGTAGAAATACTTCTCGAAATTATTACCTAATCCAATGATATAGAATATTATTAACTGTATGCATATTTTCTTTAATATATCAATAGTATTGTACAGTTTTAAAGAGTAATGCTGCAGATGAATGCATGTTTTTATTGGGTTTATGATTTGTGACACATTTTACACTTTATGATTCTGTGCATAAAAAATTCTGGGAAGATCTGCAGACTTAAATGTCATTTAGCCTAATAAGAAAGAGGAATGATTATACATTTTAAAGTTTTCATTTAACTCAAAGCAAAAAAGCAATTTGTTATTTTAACTGCAGTAAACACGTTCAAGTAAAAGTTTTAATAAACAAAGAGAAAAACGCATGAATGTAACATGTAATTCAACATTACAGAAATACAGTAGAGTAAAAGTCCAAAGTACCCTCAATTAAATCTAGTTAAGTAAAGTACAGATATATAGAAAATGTATTTAAATACAATAAGTACATCCCACCACTGAATGTTAGTGTTTTATGATGAAAAATATGAATTTATCTATGGTGATTTCATCCTGGTTTCAAGGGGTTTTCCTGAACATATTGTCTGAGCACATGAAAGCATTCGCACTTCAAAAGCAAAAGAATAATGCAGACATTTCCAAAGATTCATCTTCACAGAAATCTGTTTCATGTCCTGCTGAAGGAGGAAACAGTGATGCAAACTTTGGCCTGAGTCTTGATGGAGAGCTGAAGGTTCTGAGGGATCTGGACCGGGAGGAGATCCCGGCCTACTCCATCATCATCAAGGCTTCCAGCAACAGGAGCTGGACCCCTCCCAAAGGTCAGAGGTCACTAAGGGCCAAAGCGCTGAACCCAGCTCTAGACCCGAGCCTTCTGGAAGTCCAGATCGAACTCGAGGACATAAATGACCAGACGCCACGGTTTGCTAAGGCAGAATACACAGCAGGTAACAGATGCTGCTGCTGGCTGGTGAATCATCATCTGGTATAAAACCAGACTAACCTTTGGTTTGTGTTTTTGTTTCAGGCGTTGCAGCAAATGCTAAAGTTGGCTCAGATCTCATCAGGTTGGTGGCTACAGATAACGACATCGGGAACAACAGCGTGGTCCAGTACCATATCGTTACAATCCGCTACTTCCAGACCCAGAGCAACGGCAGCGAGGATGTGGGCAACATCTTCACCATTGGTGAGAAATCACAGTTTAGTCAGTAGACATTAGATCTAGTTTCTGACAGACTCTTTAAAACGAAAAACTTTGGAGTTACATTAAAATCTAGTCCTGGTGTTCTTGACTGTCCTGGATTAGCAGGAGAGCTCTGCTGTTCCTGCTCCCACTTTAATTCAATGCTCTAGGGAAAGATTAACTGATGAGGGTCTGATGGATTTCAGACAGAAGTAAAACCTCTTACTGCACTTATATCTGTCCGCTTGTCAAAAACACACGTATTTTTGGCAATTATGTGTTTGTAGAATAGAAAAATGTTACAAAAACAAGCAATGATTTAGGATGTTAGTGTTTTTGTTTGACGAATCTGTTCAGCTCCTCCAGCATGTGCAGTGTGTGATTCCTCACGCCTTGGAACACATAATGAGAATAATTGGATCTTCGTGTGAGATTTTGGCTCCCGCAGAATGACTCGCTTCCTTTTCCATGTCATCGCAGGTCTGACGGACGGAATGATCCGAACTTACGACCTCTTCACAGCTTACAATCCAGGCTACTTCCAGCTTGAGATCTTAGCTTGTGACCTCGCCGGCCACAGTTCAACCACCAATGTGAACATCTATATCCTCCGAGACGACCAGCGGGTCAAGATCGTCTTTAACGAGATACCAGACTGGGTCCGCGAGAACCAGGACAATTTCATCAGCCTGCTGTCCAACATCACAGGAGCTATTGTCAACCTGGACGACATTCAGGTAAGACTTCCTCATCTTCACTCTGTTTTTCATAAACAGTCTTAAAAAGTACAGATCTGTATTTTGTTGGGATTTTGTTGTGTCAGACAAAAAGAAAGCAGCAAATCTCTGCTTATCTGCTACAGAAGAAAGGCTTAAAAAATAAAATTATGGCATGTATTTACATTTATTTTACATAATGTTGGAACATTTGAGATAATTTATTTTTCTAAATAGGCTGAACCTTTATAAAGTAAAAGGGTAAAATAAAATTTAATAAAAGCAAAGCTGAAAAACAGGCTTCATGGATGCAGAGCAGAGAACAAGGAAGGATCATAAATCCCCTACTTCAACATCTCTCTGTCCAGGCAGAGATTTAAAGAGGAGTAGCAATAGCAAATGAGGTGGAGTAGCAGAGCTGCTAACAGCTGATGTTGTCATCCATATTATGTTATGCTTTTAGCAAGTTATGAGAGTCATGACTCTGTTACACAGCAGCAGTCTTCAGTTAGAGGCCTCTTCAGATTTGCAGTGAGACTGACTGCTACTGGTTTTCCTTCTTGTCCACAGCATCAGCATCCAGGTTCACTCTGAACACAAATACGGGGGGGAAGAATGTATGCTGGTTAATCAGATAAAATTGCAATAAAAATACAATGAGTTTTTATTATAAAGCAAATTGTGGGATAAAAGGCCACTGTGTATGATATTTTAATATGTCATAATATGTAGTTCCATGTGGACAAGAAGGGCAGAGTGAGCTACTCTCAGACCGACATGCTGATCCACGTCGTCAACAATCAGACCAACACCATCCTGGATGTGGAAAGGTTGTTTTTTTATTCGCCTTTAAGTTCTGTGATCATTCAGGTTCTGATCATTCAGGTTCTGATCGTAACGACTAGGAACTGTGCTGTGTGATCCTAGAGTCATCCAGATGATCGATGAGAACAAGGAGCAGCTGAGGAGTTTGTTCCGGACGTACAACGTGGTGGACGTTCAGCCTGCCATCGGTGACAAACTGCCTGATGACATCTCCACCCTGCAGGTCTGCTCAGCCGCCATCCATGAGCTCATACACTGTGGAAGTTTTTCACTGCTGGTTTTCTGTTTTCTTTCACGTTCCCAGCTGGTGATCATTATCCTGGCCGTGCTGCTGTGCTTGGCGGGGATTTTGTTTGTAACAATGAACTGGCATTATCGCAGAGTGTAAGAATCCTGTAGATATTTCCACTGTAGCAGATTTCTTTTCAATGCGGATTGCGGCGTGATTTAAAAGCAGCCAAGGCGCAAATGTTTTAATCTGCAAACTAATGTCTTTATCTTCTCCTGATGTTTTTCCTGCAGACACCAGAGGAAGCTTAAAGCTATTGTTGCAGGATCAACAGGTGAGGGGGCAGCTTTACACACAGCCTTGTTAGCTGTTGGCAAACGTTACTTTGGAACTAATGCATAACAGCTTTTCCTATTATTTCGTTTACCTATGCAGGAAACCAAGGTCTAATGGATATTCTGGATATGCCAAACACTAACAAGTACTCGTTTGAGGGGTGAGATCTATGTCCTGAGTGGCATACTTTCTTTATTAAAAGAGTTTGGTGATTTTTATATTATTTTACCAATTTATCTACTTTGTCACTACATTTATTGATGTTTCAGACCCTCTCGCGATTTTCTCGTTGAAAAAAACCCGACTAGCGACAAATCTAGCAACTTTTTCTTCATGTTGTTGGAGACTTTTATGGCGTTTTCAACTTTTGACTCACCACCAGGTGGGGCTGTGGCAGACCAAAACTGTTTTATACCCGAACCGGGCTGAGTGACAAAGGAACCAAACTGTACCACTGTAATAAATAGAAAAATGTAACTGCAGTAGCCACCCTTCAACCCAAAGAGGGCAGCGCTGAGTCAGTTTTAGGCAAAATATTGCAGGATTAATCAAATTTACACGAAGATGTAAAAACTCACACTGAAACATAAATATAGTAAAAGTATAGAACCCTAAGTAACCTATTTAGACAGTTTATTTGCAAACATAAAGTTGAATTTGGGGTTAGTTGCACGTTTCTTCCTGCAGAGCGAATCCCGTGTGGATGGACCCATTCTGTCGTAACTTGGAGCTTGCTGCTCAGGCTGATCATGAAGACGACCTGCCAGAGAACCTGAGTGAGATCACCGACCTGTGGAACAGCCCGGCACGCACACACGTCAGTATCAACATTCATCTGGCTTCACTGCTCAGCTTATTCCTACAGTCTGGGATTTATGAATTACTTTGAGTTGTTCTTTTTCCAGGATGGACTGATTCTCTAACCTATAACTTTAGTGTTTCCTAGAACAATAATTGGTACAATAATAGTTGGTAATTCAGAATTGATTACTATGATGACTGTGTGGTTTTCCTTTCAGGGGACCTTTGGTCGCGAGCCTCAAGCGAGGCCAGAGGACGATCGCTACCTGAGAGCTGCCATTCAGGAGTACGACAACATCGCTAAGCTGGGTCAGATTATGAGGGAAGGGCCCATCAAGGTAAGACGCATCAAAGGAAGCAAACATGCAGAAACATTGATGTATGTACTCATCCTAACTCCAATCAACAAGCACTGAGCGGTGGAGTCAAAGACAGTTACTCATGTCCTGACTGCAGGCTGTTGGTTCAGGGGTTGAAGTTCGGGCTTATGGGGCGGATTGTGTCAGAGTTTGTCTGATCCTAACTGCCGTCCTGTCAGGGTTCTCTACTGAAGGTGGTTCTGGATGACTATCTGAGGCTGAAAAAGCTCTTTGCAGCGCGGCTCGCCACCGTTTCCACCGGCCAAGGAGAAGGAGATAAGTCATCAGTTACTGAGGTGGGCCTGGAAGAAAAACCGCTGAGCTCTCTGCATCTGGTCTTCTTCACTGCCACTCAGAGTGATCGAACTGTTCTTCTGATTCCCTCTCTCATGTTCTGATGGTGCACATTTTCACTACTTCTGCTTCATGTCTGGAATCATGGAGCGTAAGTTCATGATTCTGAACTTCTGCTATTTTTAAATCATTGCAAGACTTCTAACACAAGATTTGTCAAAATACTGACATTTCTACTCTTCTACTCGATAATTGGTGCATTTACTCTCTTCGATGTGCGCCAGATCTGTTGGAACTCTGCTTATCCTTTGATCCATCTCTTAATCTATGTTTCACACTTGTCTATTTTTACTTTTTTACATTTATTCAGATTAAATGATTCCTTCTTTTGCATTTTCAAACATATCTATGTACACAACTTATGAAAAAAAGAAAGTACATGCTCTTTATCTGTTATAAATGAGAGTACAAAAAGAAGCTGATTCTACAGTGTCATTGTAAATTATACAGAGATGAAGACAAAATGGAAAGTACACCCTTGCTTTTTCTGAAGGATATAAGAATTGATCATCAGCAAGTCTGAGCAACTCAGAAAGATTTGGTTTTGGCAGTTTGCGTCTTTAAAGCATAATGAACTCAACCCCAAGATGGAAAGGCATCAACAAAGCATCAATTTTCAAACAATCTAATGTGGAGAACATTTAGGACAGCTGATGATTTTCCCAGGAGTTGATGACTCAGCAGACAGTGCAATGCTCAAAGAAATTGCAAAACACCAACTGAGTGATCTAGCACAGTTAGAAAAAGAATCAACGGGTATGATTTCTTTGAGAAGGCTGTCGGGAAAAACCCTGTCCTCTCTTGCAGCGTGATTTAGGTCTGCAAAGTTGCATCTGAATGAACCACAAGACTTGTGTAACGGTGTTCTTTAGGAAGACGAGAACAAAGAACTGTATATATTTCATGCTTCAATGCTCAGCACCATATTTGGACAAACCCAAACAGACCACATCAGCACAAACGACTCATACCAACTATCAAACACGGTGGTAGAGGAGTGGCGATTTGGCCTTGCAACCAGAGCAGGGTAGCCATTGAGACGATCACATTTGCATTTTATTGTATAGCAGATGAAGCCGTCTTATCTTCTCAGGGTTCAAGCTAGCCGCAAACTGGGTCAACAACCGCCTGACGGAAATGTCTGCAAACCTCTGAACTGAAGCAACGGGTTTAAGATGATTAGTCTAAAATTAATTTCTAATAATATGAGGAAGGAAAAAGTTATATTGTTGAGTTATTGTTGCTGAAAGTGATTCTCTGAAGATTTATGTTCTTTGTCAAATAAAGAATGTCAGTGTGGGATCTGTTGTGTGGTTTTGTACATTTATGGTGCATTCAGACCAGCCCGTTCAGTCCACTTTCATCCAACTCCAGTTCATTTGCCTGGGAAGTTCAGTCCATTTGGGGAGTTGTGAATGCTTAACTGAACTCTGGTCTGCCTACATACATAGCTCTGGGTTTGGTTGAAGTGAACTCTGGGGTGGTTTGAATGCATATGTGAACACTGGGCAGACTGGAGATTGTTCAAAAAGCAGGAAGTGGACTACAGCGCAGGGCATTCTGGGTAAATACAACCAAAACAAACATGCAAGTCCAGTATTAACAGGAGAAATACCTCAAGATTTTTTACAGTACAAAAAAGAAATCCTACAAACGCTAAAATCTGATGCTGCCACTTATGTTTTCATTTTGTGAAGAAGAAAGTTGTACAGTGTTTTCTTCACCAAGTCTTGGTGCAGTGCACCCACAGGTGAGGGGTGGAACAGGTTACTCAGAGTTTCGTTTGTTTGACACAGAGCAAACCTCACCAGCTGAAAGTGTGACAAATGTTACCTATAGCAGGGTGGCTAGACCTGGCTCTATTGGTCCATGCAGTTCGGGGGGGTTTCCATCACAATTGAGTAACAGTTGTACTGTAGTTGGTGGGTTGCCATATAGACAGCTGGTCCAAGAGCCCAAAAAGTTGCACAAGCTCACAAGATTTTATAAATGGTGGATCAGATTATAACAAGTGAGTTGCTTTTGTGACACAACCAGACAGTCTTGTGACATCAACCCAACTCTGGACACTCCAGAGAAATAGGTACTAAAAACAGCCTGAACCACGTAGCTGGTATTAGTGAAAACCCCTTGTGGAGTCGAGTTGTGCTGAACTGGCACTAGTGGAAAAGGGCAATCAGAGGAGAGTACTTTCTTTATCTTATAAAATGTATTCCTGGCAACCTGTGCTTAGCCTCACGCTATCTTACTGACTCTCTTTCTCTATCTGTCTCTAAAAGCTAATTCAGAGTGATCTGGACGACGATGAAGATGAGAATTTGGACTTGGCTGGTGGACGCGGCACTCTGCGGTTCAAGCACAAACTTCCCGTGGAGCTAAAGGGGCCTGAAGGCATCCATGTGGTCCATGGCAGCACAGGCACCCTCCTGACCTCAGATATCAACAGCCTGCCGGAGGACGACCAGCGGGCTCTGGCACGTTCTCTAGAGGCACTGAACGCAGATGGCGGCTTGTACTCAGAGAGAAACGCTCGCACGGAGTCAGCTAAATCCACCCCGATGCACCGCCACAAGGACGGGGACACCCTGTCAGAGAGTCCCCTGGAGATCACAGAGTTATGACTAGCCGAGGCCTCGCTGGTCTGAGGGCAACAGGGCTTGTGTGTGTCCTTGTGCCTCCATCCTCCTGAAAAGGACTGGAGGGGAAGTGTTTGTAGTCTAGGGAAGCTCTTCAGCCAGTGCTTCAGTGAAACATCCTGCAAGAGGACACTCACACTGAGTGTGAGCTGGTTTGACTGGCTCTTTCATTGATGAAAATGGTCACAGTACCAGTTTGTAAAGTTTTAATCCACCTGCAGGATCCCCGTCTTCAGCAAGACAAAAGGTTTCCCTTGCAGTCATTAAAATGCTGAGTGAACGAGATGGAGCGGGCAACATTTGCTCCAACCATGACCTTAAACTCATCTAAAAGGTGCCTCATTAACATGAATCCTTTTGAAACTTATGCCTGGACTGCAGACACTCACACAAAAACACACACATACATCAATCTACACACACTCAGACCAGCAGATGGCCTCTAAAAGGAAACCGAGAACATAAAATAATCAGGCAGATTTTTAGAGAATTGCTTTGGCAACATGATTACAGTCAGTGTACCATAGTGTGGACGGGAATAGCAATGGATGTTTCAATAGTTTGGAAATAACTGAGGAATTTTTCATTGTTTTCTCAGTGATTTTACACAAATCACATAAGAATGAGGGTGAAGAAGCTCCTGATGGAAGCAAAAAACTTGGAAACGCTCTTGGGCAGGTGATTATGGTCAGCACAGAAACAAGACTTTCCAAATACATGGTGGACAGTTCCTTAGAAATGATGAGGAAGATAAAAAAAAAAGGTTTTATCAAAAAGGAAATAAAATATTTCTAAAAGCAAATAAAATTTTTATAGACGTTAAGATGGCAATGTGCCCAGTGATTTTACACTGCCACGTGGGGTTGGGGGGGGGGCTCACTGTCAAGCTCAAAGTGAGAAATTTTGCTTTATTTTTATTTTTGTATTTAAAAAAAAAAAACATTGAATCAAAAGATATTTTTGAAGAAAAATGTTGTCTTACCAAAACCGTTAAGGAAGTCATGTTGGATGTTTGGCGTATGAGTATATAGTGCTATGGTGACATGTCCATTTGTTTCCCTTGTATAACAGATGTTTCTGTTGAGTGGTGTGTAATGGAAAAAAAAATACGTTTTATATTCCTGTTTTGTAAGTTTGTTTCTTTTTTTTATTATTGTTGTCACCAGCCATGAGATCTGTGTTGGGAAATGTTGTGGGATGATCTGTGCTAATTAAAATATGCAAATGGTCTCTGGTTCGAGTGTCTGCAATAATGTGATGCCTGACGCACCACAAGAACGAAACCTGAGCTTAATACCTGGAGTCATAATGGTTGATAAAGCAACGTTTGATGCACACAATATTATATTTGCCTTTTTGTTCATTTGGATAAGTTTTAGCTAGTTGATTTTTTTAAAGATTTGTATAAAACATTAAACCTTTAAATAATTTGAGCTGGACCTGTTGATAGAATCCTCTAAAGCAAAATTTGTCCAGAGGAAAATACTTTTTTTAATAAACACAAGTAGGTGCAACAGTTTGGAAATACTGCCACCCGGTGGTCCAAAATTATAAATGTGCACCTGAGACATAAAAAGTTAACAGATTGTTTCGGACAACTCCATAATTTTATTGTTTCCAGGTAACATAGAAAAGTTTTTCATCAGGAAACTAAGTTACACCGCAGAGGATTTGGCTGTTAGCTGCCCGGTCTCATCGGCTGGTGGCGGTTCCTGTCGCCGTGGTGGTGCCAGTGATGGCCATTTTCTTCAACGTCCTGTTTAACTGGAGGAAACAAAAGGAGAAATAAATGAAACAGGGAATGTGTTTCGTTTTAAATACTTGGGAAACTTTCTAGTCCAGTTTTCTAGATTAAAGTTCTACAGCCGTTTTAAACTTTGTGAATCTACTTACTTCCTCAAACTTGTGGATCTGTCTGATGAAAAAGTCTCCGTACCGACGAGCAACTTTTGTGTCGGCAATGTGGATCATGTCCTGTTAAACATAAAACCGTTTTTCATCTACAATTAAATTGTATGCATAAACATATATAAAAAGACATATGTTTGTGTTTAAATTAATTTAAATTCCTGGGAGTTTTCACCATCTTTCAATTACAGATATTTTCCTCCATACACATCTCTGCTGTTGTTTCTGCTTTTCTTTGTCCAACTTAATGTTTCGGACCAATAAAGTCAACCTGAGTAATTAGAAAAAGCAGTTTTCAATTGAGGATTTCAATCATTAAAGGAAAAAAACTTCAAACTAACCTGGTCATCAGATAAAAGGCAACTACCTACTTTGGTAAAAATTAACTTTTTTTTAATAATGAAACCACATTTTTAGGAAGTTGAGTTTAATTTCTCCAGCTGAATTCATACCTGATTATTACCAAACCAGAATCATGTGAATAAAACCTGTAATGGCTGAAAGATCTCGAAAAGAAATATTTTAAAAGAATAACTTAAAAACAGTAGAAAAGCAAATGTTTTGGAGTGGCAGAGTCAAAGTCGATTCAATTTAAATCAATTGAAGTACAGGGGGTTCCGAAGCGCAGCCTGGGGGCCAGATCTGGCCCTTAATATCATCCTGATTAAAGTTTAAGACTGGTAACATGTTTTCCCTCCGGAATAGAAAGTTGACAAAGATACATACTATTTAGATTTTTTTTTTTTTTTACATTTTTCACAGAAAATGTAGAAACAGAAAATATGAGTTAAAATATTCTACAAGTTTATTACCATGTTTTTTTTCTTAACTTTTAGCTTTACATTAAATATATGTATTTCTACATTCCTCTTCAACTAAAATCTGAGTTATTTTATTTCATTATGTATAAATTATTATTGTTTAATGAGTTAAAAATCTTGAGCAAACAGAAGAAGTCTGTCAGGATGTGAAGACTTTTTCACAGCTCTGTAAACAGAAACAGGAAGTAGAACTTTTACCTTGTCGATGTAAAAGTCGACCTCGGATGCAGACTGAAACTCTCCGTCCAGCGCCGAGATGCCGCTGGTCCACACCAGGTTCTTCATCTTGTGTTTGAAGACGAGCAGCTGGATGCGGAACTCCTGCTCCGACATGTCCAGGAAGCCCGCCAGCTTGGCCACTGGCATGGTGGTGTACAGCTTCAGGAAGCTGTCGGCATGGTAACAGGAAGGTTAAACAGCCGCTGTGTAATCTGGAGAAGAGATGCTAAACATCCATCACCTCCGAATGGTGGAGAGCTGAGCCTGCTGCTGCACCTCCTCAGCAAACACCTTGAGCTGCTGCTGGAAGGGCTCCTTGTGGTAGTTGGGGTGAACGTTGTCATAGTTTGGCACCACAGGCGACAGGAACTTAGGACAGGCAAAGCTGAACAGCTCCTCAAACACCTGCAGGTCTCTGAAATGAGAACAGAACAAAGTCCATGAAGGACTGACAGGAAGTACTGCAGTACCGGCTAATAATAATAATCAGAAGGAGCAGAGACTAAGACACATTTGTGTGAAAATTACAGAACTGACTTCTTCAACTAGTTGTAGCAATTAGCAGCTAGTCACTACTCCATATTCAGTCTCTGAGATTTCACCATTTTTACATTTATCCTCATTAAATCTCCTTCAAAATCTACATGTAGAAGAAAGAAAAAGGCAGACAGATTGGACACAAACATTTTTATACTTTAAAGAACTTAAATTACTCGCCACATCAGTCATGGATTTTAGTTTGACATCACAGCAGAGACAGCAGTAATAGAAGTCAGTAATACTGTCACCTGCAGGTGGGAGTTTTTGAAGATTTTTGAGGAAAATCTGCAATAAACTCATAATTATGCTTTGCTATGCATTGATTTTGCCTGAATTTGCAAAACTGCAAATTCATATTTTCAGTTTAATGAATTTTGTGGCCTTCCAGTGGTTTGAATTTGTCAGTTTCGTCTCCCATGGTAAAAATTTTGTTAGCCCACATCATCTCTCACCCTTTCTGCATGCGCAGCATCTTGTCTCCGTACTTCTCCCTCAGCTGGGTGTGGATGCTCTCGTCGATGCGCATGGGGTACATGGTGAGGGCGATGGCCAGGAGGCCGTGCATCTGCTCGTTTTGCTTATTGATCTAAAAACATCCCAGGCGATGAAAAGTTTCAATCCCATCGCTTTACATCAGTAAAATTAAACCATCACGGCTGTACTGACCATCTCGTATTTGTAGGTTGACCTCTGGAACATGTTCCTCGTCCTCTGGATGTAGAGCAGGATGTTGGCAAACACTCGGATGGCGTCCTGGTAGCGCCGCATCATCAGGTAGGCAAATCCTACGTAGTAGTAGGTGGTGATCTGGCACTCCGGCACGCGGGAGTACATGCTCTGAAGGACAGGAAGTGCGATCAGGCCGCTGAACACCAACAAGTCTCTCCATCAGGAAGTCTCTCTCTCACCTTCTTGTTGAGCTCGATGTTCTCCAGGACTTTGATGGCCTGGTAGTAATCACCCAGCAGGGAGTGCAGCCGCAGCAGACCCACCAGGCTGAAGTAGCCCAGCATCTTGTACAGGGAGTGGCGGCCATATTCCCCAGCAACACTCTCTGGATCTCCTGCAGCCGACCAATGGGTGACGGCCTTCAGTCATCTATGTTACCTTTGCTTTAAACGTTGCGCCTAAATGTAACACCAGAACATGAGCTTACCTCCGCTGGTGTAGACCTCCAGCTGCCGGTTGATGTTGCTCTTGTCCACCAGGGAGTGGAGGACGTTGAGGACACTGTGGACGTTCCAGATCTTCGGGTTGTTCCTCAGAAACTCGATTTCCTCCTCGGACTTCTTGGCTGTTTTGCAGCGGTACTGACTGAAGGACTGGAACTGTGGAGGAAACGGAGCAGGTTTCCTGTTTCCATTAAACTAGACATGAACCGATCCGATGTTAATATCTGGATCAGTCCGGATCCATAAGGGCACATCTATTCTGTCTAGTTCTATACTTTACACTCTGAGCGACATCATGCTTTATTATTTATCTTATATTATATTTAGGATTCCTAACTGCACTTTCTGAACCATTTGAAAGATGATTTGCAGTAGGCCTTTCACAAAAAGTAATAAATCAGTTAATTACATGATCAATTAAAATGAACTCAATTTCCTTTATCATTTTTCTTCTGTTCTACCAAAAACTGGATGACAAGTCTTCAGTCTGGTGCTTTTTTTTTCAGCTGGCTCTGTTTTTGAAGGACAGATTTGTGACTTTATAATTCATTTTGTTTGTTTTTTTTATTTATTTTAGATATTTAAAATGTCTTCCAGTTAAAGTGTTAAATGTTCATTAAAATTTTAAGTTTATTGGCCTTTGAGAACGTATTCTTCCATTATTATGCCAATCACACTAAATTAGTAGAAAATGCTCTTAAAACAATATTATCATTTATTGGAATAATTACTGGAACAATTTATTGTCCAGAAAATTTATTACCGTGACAGTATAGTTGTTGGTGTATTTAAGTGTACTTTACTGGTTCAGCGTTGTCAAATAAATGTGTAATTCAGTACATTTATGTTTGTGTTAAAAAAAATATTTTAAGTCAAGTCAGCTGATTTTCTGTATCGGATCGGTACTGGCCGATGCAGATGTGATATAGATATCGCATTGGAAGAGAAAAAAGTGGATCGGTGCATCCCTAAATAAAACACAAACTATAGAATTTTATCATTTCATTCCATGATTAAAGTTCATAATATGATGCACACCTGGTAGATGAACTCATCAATGATGTCCCACAGCCACTGGTTTGGCAGCTCCAGAGGGGCGGGGCCGTCTGCATCTGTTCACAGCCACATGTTGTCATATAACTGATGCATCTGCGGCATCTAAAGCTACGGCACCAGGATGGTTGCACTCACTGAGGATGTAGTTGAAGAGGTTGCAGTAGTTGTAGTACGACTCGAACCTCTGCTCCAAAGTGGGTCCACCCTAATCACACACAGAGACGACGGTTCTGACAGAATGTTTGCAGCTCCAGAACCCGACCAGACGTTAACGTCACGCCGATACTCACGCTGACTTTAGCGTAGATGTGTCTGTAATAGAGCTCCTTATAGAGGATGAGGAAAACAGCATCTGTGCAAATGACAAACACCAAAATCAGCTTCACATGAGCAGGAAGTAACACCTTTACAGGAGAAGTCTAAAGTTTAGAGTACCTCAGGTATTTCAAACTATATTATCCATTTAAACATTTTTTCACACTGAAGAACTCCAAAAAAAACTCATTTTGATGCATTTCATTAATAAAACACTAAAATTTTGCAATTAAACCAGATATTTAAACACACATTATGAGAAGACACCATCCTGAGACCTTGGCTGATTTCTTTTGACTTCCACATCGAGTCAAAACAAGAAAAAAAAATCACAATGTAAACTTCTGATTTTCAAAAGATTAATAAATCTCTGACAGATTCTATTTCTGATTAAACTAAAATACCTTATTATTTAAGTAAATAGAAATAGTTTTGGTAATTCTGACTGAGCTGAAACAAAAGAAGTTTGGTCTGATTAAACTTCAGGCAGTGAGAGAAAAAAGTTGCATGTCAACTTCTGGTTTGAACTGTAATCTGATTGGATGATGATCTCACCATTGCCAACAAGCGAGGCGATGCCTTCAGCTTCAGGCCACGGGGAAGTTTTGAAGAAACGATCAGTCAACTTGTTCCAGCTGTTTAGAAGCAAAGCAAAATCAAGATTAAACATTCTTCATGCCAACACACACACACACACACACCTCGACTGTCTCTATGAAGCGTTAGGCTCACCTGTTCTCGTAGACGTCCTGAATCTCGTAGATCTTCTGCTCAATGCTCTCGCTGGACACGCGGTTGGACTGCAGCTCGTAAACCTTCTGGTCGATTAGATCAGAGATGGTTTTGTGGAAATACTGCAGGAAGTTCTTGATGACCTCTGGAATGACGTGGTAGGTCTGCTGCTCGTACTGCCGCTCATACGCCAGATCTGCTTTAGGATCACCTGCGAATAGAAGAACTTTGTTTAGAGAGGCTTCAGGTGTCCAACTGCAGGTGAATCCAATTAAATTAGACAGAAACATTAACTTTTTTCAGTAATTTCACATAAAAAGTGAAAATTGAAGATTAATTTCAAGCAACCATATTTTACTATCTTGTTTGTTATGAATCTAAACAGAGTTTCCCTTTTGAATTCATTGATTAACATAATTTCACAATTTCCAAAACACACTAATGTACACTGCCTGGCCAAAAAAAAAGTCGCCACCAAAAAATGGTCACACTCTCTAATATTTTGTTGGACCACCTTTAGCTTTGATTACAGCCCACATTCGCTGTGGCATTGTTTCAATAAGCTTCTGCAGTGTCACAAGGTTTATTTCCATCCAGTGTTGCATTAATCTTTCACCAAGATCTTGTATTGATGATGGGAGAGTCTGACCACTGCGCAAAGCCTTCTCCAGCACATGCCAAAGATTCTCAATGGGGTTAAGGTCTGGACTCTGTGGTGGCCAATCCATGTGTGAAAAAAATGTCTCATGCTCCCTGAACCACTCTTTCACAATGTGAGCCCCATGAATCCTGGCATTGTCATCTTGGAATATGCCCGTTCCATTTGGGAAGACAAAATCCATTGATGGAATAACCTGGTCATTCAGTATATTCAGGTAGTCAGCTGACCTCATTCTTTGGGCACACAATGTTGCTGAACCTTGACCTGACCAACTGCAGCAACCCCAGATCATAGCACTGCCCCCACAGGCTTGTACAGTAGGCACTAGGCATGATGGGTGCATCACTTCACCTGCCTCTCTTCTTACCCTGATGCCCCCATCACTCTGGAACAGGGTAAATCTGGACTCATCAGACCACATGACCCTCTTCCATTCCTCCAGAGTCCAATCTTTATGCTCCCTAGCAAACTGAAGCCTTTTTTTCTGGTTAGCCTTACTGATTAGAGGTTTTCTTACGGCTACACAGCTGTTCAATCCCAACCCTTTGAGTTCCCTTCGCATTGTGTGTGTGGAAATGCTTTTGCGTTCACAATTAAACATACTCCTGAGTTCTGCTGTTGTTTTTCTTCGATTCGATTTGACCAAAGGTTTACGTAATCGCCGATCACGATCATTCAGGATTTTTTTCCGACCACATTTCTTCCTGGAAGACGATGGTTCCCCACCATCCTTCCAGTTTTTAATGATGCGTTGGACAGTTCTTAACCCAATTCTAGTAGTTTCTGCAATCTCCTTAGATGTTTTCTCTGCTTGATGCATGCCAATGATTTGACCCTTCTTAAACAGACTAACGTCTTTTCCACGACCACAGGATGTGTCTTTTGCCATGGTTGTTTAAGAAATGAGGAGTTACTCATTGCATCAGCTGGGGTTAAATAACTTGTTGCCAGCTGAAGGATAATCGCCTATGCAGCACTTATCCAATAGGAGGCTTGTACCTATTTGCTTAGTTAAATCCAGGTGGCGACTTTTTTTTTTGGCCAGGCAGTGTATTTTGATTCATATCAATTTATCCTGATTAAAAACAAACAGTTCAAACATTTACTCTTATATTTACCTGTGTGCAGATCGTAGTCATTTGAGTAGGCATAAGGATCGTACTGTGGAGAAAAAGATGTTATTTGAGTATTTAGCTGATGCTGGAATATTTGTCATTTACTTTACTGTAGTACAAGTACAGTAAACAGTAGCGTCGGTTTACTGTACTGCATATCTATCTTAACCTTCTTAAACTTAGTTATCTGACATTAGATACAGCTAACAGATGTAGCTTTCTCCGTTAGAATCAACAATATTGGCTCTCATGCTAGCTAGCTACCTACAGTTACACCGGCTGGAACTGCTGCTAGGTGCTAAGCGGCTAGCCCGTGTGTCACAAATATTTCAAAATCAGACTTACAATATGTCGAACCGATCATAAATACTTACTTCCTCCTCTTCGTGGTACGACATTCTGGTGGGATTCAATCCAAACTCGCAGATGAATAGAATAACCGGCCAGCAGCGGGACCCAACAAGCTAACGCCGCTAAACCACGCAGCTAGCGCTGGAGAGACGGGAGGAAGCGGAAAGAACATTCTGTGACGTAAGCCAGAAACACAGCTGTGGAGCATTGTGGGAACTTGAGTCTCTGGGCAGATAAATGCCAAGTTGAACGTTTTGAAATCAGAAAGTTCATTTACAGCTGATCTTAAGCTTCTGTGGGATGAAGGATGTTTGAAACACGATTTCATTCAAATTAATGTAGTTTTTCATATGAAAACAATTAGGGGAGGAGAACTAAGGGAATTAACCCTGTAAAGAATACGCTATCTAGTTAATAAATGCACATATGATTGCTTGGTTATTTAATAGTTTATTAAATACATAAATTATTGCATATAAAAATATGTCATCATAATTTGTCCATGTTACATGTTGAAGGATTATTCACAACTAGAGTAAAAATGGGGCTTGATGTACATTTTTGGATTTTTATTTGAGAAAAAAAAATAAAACACGTATCATTTTCCTTCCACTTCACAATTTTGCTCTACTTTGCTTGCTTCATCACATAAAATCCAAAAAGGTTTGCTGTAACAGAATGTAAAAAAAACCAGCAAAATTGTGCATCTGTTTTATTAACACTCAAAGTTAACTGAAAAAGTTGACAAATTATGTCTTTAAAGTAACACATAGTATAAAATATTATAATGAAGGCTAAATTGAACACGATCTTCCAGCAGCTATTACTCCTAAACACCGTTAGGTGGCGTCATAGCAGCAGGTAGGTGTCCTAATAGATGCTCAGATGGTGGAGAACCGTTGAGTTGCTCAGATTAACATTCAGTTCATCGTAACTTCAACTTGAAATAAAGTGCCTGAACTTCCACATGATGGTACTTTAGATCTGGAGTTAGTTTGTGGTTGGCGGTCAGATTCAGATTTTCTTTGGTTTGTCTATAAGCTCTAAATGGAAGATTGTTGGATATTTTGGGAATTTTTCTAACTGTGTCCAGATTTCCCTTGAGGATATTCATTCAAACTCAGAAATCATCCATAAACAATCGAATCCAGACAGAGTGTGTCCCAAAATCTGAGTTTTTCCTATCTGACTTCTCCTCTTCTTTTTTATCTATTGAGTGAAAATCATCATAATAGAGGAAAAAATGCGATTTTGAGTGAGTTGGACGAAAGACAAGGTTACCTGATGTGTTTGGCTCGCCTACCGGCAGCAGACGGAGTCCCTAACCGACACCTACCTCCTACCTGCCTGCCTTTCTGCCCACCGGCTGCGCAGCTGCCTGCATCCCGATAAGGAATCAGGAGGGAAAGGGGTGTGGAAGCTGGATCTGAAAGAGGAGAGAAAGAGGGAGAGAGGTAGAGAGAAAGAGAGAGACTGAGGGAGGGGGAAAGGTCAGGGCTTGGGGGGGGGGGGGGGGGGGGGTGTTATTACTCTGCCAGAAATAAGGAGAGTTTCTACAGAAGCGCTTTGGCAGACGAAAACAAGGAAACGGAGCGAAACCAACCAGCCTGTTCACCGCAGGTACTTTCCGCAAGAGGCAGAGTGGATTTTTCTCTTTTTGCCTTTTTTTCTATCGCTTTTCTCCACGTTAATTTCTCTGGTGCTGAAGTGAAGTTCGCGCAGTGGAGCGCAGGGAACTTTGGACCGTGCGTAATTGTGGAGAGTTTTTCTTGTTGCGCTGCGTCAGGATGCGCGTCTGGCCGCTGCTGGCTCTCCTCTGCCTGATGTGCGCAGGACGCGCTCAGAAGTTCTCCGCTCTCACGGTATGAAGCCGCAACAGGCACAGATTGATTCACTTTATTTCATTTAGGACCAAAAATATTTGGTATGGATTTAAATTTTGATGGGTTTGATTTGCAGTTATTGAAATCTGGTTTATCACAAAATGATTACATAAGACCAATAAAGCTGACACACAGAAATGTCAGCTTATGAAAAGTCTGTCCTTGAACACTCAACATTCTGCATGGATTACTGCCTCTGTGCGGTGGCAGGTATTTAGAGTAAGCTGCGTCATTAAATCAGGTTTTGGTGCTTTTGACGCTGGTCGGCACCAGGTTCAACCTCTCCATAAAGCTTGTCAGTAACTGTTCACATGAAGTTCTCTAAAATGTCCGGAGAGATGACTGCGCTGACTCTGGACTCGATAAAACCCATTGGACCGACAGCAGCAGATGACATAACACTCTAAACCATCACTGACGGAAGTCTTGTTTAATGTGTGGAAGTTTTTGAAGCTTCTTCTCCATCTGCAGTCAACGCCCCTTTTAATTGTAAATTAAAAACTGGACCTTTTTAATTCACAATTTCAGCAAGGCTGCAGTAACTGGTGATGCTTCTGCACCTTTTGCCACCATGTTTTCCCTCCACTAAACCAACTTCTTTAGCATTGACCTTTTGTGGCTTACACAGAGAGGCAGTCTGTTGGACAACTATAAAGTCTGCAGTCCTCCACATGAATATGTAAGCATAGAAATAATTTAATACTTTTATATAAATCCTCCCTTTATTAGTCTTATGTAATCACATTTTCTGATAAACGGAATTTTGAGGTTTTCATAGTACAACTTAATACATGTCACAATGAGTGTAATGAATCTGTACAGTACATAAATGCATTTTTTTCAACTGAAACACTGAAATAAATAAACTTTCAACTATTTTCTAATTTATTTAAATCTACCTGTATGTCATAGGATACATTATGTCCTACCAGAAGATCAAACTCTAACCATCAAAACATTTTTGCAACATGGCACATCTTTTCACGTGGGTCAGTGAAAATTCAGTTACAGAATAACAATGTGTTTGAAAAACAAAACAGATTGACTACCAAATTAATAAAAGTGTCTTAGATTGCCTTCTTCAGCAAACACACCCAAAATAAGTAATAACCTATCTTTAGTAAATGGTTGTTCTGGTTTCCTCTTGATATTCTCAACATGCTGAATTATGTTAAAAAATAACTGTAAGACATAATAGTTGTTCAGAAATGCACCATAATTTTATGTTTGGTGCATGTTTAAAACCAAACAATGGCAGTCTTTCATCTTGCATAGCAATCTGCAGTGGCAGATTATGAATAGGATGAGCACCTGCTTCTGGACGTCTTCCCTCTGCAGAACCAAACACACTCCATCAACAAAACGCTGCAAAACGCTGCAAAACGCTGATCCTATGGAGGAAAATAAAGATCCCAAGCAAATTTTAACTTGATTTTTCTCAAATGTTGTTCTAAATAATCTCTGCTCAGTAAAGATTATTCCTCATTAGATTTGACTAGTTCAGTTATTTCAGATTTTGAACAAGAGATGATCACATTTAGTCCAGCTCGCCTCACCCCACAAAAACTAGAAAGTAACACATTTGTCAGCTGTGCCCAGAACAAGTTTGCTATAACACAGAGCCGATGGAATAAGTTTCCCCTGCTTGTTGCTGAATACTGGGAGAGTAGGTTACTTGGAGTAATAACTCTGCTGGAGTTATTATTACTGATAATTGCATGCATTTTAAGGGGGGCATAAAGATGGGCTTGCCCAGGGCACCGTTCCTGTTAGAACCACCACTGCTTGTCAAACTAAGAGAGTTCAAGAGTTACAGTCTTGTTAAATAGAACAACTTGCTAAAAATAAAAATAGGTAACACTTGCCTTAAACACTGGCAAAAAAAACTTTCACACTCAGGATGATTTGATGCTTTTGATGTGCATGTGTGCAGCAGAAGCACGGATCGACAGGCCTGAGCAGCCGGTGCACATGGCATTGTTTACAGCCACAGGACTCCAGCAGCCTGTTCAGTTTTTCCATCAACTGCTAAAAAATCACCATTTTGAGAGGAGGTGGGATTTCATTGGCCTGATCAGGTTCAGTTACAGTGCCAAAGAAGGATTAGCAGGGAGAGGAATGTGCTCGGTCATCCCCCCTCACCGCCGGGTCGGCTGATGTGGCAGCTGCCTCCCCAGGAACATCATTTACGGTTTGCGTTAAGATGTCCAAGAGTTATTAACCTGTGAGTGAAAAGGTTGAAATCCTCTCTCTGCGGCAGCGCGCTGAAGCGGTGGAATGTGGGAGTAATTGTTTCACCAAGCCAACGTTCCTCCAAAATTTACACATCCACTCACACTAAATCTGCTCAGTGAGTGGGTGTCGTGATTCCTGCTTCAAAAATGGAATCAGAGGATTTTCAGGTCATAAAGCGGTTGCCCAGGAACAGATGTGTTTGTGGTGTGTTTTCACATCACATCACATCAAAGTCTGTTGGGAGAACTGCAAGAATGAGAAGCATCCCTGTTGATTTGCGTGTTGGCCTGATATCAGTGTGGAGCAGCAGACCGACTTCTGACTCATTGTTTCGGTCCTGGTTTCATGTTAACAGCTGAGTAATTTGCTAATTTTGTGGGTTATTTTCCAGGATTATTTGTGTGACAGATTTTTTCTTTTTCCAAGGGGAAATAGGAGTTTGCAAGGATGTGTGAAAAGAAGGACACACAGAAAAAAAAGAAAATTTCAATGTGATATGTTGTGACTTGGAAAATTATTCATACCTCAGAAACTTTTCCACATTTTGTCGTGTCACAACCACATCCTTTGCTGTATTTTTGGGGATTTATGTGACAAACTACATCAAGATGATACATGGTTCTCAGGTTTTACCAACTCATTTTTCTTTTCAACCTCAATGATTCAGTACTTAGCAAAGCCATGTCTCTCAGCGCTTAAAGCTAAAAGTTTTGAGGTTTATCTAGAGACTCTTTTGCTAGTTTATCCTCACAATATACCTCACCCTTTTACAGAATACGAGTTGTCAAGCCTTATTGCCAGATACTCTCAATTGGATGTTGGTCTGGACTTTGACTAGGCCATTTTAACAGATGAATATTCTTTGATCTAAACTGTTCCGCTGTATGTTTAGTGTTGGACTTCCGCCTATGTCTACAGTCTTCTTCTGCCTCTAACAAGTTTTCTACATATTAATTCAAAAAATAACAATTTATTGAAAAGTTAATTGATTTCAGTAACTCAATCAAGAAAGTGAAACACATTATGTAGATTAATTGGACTAAAATTGATTTTTTTAACCCTTCATTTCTCTTAATCATGATCATTTACAGCTAACAACAAATGAAAACACAACATTTAAGATTAAATTTTTCTTTTAATCATCTGAGAAACAAGACTCACCTGGACATATACTCTAATTTATTGAATATGACCATACTTGGATTTTCCTTTACTGAACTCCGTCCATCTTCCCATGAACTCTGATCAGCTTCCCCGCAGTATGATGCAGCCACTACCTTGCAGCCCGATGTGGTGCTCAGACTGATGTGCAGTGTCACAAAACTTTTACTGTCATTCAGCCGACAGCACGAGATTCAGAATGCTTCTCAATGGACACATTTAAAATAAGAATAAAAACAAGATGAAAGGGAAAAAACCCTAACATAAGTCAATCTAATCAACCTAGTTTAAAACCCCAACCAATAGCCATTTAAATCTCTCACAGCATATGAAAATAAACTCTTTAAAAACTTGAGGAAAAAACTAAACTATCTGTGTTTTTTCTACCAACTATACAAATGGTGCAACATATGAAGAACGTCTGTTTCAAAGCTCCTTATGGGTTCAGTGGCCATTGTGCCTCCAGAACGCCTCCCACCTGTGCAAAGAGACGTTCTCTTTGTCCTCGTTCCTCCATCAACGTCTGCTCACAATAACTCTTCTTTCTTCAAACATCTTTTTCTGGTCATTATAAAAGGCTGCTTAGAGGCTGACACTTTCTTCCCTTTCCACCACGCTGGAAACTAATGATTCCCCTTCCTTGCATCAATGTGGGAAACTCCTGCTAAGGCCATTTAGCGCATTAGCTGCAGCTCTGGGCCAGGGCTCCCGCTGGTCCTGCAGGGCCGGAGTGTGAGGGGCTTCTTCAGGGGCTGGAAGCGGGGGGCCTCCCAGCCCACGGGGCCTTCATTGGCTCACAAAGGGCTCTCCGCTGGAGGCTTGCCTCTGCTGTACGCCATTCAGCCCCACAATACCGCAGAGCCGGGGGGAGGTAATAGGATTTGATTTGTATGCCGGCTGATTTGGGAGGAAAAAAAAAATTCCCTCGCACTTGCACGTCTCGCCGTCTTTCAGCCGTCTGTTGTTCCCTGGCCAGCCTCTTCTGTTCTTTGAGCAGATGCAAACAGCATCTTCCAAGTGAGATCACACAAAGAAAGAAAAACTGAAAAGAAAGAGCAAAAAGAGAGAATATGAGAAGCAGCTGTTTGCAAGTAGACAAGAGAAGGATTTGGGCAGATTTGAGTCTCAATATGTGTCCTGTCTTGTATGGAGCAGTTTTCTGAGGAATCAGGGTGGAAGCTTGTGCAGTGTGCAGAAACAGAGGCCATTCATCATCATGCTGCAGCGCACAGCAATGGGCTGAACTGGCTGGAAGGAAACATGTTGGTCAGAAACCGTACTACATCAGAAGGAGCTTCTCAGCACTGTTACCTTCTAAAGCTTCTTGTTCCAACTCATTCTCATGTCCTTCGCGTTTTCCCACCCCATCATGGAGACTGTTAGCAGGAAATCTGATGGTAAATCTGGGTGGCGGATTTCGTGGTTGGCTGATTTCATGGCTTGCTGTGTTTTCCCAGGCTGTGATCTCAAAGCTTTATGGTAAACCTGCAGGCGTTTTGCGCTCCGCTGTGCGCTGTATAGTGACCATTTAGCAGGATGCTGAGCTGCTGAAAGACTCAGTTAGGGTTGTCAGTCTGCTGGCTGCTAGGGGGCCTGTTGCTGCTGCGCTGAGAGCTTGAGGGCCAACGCAAGCCTTTTGGTCAAACACACACATGCACTCGCCCACACACAGGATGGCTACTAGTGCCTTTGCAAAAGACACCATAGAATAAAAGGGAACTGAGAGAGATGGAGAAACTGGAGGATGAGAGGAAGGGTGTGAAAAAGTCATGAGAAGAGGAAACGGAGAACCATTGGGACGGAAAATGAGACTTTAGATCAAATCACATCTAGGAGACTTAGGATGCGTTCACATTACCCTTGTTTAGTTCCCTTAATCAGACTCAAGTCTGTTTCTTAACTTTCCCTTTATGATCAGTGGCTCAGAGCAATGGATGCAAAAAATTATATTTATGCACCATGAAAACAGGAAAATATACATTAATTATTGCTGAAAAAGCAAGTGAATAGCATTTTTAATAAAAGTTTATTTTGAAGAAAATTGCATTTCTGGAGATTTATTTCTCACCAGAAATAAATCTTTCTGTTTTGTTTTGCTTTTCTTTGTCTTTGAATAAATTTACTCAATTTAAAGGTTGGATTTTTCTAAATTTTACTATTTAAGATTATTTTAATGCATAAAAGGTGTTTGGTTTTTTTCCACATTGTTACCAGAAGAAACAATATATTTCTTCTCATCTTTATGTAGCCTTTGAAAGAGCACAACAGTGCAGTATTTCATATTCATATTTAAACATCAAAGTACAGCGGTAGTTCTTCAAATGACGGGACGTGTTTGGATGCTGGGAGACGGATCGTCCAGAATCCCAGTTGGACCACACCAGAATCAGCTGCTGAGTTTTTCTGTCGCTCTGACCTGTGATTTTTCATGCTTTAGATTTCTTTGTGGGAAGCAGTTAGCTTCGTAGTTTAACTCTCATCATTCATCATAGATTCTACAAGCCAGAAACACCAAATTGCTCCTTCCTTTAGGTTCAGGATCTAAAAGAGACATCAGTGCACACCTGTGATATCAGAGCGCTCTGTGATGCTTTGTCGTTGTAAAACATATTTAAAGCTGATATGCATCGCCTCATAAAATGTGACTTTTTTATGTGTCTCAGCACAAATCCCTCGTGGCTTCTCCTCCGATGTGTCTGAACGGGCCTTTCCACTCTGATCTCCCCACACAAAGATTTATGAGCCGGGCTGACAGAGTGGGCTGTGGGACCCCCACCCCCCACCACCCCACTGAGGCCCAGGGCAAATCCACCCCCCCTACCTGCCCTCTCCCAGGTGCATGCAGCCCTGCAGCCATACCTGTCTTCATGAGGGGTGCAGGAGGGGGGCAGCCACCAATTCTCATCTCTCCCTTCATTTGTAAAATGTCAGACGCTACAAATTTTCTTTTTATTGCTGATGATCCCGACCGCCCTCTTCCTGGAACAATGTCTTCTCTGATTCTGATTTCCAGTTTCTGTCTGGTTCACGCCTCGGATCGGTGACGGAAAAGACAGGCAAAGCTTTTGGGAAGTGACGGAGGGAGATTTTGAGCATTTCTCAGCACAAAAGAGGAGAAGTGTCTCAACAGGAGGAAACAGAGAGTTCCCGTCTTTATCTCTGAATGTGACTGCACCTGTGTTGGAACGGGTGAGGAGTTTGGATTTTTCCACCTTACCCAGTTCATTATGCCTCCCAAAGTAAAAGCATTGCACAAAAACTGGATGAAAAGCTGAGCGATGTGTTCTGTATTCAGTCTTTTATTTATTGTAGCACTCACAGCTTGTTGCCACCCCCCCACACACACCCCTACACACACACCCTTCTCTTGAGGTTTCAGGCTGCTGCTGCTGCAGACACAATGGTGGCATTGACTCAGGTGATCCGACGCGTTCTGTCCTTGTTTCTCTTTTCATGGCTGAGCAGGACGTGTTTAGCAGTGAGGCCAGGTGAATACCTGTGCAATGTTTGTACAGACAAAGACAAGCGGATGTGACTGTCAAGTCTTCTGCAGGACCACGAAGAAAAATAAACCTCAGCCACATTTGTTGACTTTACTTTGCACTGATTCGTTTCTGCTTCTTTGTGTCTTAAGAAGCAAATGCTACGCTTTGTTTTCTTCTCACAAGACTGATGGACAGTTTGCACGACGTCCTCCAAGGACTTCTGTCCTGAAAGCAGCTGCAGGTGCATCACAATAAATTTGAATATTATCAATGGCTTACCTGAGTTAACTGAATAAGTACAAAATGTGAAAATCATATATTGTACACTGCACAAACACAAAATCTTTTTTTTTCTATTTTCTAGTGCAGATATTTTACACTAGAAATAAGACAAAGCTAACACAAATAACTTTTCAACAAGAAATAGAAGACTGTTTTAAGTCAATAATTCCTTAATATTGATGAAAAAGTATTTGATCCACTTTCAGGTGGGAAAAATATATTTTTAGAGAAATAATCTGTCGGTAGAAGTAGAAATTCCACTGGCAGTTCTTATTTATTGCTGAAAAGTTATTTGTAAGTGTAATAACATGTTTGAACAGGATATCATCTCCTAACTGAATCCCATAAAATTCTCAGTTTTTGTTGCAAACTGTAATGATTCAGAGATTACTGCCTCCCAGAAATAGCCCGCTTGTCCAACTTTTCCCTGATGCTCCACTCCTTTGTTACTTTTGCAGTTTCTGCGGGTGGATCAGGATAAGGAGTGCAACATGGAATGCACCGGAGCGCCGCGGAAGCCCCTGTGTGCCTCTGACGGCCGGACCTTCACATCTCGCTGCGAGTACCTCCGAGCCAAGTGCCGCGACCCCCAGCTGGAGGTCAGCCGAGGGCCGTGCAAAGGTCAGGTCACGAGTCACGCTTCAGCGCTGCCTGGGGGTGAAGGGGCTGTGGGGGTCGGGAAGGTTTGCATTAGAAGCCACTTCAGTGTAATTAAATCTTTGAGATGGAGGAGCACTCAGAAAAATGAAGGGGTGGGGAGGGAGGAGGGGTTCGGCCTGAATGGATCCAAGATTTTAAGTTTTGTTTGCTAATACAATAAACATAAAATGATTTGATTTATTTGAAACTTATTAACTGGTTTGAATGATTTCAGCTCCGCAGTGGTCTGCCAAGACTCACTGGTCTCATCAAAGTGATGTGAAGCTCTGTGCTTCAGATGCATTCGTTCCCCTCAAACCTTTTCAGCGTTTTGTCATGTGACAACCACAAACTTTAGTTTATTTACTAGAATAAATCAACACTGAGGTTGCGTCCGGGTCGAATGCAACCCAAATCAGATTGTTTTGCCCATATGTATTTTCACTGCCGTCTGAAAGACCCACTTCCGATCTTTTCACCCCCACAAAAATCTGATCTATCCCACTTCTATATGTGGAACTAATTCGGATCTGTATCTGTTTTTAGAGCGTCTGCAGTCTGAACGGTCATGTTGTATTTAATCAAACGGTGTGTCATAATTCTGCACCAGAAGCCAGAAGCAGTAAATCAGGAAGTTAGAAATGGCTGAAAATTATAATTATGAACTCATAAAAGAAGTCAGTGAAGCATCACATCACGATCCCACCACTCTTAGCTCTGACATCCAGACTTCTCTACTGAAGCTGCAGTCAATGCTCCACAAAAGGTCGTTGCTGTTAGCTGTGCTTTCTTTTTGTTAGCTATTATCTTGTGATGATACGCTTCACGGCTGAATAAAGTTTAGTATCGATCCACAGACGGTGGCATCCATTATCACTTCACCAGAAGACTGAGGGGGCTTCTAGAAAGCATAGACTCAGGAAAGCTGGATATAAATGTGAACAAGCACAATACTTTTAGTAAAACAACAATTTAAAACCAGGTAGCATTTTGTTCCATGAAAAAATATGAGAAACTTGAGAATTTAACACATTTATTAGTGAGGGATGAAAAGCCAGAGGGTCAAGCAGCTCATAGACTCATTGGAAGGAAGAAGCCGTTCACCCAGCGCTTCGCCCCCCACAGCTCCCCCGTCTCACCAGCTTCATAGACCAGTTCGTCGCTCGACAGACTGGAGACAATGCCCCTTTCTTATCATGCTAGAACACTAATGCAGAGAATGCAAGTAAAAAGGTTCGCTTTAAAAAAGTCTCCTATGATGAAAAACCGCTCAACGATTTTGCACCCATGGTGGGTTTCCATGGCAGTCTTTCTGAGCAGACATCTGGACGTAGCTGACAGTGACGCTACGCAAAATAGGGGCTTCCAACTAGGAAGCTGAAAAGACAAGAGTCCATGAAATTGGTTATGTATGCATCAGTAGCATTACCTCCCTCATTTCTCCCCCTGCCTCTGGACTGAAAGGCCCGGCGATGGAGAGCGGATCGGCTGCAGAAATAAACCAGAGGGCCGGTCTGCTTTGAAAGCACAGGGATGGTATTGTGTTCAAGGATGGTGAGAGTGGCACCACATTTGTTTCCTATCACCGCGCTCAGACGTTTCTAGTGTCTCGTAATTTTTTCCAGACATTTTCGCCTCGGAGGACGACGGCTTTTTAGATTTTCCACTGCAGCTAACTTTAGAGCTCCTGAGCTCACTGCGCTCCCTCCATCCGGAACATCCTGCATCTCCCATCGGTGTCGCCTGAAACACGTGGCCACCCTCCAGACTGAGACACACCAGCACCAGCAAGTGTCCAGTGGACGCTCAAACGTGTGCTGGTGAATACTTTCCAACTTACTGTGAGTCATTGTTTTAATGAGATTTGAAGCTGTCAGCCAGAGAGGCACTGCTTGGCAGGCTGCTGATGTGTCACAACAAGTTACCATCAAACTCATCGCTGCTCCACATTTTCCTGAGTGTTTGCACAGCTGGTGCTGCTGGCCAGGTAAGCTGAGTCACCTGAGGAATGACGGGATGAGCCTCGGCCCCACTGCAACATGTGAAAACTCAAGGTGTGCACAGGTGAAAAGTTCCCGACCCGCATTTTCTGCTGAGAAGCGCTGTAATCCAGATGGTTGAACTTTAAGGCGATAGTAATGCAGACATTAGAGGACGGGTTTGGTTTTCCTCCTGCATCAGCCCTTTTTTTAGGGTGACTGGAATATTTGGCTGGATCAAAAAGAGCTGCTTCCCCTGGTAATGGCTTTACCACCAGGTTTTCCGGACTCATTCCCAATAAGACTCGTGTTCCTGCTTCGGCTCCCAGCCGCACAAACATCTGCAGCTTCCGAAATGTCTTGAACCACTTCCCCCTCCTGTATCTCCTCCCTCCCCCGACGTTGTTTCTGTTTTTCTTTCATGATCTCCAAGATTCAGCATCTCCCTCTGACTCTTTAAGTATGTTGGTTTCATAGTTGTGGAGTATTTAAAAAAAAAATAAAAATAGCTACGCTTTGGGCTGAATTATGGCTGTCTCTGATGTTTAGCGACTGTTGTGATTTGTGTTCTCCTCAGAAACATCCAGATGTGTCGCAGAAAAGAAGTACACAGAGCAACAAGCCAAGAAACAGGCCTTTGTTCCCGTATGCAACCCTGACGGCACTTACAGCGAGGTAATGAGCAACATTGCATAAGTTAAGCTTAAATTCCTAATTAAAGCCAAAACATTTACCCAGAGAAGCCATTCGTTGTTTGGACTTTGCCAGAAAGTAACACTTGAAAGCCTACTTTTATAGGTTCAGTGCCACAGCTACACCGGATACTGCTGGTGTGTCACACCCAACGGGCGACCAATCAGTGGGTCTTCTGTCGTCAATAAAAAACCTCGATGCCAAGGTGGGTAAACTCTGAATTGAATACTTTAAGGAATCTTACCATCCTCAAATCCAGACCTACAACTTTTAGATGTATCTGAGTCAAACAACAAGGTCATCAGCAGGACTCTGGAGACCTGGACCGTATAATGAGGAGCCTGATTCAGGCGCGTTGGACCAGGGACTCGTAGACGCATCTAAAAGTTGCAGGACATGGTCATTGAAGACTGGCTTTGAGTCCAGTCAAAATGTTTTTAAACATCTTGAATCTTTTCTTCATTGTCACGCTACAACCACAAACTTCAATGTGTTTTTTTTAACAGACTGTGAGATATAATGTTTTTTGAAGCACTGGTGTCATTTATTTAAAAGTAATTGGACAGAAAATAAGGACAGAAGAGGGGGGGACGTGTAGCAAATGGCCCGCGTCGAGGATTTCAGCCTCTGCACATGGCGTTCTACCAGCTGAACGACACAGGATATAAATTTTATATCCTTATATTTACTGGATTCAGTGTCTGGACTTTGACTGGACCATTCTAACACATGGAGGTGTTTTGCTGTAGCCTCTAACAGGGTTTTCTCCTGGATTTCCCTTTATTCTGAGCGTGACTGTGGCTCAGTGGGAGGAGAGCTTATCTTGCAGTCTCCAGCTTACAGTACAGGTTTGATTCCTGTCACACATTGCCGAGCCCCTGAGCAAGGAACTTAACCCCAAGTCGCCTGTCATTAGAAAAGGGAATCTAAATTCAATCCATTTAACATTTAGTTCCAACCATCTTTCTATAAACTTTGATCAGCCTCCCTGTCACTGGTAAATAAAGGTATTCCCACAGCATAATGGTGCCACCACCCTGCATCGCCATGCACATGCCCGTTATGTTCGCTGCATGGATTGTGGCAAAATCCACTGTGGGACATTTTTATTGTACTTTTTCAACATATTTCTAGAGTGTTTGACTTATAGTTGTCATGGCAACAGATTCTCCAGTCTGAGTTGTGGATCTCTGCTTCTCTTCCTTTGCTACCTTGGGCCTCTTGGCTGCTTTTGTAATGATTACTCTTGTTAATCACCCTGTCTGTGTAGATGGACCTCTGTGTGTTGCCAGGTTGGTAAATCCTCTCTCCATGTTCAGATGATGGATTGAACTTTGAAGCCATTTTGTTTTAGAACTCTTCTTTAAACTTCTCCACAACTTTCTCTCTGACCTGCCGGCCATGTTCCTTGGTCGTCATGATTCTATTCTTCATTTTATGGGTTGATGATATATGAATCCCTAACAGAACAACATTGCATTTTAAGTTTCTAAAGAGAGGACATAGGGATCTAGTTGTAGGCTCAACCCAGGCAGGAAAATTGCTCAACTCTCCAGGCTGCGGTCTAAACAAGCCGGGTAGAAAATCCACAATGCAGAGTTAAGCAACAAAGTTTGTACTGTAAGGAATGTCAAAATTTTTGGAGGACAGTCCCTGGTACACAACCCCCTAAATAATGCCACATGTCCTGTCTGCACATCCCTGACCGCCTGGGAGGCTGTCGGTGTCTCACTAATCAGAGGGTCTCAACCCAGCAGCAGCTGGTGCAAAGCAACTTCCAAATCTACATTAAGCGTAGAGATCAGATACAAAAGGGTCCAGATGGGGCCCAGTGGTAATGTTGGAGTGGTGCACCAAGACAGTTTACCTCTGTTCTGAATACATCTGTTGGTTTTTAGGTTCCAAACAGGACCGAGCGGCTCCTGTAGAACCGAGACCAGGTGAGAAGATTACAGAAACACCCTGATTCATCAGAAATGCATGTTCAGTCTGACGTTGTTGGTGTCATCTGTTGTAGTGACAGCATGATTTTATATTTGATTGTGAAGTTAACATTAACAGCTTTTGGCAGTAGAAGCTAAACAGCCGATAGAAAGGAAGCAGGACTGAATGATTACCTGCAGCCAGTTGGATCAGCTTAACAAACGAAAATATAATGTCTTAAAATCCTCAGAATCCACTATTTAAAATAAAAGCAGCTCAGATTTTTTTGTAATTGTGACTCCATTGTTTTTTAGGCTCAAAACAAGACAGAGGGACCTCCATAGATCCAAAACCAGGTGAGAAAAATGAACTAACTATGTATTTAGCCTTTTTCCCTTGATATAAACTATCGGTGTGACTATTTGACAGCAGGCAGCTCATATTGTCGTACATATTAGATTTTTGCAACATTTCCTATTCAATTTCATCCAGGTTTGTAGATCATAATACCTAAATTAAGTTTCATGTGCCACGTCAGGAAATGTGTAAGAAAAACCCAGCCAAAGGGCTGACTGAACATGGACATCAGAGCATAACACAATGATTGGGTTATTATAAGGCAATTATTTATATACAATGTATCCATTAGGAGCAGCAGAACAAGGAGGAATGTCTGAAAAGCATCTATGCTGAGATCTAACACACCAGTACTATACCCAGTGTTTTAAAAGTCCAGGCCATCTGAAATTAATGCTTGCGACAAAAACTATAATTCAAAAGACAAAAACTTTAGCGCCATTAAGGTCGACCTTGTAAGTTCTGCTCTGATTCTCACCAGTATTTGTACTCCAACAACATAATACTTTAAATATTAGCAAGCTGAGAAAAGGTTCTGAGGGTTTACCAAAAATACTGTAAAGTAGTTGTTCAATATTACATCACACAAACGCTGTAAGACCAGCTACTGTGGAAGCTAATGCTACACATTTGTAGTGTTTGTATCAGTCAAACTCTTGATATACAATCTGTTTGTTTTACTCAAACACTGAGAAAAAAATTTGTCATTAGCTGATTGTTGAGCATAAACACCCAGGACAAACATTAGATCCATTCTCGTAGCTGTGGAATAAGCCATGTAGTCTCCTCACTTAGCTTTTGGTTGTTCTTTCCAAAAGTCTTCATTTTTTCAAACTTACAGACCTCACTTACTGCACATTTCCAGTTTGGTGGACCTTTGGGGAAATAAAAGTCGTCATTTCGTCCTTTTCTGCTCACACAATAAACATTCATACATATTCCCATTACAAAAGCCTTTGTTTTACAAAAAACAATACATTTTCTGTGTAGAACAATAGCAGTGACGCTCCATGGGTCCTAACCAGACGTCATCATCCATATGTGGTTATAAGATAGGATTGAATTAGATACTAAATTGTCCATTTTAATAAAGGCATATTTCCTTCAGCATCTAGCAAGAAAAGACCATATAAACATGTTCTAAAATGAACAAAGTTCATAGCTAAAACAACACGCTTTGAGTTGTACTTTTATGATTTCTTCATGATTTATTACTTAAAGATTTTTAGGTTTATGCTCTGAGCTGTCTAGTTTGTCAAAATCTAGATTTATTCTCATTCTGTACTTGAAAATCCTTAGCATGACCAATTTATGTTTTTTTTACCCGCTGATGTGTGCCACAGAAATCACATGGAGAAGATTTGTATTAAATCTGTTATTTTCTTGGTTTGAATTTGTTTCTAGGAGAGAATTTGTGGTTTACTGTAACGGACCAAAAGCAGCTTAACCTGCTACCTTCACCAGGCAATAAAATCAACAAGCATTACCTCATGAGTTTCTTGTTTAACATTTTTTACTCTTCAACTTGGTTCTTTTTCAGCCGGAGCCTCGAGAGACACAAGGAAACATCCACCGATTAAACTCCAACCTAATTCCACTCTGTCTCTCATTAAACCTCTGACTTTTTCCAGATAAACAACCACTATGTTTTCCTTTGTTTCAGCACCAGAATTTGTTAAATCTGCTCAACTTGTTTAGCAGATGGAATTTGAAGTTTTCCCAAAGAGCTTGATTTGGGTTTGGTTGGATAGATTCCTGATGCGATAACGTGTACGGGCAATCATTTGTGTTATTCATGCCAACGTGACTGCGTGCGTTCCCTCTGTTACAGTGTCCATCTTAGCCAGGTCGTTACACATATATCAAGTGAGGAGGAGTGTGGGAAGGACGGTGAGGGAGGGACAGGGACAGGCTGTGGTTCAGTCTGAACTGGTTGGATAAACAGCGTGGTGAAAAGAAGAATAAACTGTAGGTTTGTGGTGTGCCAGCACCGAAAATAGCTGTGATTGCATCAATATTTTGATTTAAAAGAACCCCATCAGAACGCAAAGCGCTTCACAACACCCAGTGACTTGCAAAATGATTCATTGCCCTTGATGTTTTCCACATTCTGTCACGTTACGACTGCAAACTTCAGTGTATTTTACCGGAACTGTATGTGACTGTACATGTATGAACACAACGTAGCCCAGCATTGTGAGGTGAAAAGGTTTACAACCTTTTTTACCATTTTTATTCACCCCACTTCTAGTCTAATAACCCAAAATTAAATCTAGGGTAACCAATTGCTTTCCGAACTCACCCAATTACAGTCATATTTTGTTGTGTTGATAGACCAACACAAAGTGGTGCATAAAAGTGGAAAAAAGAGTGGTTTAAATTTTTTTTTTACAAATTTTATCAAATCTGGGATGCAGTTACTTTCAGCCCACTTTAACTCTGATACCCATAAATAAAACACTATAAAATCAAATTCCCCTCAGAAGTAAATAGAGCCACCTAATTAGTAAGTAGAGTCCATCTGTAAGTCATTTAATTTCAGTTTAAATCCAGCTTTTCTTCAAAAGCCACACATCTTTCTCAAGCCTTCGACGTCTACTGGCTCTTTTTCACTTGACATGCCTCCACTCTGCGCTAACGGCCGCGTGGAACCAGAACCTTTTCATCTACTTCACTGGGTTCTGTGCTGAGTCAGCTGAAAATGCTACAACAGAAGAATGTCTGTCACTGACTCCCTTACAGTAATTCAATTGAACATTTGTAAAGACAATGAACAGAAAGTTCAGCTAACATGGTTTCCATGTCCTCCATTGTTATGATTTTGTCATGTATAGTTCACGTTGCACTACTTCTTGGTTCTGGGTCCACACGACTTTTGAAAACCACACCCACTAGAGTTCAGTTGTAATGGAAAACGATTTGAGCCAAGCAGAGTCATGATGCTGATGGAAAAAATCCTTTTCAGAGCTCTGTTCCAGCCAACATTTGAGCATGGAAAGAGGATGGCAAAACTGCAAACCTACCTAAAGCTGGAGTCCCACATAGAGCAGCAGGTCAGTGGGCGGCTAACCTAGTAATAAGACAATAACCTTATAGTCAGAGCTACAATGCAAAGGTTTAGGCTACATTTATAAGACCGCTGACTAGAAACGTTCAGTATTTTCAGATGTTGATCAGGGAAAAGTTCCCTGTTTATAAAAACCTTGAATCTGCTGTAGTTGTCATGCCAGGCCTCTAGATGGCGCTGTGATCTTAGCATGATGTCAACATCCACTTTAGAGCTTTAGCTTCCAGCTCATTCAGAAAATGGCAACGCTTCTCCTTTTCTGATTAACAAAGTGTTCATGTAAAACATATATAGGCCTATAGGCTATTCCACATCATAAATTGAACAGGTGAAGTAGTACAGAGTAATGCTGTTGCTATCTGCTCAGCCATGCGTATAACAAACCCTGCAGCCATTCGTTCTGGACATACAGTATGTGCTTTCACAAGCGCAGAGTACTTCACACCTCTGCGGGAGTGTTTCCAAAAAGTTCTACTACAAAACCTGCTTTCAAAAATGCACTGGAATAAACCTGCAGCTGAATCACAACAAAAATGTGTAAACAAGGAGATAGATCAGAGCAAAATAATTAAAATAACGGCAGAATCCTAAATCTGAGAATCTTGGAGACAGTTGATAATTCTTGTTCACATCTTGTGCTATTTTGAAAAGAAGAAGACTCATAGATTACAGTCTTTATTAGCTAAGCTGGTCATGCCTAATGACGTGCAGGTGGTTCTGCAAACTATTGACTCAAATGGACTGAATCCAACTGCAGTTTTATTTGTTACATATTCTGAATAAAATTGACCTTTTTCTCATTACTGCCTAATTATGCTCCACTTTTTGTTGATTTATTGCATAATTTCTTTTAATGAAATGGATAAAAGTCAGTGGTTTTCATTTAGCACCATGTGACAAACTTCAAGGTGCTTTAATATTTCTGCAATGCAGCAGTTTTTACATCAGAACATAAGGCTTTAAACAACAAGCACCTTGCTTTAAGCACAATTTAGTTGCTTGACTTAAATCTATTTTTCACATTCGGAGTCATATGCAGCTGACGACTGACAAACGGCAGTAAAACTAATGCCTTATGACCACAAATAGCATGGGGGTTTCCTGGCAGATGCTAAGAGAGGTGTTACAGTCGTGTAAAAGGCCACAAAGTAAAGATCCGTTATTAGTGGTTTACTGTAAATCCAACTCATAAATATGCCTTTGAAATTGAGTGGGATAATAGCCTGTCTGACTCAGTCACACTAACTGATTGCATTTCAACACAGTGAACAGGCATGAGAAGATGAATGGCTGGCAGAACAACCTTGCCTTTAAAGTAAATTCCTGATTTTCAGTTGAAATTAATTGTTGAAGAAAGTTTTTATTCCCATTAAGCTCCTGGTTGTGGAGCCGCATGTTAGTGAAGCAGTTTGTGAAACACCTCAGTGTTGCAGAGTGACCCAGCCTGAGGTTAACCACACCGACTGTCATGGTCTTCACCCCGAGCCTCCCTCCCTGCCTCTCTCCCACCACAGAACAAACAAACAAAAACCAAACACATATACTCAGATTTCCCTCTGGTAACTGGTTCACCTCACACTTGCCAGCTGCAGTTTTCACCTATAAATTTTCCCACCTCTCTACAGCTTTTTTATCCACACGAAAAGATGGAAAAAAAAGCAGGAATGACTGGTTCCAGTTCTCCTCATCTTTAACGGGTCTCTGCTTTACCCTTTTTAGCATTACAAGTCAACTCTTTCACACACCCAACTGGTTTCCATTCTGTTCTCTTCACTCGTTCCCCCTTCATCTTTCCTGTCTGGGCAACGTGCAAAATCACATTGTAATGTGTTGTCTGACATTGCTAACATTTGTAATTGTAGTCTCTTTGCAAATATTCTCCATTCTAAACGCAGAACCTATCCCGGTGGAGCCACCATCTCCTCCAGAGGAAGAAGGTAAGCTGCTCTTCATCAATAAAGTCTTACAGTTGTTGTGGGGATGATGAGGGAAGAGGAGTTCAGAATGACAACAGAAGCAGGAGAAAAGATGGCAGAAAGAGAGTCCATGGAAACCTTAGGCACAAAGATTAGACTGCACTTTAAGAGCATTCAGGAAATATGTTTTCTGCAAACTAAAGTCTGTAAACATAATAATTCTTTATGGGAGTGTAAAATAACTTTGTTTCTCTAAATATGTGTCTCTATGTGAAAACTATGTGTCTCTATGGAGGATAATCTTCAGGATGAACAACCCTCGAATGGAAAGGACCAGCCTTCAGTCACGTGTCTCTGCAACAGAGCCTCTTTCTGTGAATCTCACAAAGTTTATTTTTACAAAGTTTAATCTTAAAATAAACAGACTATAACACAAACCAAATCTAATCTCAACTTCCACATTTCACACACTCATTGTGCTCCCAAATGAAGCCAGTCACAAGATTTTAATGTGCAGCTAGGATTAACTTACTGCTTGTGAAGAGAGCACAAGTTTTTTAAAACAGACAAATCTTTTCTGCTGACCTGTGCCGTACACTGGATTTGGACTATTTACATTCAAGTCAACATTTTGAATTTGACAAGGAATACTAGGATCACCTGATCCCGACTTACTGACTTACTGCACCAAAAGAAACGCATCAGTGATGCAGTTACATGAAAAATGATCCAATGATTCAGACTTTAGTCCATAAATCACAACGTTCTTGTAACATAAGCATTGAAATGTAAACATCTTTCTCCTAAAATGGTGGTTTCATAATTCTGCCAAGTCTTCCTCCCACTCTGATGATCCATGCCTGGATCAAGACTCTGGGCGCTGAACTTATTTTAAGAGGCTCCTTGTCTCGATATCATTAGCTGCCATCTCCTCCTTTAGCCAGTGGAGACGACACGTTTCTGCCTCCAGACCTTGTCTTACTCTTTGTACATTCCAGGTTGTCACTGACTTCTGACTTCTTCTTTTTCTTGCCATGTTTTTAGTTCTGTCATAAATACCTGCACTGTTAACTTGTCATAGTTTGTTGGCCTCAGCTGCGATCACCATGCGTCTGTTGGATACCTTGAGGCCACCCTTATCCAGTCTGAATGAGATTCCAGTGGCCTTGACTTGTACTAGTGAGGTAGATCAGTGAGTCGGTGTTTCAATCTTGAGGCCATTCATGTGAAGGAGATACTTGATGATGGCTCCACTTCTTATCTGGTAGTTTTTGTAACTTTTTGTGATGATCTGGTTGAGGAAAGTCAGGTCAAAGCACAACTTCATCAGCTTAATATAAACTTTTGAAACCTTTACAACTTTTAGTTTCCTGTTTTACCATTCCAGGCAAGTATCCATCACATCAGTTTCTGGTAGTCAGTTATGCAAAGATTATTAGAACCTCAATGAATGACATTTTTCCACTTTTATCAACAGCAGCCACATGTAGCTTACTTTGTCCACTCCTGAAGTCTGTGTTTCATAGCATGTAGCTTGAGTTTTATTACCTGGTTTTTCTCAGATGATATGCATATGTGTTTTGGACTCTTGTTAACAATGCTGTGTTGATGATTTCTTTCAGACGTCACTTCTCCGTACCCTGACCTGTGGTCGGTGCACTTAAACAGCAACCGGCAGAACAGATCCAGAGCATCACGTGAGTTTCTTTAATGCTGAACTTTGAGATGTCTTCAAATCTCAGCAGAAAGTCCATGTTGAGTTTGTCTGACGTGTGTAAGCAATCATAGTTTGAGGCTGTTCCTGTCTTTTAAGGACTGATGGTGGGTTGTGAAACCAATAGATCTTGGTGTTGAAGTGCATCAGGCTTTGAGTATCTGTTTCACTGTGGTTTCTTGTATTGCTTCAAACCTGTAATTATCACCACATGGCACAAACACAGGATCTCCAGCTCTTCTCATTTTACGCACGTGTGTGTTTATCTTTATACCCCTTCCATGCTCATGGGGGAAATATGTTGGTTTCTGTATTTTAGACTGGCCCATAGATGAGAACCTTCTGTGTATGTGTGGGTCTGTGCGTGAATCCCATTATCATAATTTACAGCCAATAATAAGCCTGAGAAATGCTGCATTGGTGGTTTTGATTACGATATGCTCTTTGGAGTATTGGGGTGAAAAAAACACCCCGACCCCAACAAAGTGAGCCCATAAAGAGGCACAGAGTGAAGAGAGTTAGCTTAGAAAGTGCAGAGGTATTTCATTTGGTCTCTTTTGTGTGGCTGAAGATACCCTGTGAAAATAAACAAAGAAAAAGAATATCCATAATCCCACAGCGGCTTCAGAGCCTTGAGGCATGCAGCAAAGAGAGCGAGAGCTTGGCAATAAAAGCTCGTATACTAAAAAGTCCTCCTTTCTTTTCTGACTTCAGTGCTCTTATCTCCCTTGGAAAGCTGCATGAAAGCACGCTGCACTCTGTGAAATATAGTTTCTCTCCTATCCAGCACACTGCGTTTTCTTTGTATGTAACAAAAGACAAGATCATAAAAAATTGTGTTATTATTGGAAATTTGGAGCAAGTACACATATACTTGGTAATGATCACTCTGCTTTCTCTCTCTCTCTCTCACCCCACCCCCCCCCCCCTCCCCCCACACGCCTACAAAGGGCATAAGGAGTGTCCAAATATTTACTTAACTTGGGGCAAAGGGAGCTGTACTTAGTCATTAGCCTGTTAATGTCTATAAACAGTGCAATGAGGGGCTGATATAGCAGTCTACTCACAATGTCTCCAAAGACTCATCCTCAGAAAGTACCTCAAATATAACAAGTGTGCTGAGAGGACAGCTGCTTTTATTTTGCAAATGAATGAAAATAAATCAAAACCATTGCATGTGATGGAAATCCAGCACGGTTTGCCAGATCTGATTGAGATCTTCTTAATAAAATATAAACACATCATTTTGTTTACACAGAGTGTGCGTAAGAAGGTTTTCCGAAAAGTCCTGCCACTTGGACCACCTAAGTTAAAATTGATGTTTTTGTACAGAGCTTAGTAAGGAAGCATTGGATGATCTGTGTGTGAACTCTGAACTCTGTCCAGCTTCATCATGTGACCAGGAGCAACAGTCGGCCCTGGAGGAGAGGAGGCAGCGGAATAATGACGCCGTGTTTGTGCCAGACTGCGCCCAAGGCGGCTTTTATAAACCTGTCCAATGCCACCCCTCCACTGGCTACTGTTGGTGCGTGCTTGTGGATACTGGACGGCCAATACCAGGAACTTCAACCAGGTGGGCAACCAGTTGAAGTTCTCCATAAGTCAAGGAGAAAGGTGATTTATCCATGTTTGGAGGGGATACGTACCTGGAGAGCCTGCATTCAGTGAACATTATTAACTGAAGTAAACGTCCCAACTCCCACTCTTCTGGAGGGAGACTAAAGATTTTCCTCTATTTCTTCATAAAACATTCCTAGAACTTTTATGGAAGTTATTTTCTTGGAATGTTGATTAAATTGACCTTGTACTTTTATGGAATATTTATGAAACTTACCAAGTACTTTCAAGGAACTTTCCCGGGAGTCTCCTGGAACTTTTATGAAACTTATTCAGTACTTTCCTGGATCTTTTATGGAATTTACTAGCTTACTTTCAAGGATCTTTTCTAGAACTTTCCTGAAAATTTGATGACATTAACTGGATACTTTCATGAAACCTTCCTGGAACATTTATGAAACCTAGGAATGGTTAAGAAACTTTAATTGAATGTTTGTGAAATTTACCAGGTACTTTAATGGAACTTACCTGCTACTTTCTTGAAGTTTTTATGAACGTTTTATGAGACTTACCAAGTACCTTCATGGAACTTTTTTCAAAGTAAGAAAGTTACAGAAAGTTATCTTTCTTACCTTTCTGAAAGTTTCAGGTACTTTCATGAAACTTGCCTGGAATGTTTATAAAACTTCTTAACTTTCATTGAACATTTCTGAGACATTCCAAGTGCTTTCAATGAAATTCCCTGGAGGATTTATGAAACTTCAGGTTCTTTCCTGTAGCTTTTATGGAACCTTTTGGTACCAGGCCAGTACCAGGCCAGTACCAGGCCAGTGCCATGATGGTTCCATGAAACGACCCGCTAAACTTGCACATCTGACCTTGACATGCTGACAGACATTTGTGTTGCTGATACCAGAGATGGACTCAGTGGACTGGATAACAGCAGGTCAAAGGTCAGGCAAGCTGACAGTTGAGGACTAGCTACATTCTTATTAAGCTGCATTGCAAGGTATCACATTAACAGGAATCCAGGCAGAGTGCCAGCCAGCACATTAGGGCACATATGGAAGTGAGGTTTTTCCTCCTTGTCACTGGCCAGTTTTTTGACCCCATCAAACAGCAGCTAGAAGGACAACACTATCTGTCAGGGAGGCTGTGGAGGCATCTTTGTGTCCCACGCTCCCTGGCTGCCTCTCTTTTTCTAACACCATCCCTCCCCTTTCTGTCCTCATTCCGCTTCCAACTTCTTCCCCTCTTTTTGGATGAGTTTCACAGCCCCTGGTTCACCACAGAATGATCATTTGGATCCCTAAGATTTAAGTGACCGGGGTCACTGGAACACAGGATTCTTCAGATTTTACGATGAGGGCTTCACTGTTGTAAACAATCCCTTAAGTCCCATGTAACCTTGACTTGATTCACATTTTTTTACAGGTACGAACAGCCAAAGTGTGACGGTAATGCCAGAGCTCATCCAACTAAACCAAAGGACCATTATAAAAGCAGACATCTCCAAGGTATTTCTCCAGTTACTGGAATTTGTCTTTATTTTTCCTCTTCCTTCAGACCACATGGGGATGTTTTTAACATCTTGGTCTCAAACTTCTGCCAAGCTTCCAATGCTTTGATAACAATGTGTGTGTTTGTGCCTGTTAGTGTGTGTAGACATCATTAGCACTGATGGTCAAGGAAAAGCTTGATAAAGAGCAGAGGATTACCAGATAGCACCCTTCACTGGTCAATAAGCAGGCAGACAGAGACGGATTGGGGGAGGATTAATCTTCAACTGACACTGGAGATGAAGGACAGCGAATGAAAGCAGTGAGGAGGAACAGCAGGGAGGTGAGCTGCAGATAATGGATAATAGGATGCCAGAGACAGGTGGTGATACTATGACTGATAGCATTGCAGATAGGTAAATTAAAAGCAGAAGATCGGTTTGGGGTAATGTTCATACCTTTGTCTTAATTACATAAAACTGCTTTAAGGGGAACTTTTGCAGGGTGAAATCAGACTGCTTGCATCTGACTGCAATGTTTGCAGATGTGTCTGAATGGACTTGGGAGAATTTAGAAACAAAACACAAACAGGAAAGAATGTTTGTTTGAAAGCAGTTGTAGGCACTGTGAATGAAGATGGCAAAAGCCTTAAAGTTATTTTTGTTAGAAGCAGAAAAGCTTAGAGAAATCAACTTTTAATTTGTGTACATTTCATTGGTTCAAGAAGCTCTTAATTTGTAATGTGTGATTCCTTGTTTTTCTGGGACATAAATCAACCTGACACACTGAGGTCTATTACTCTTAGCTAGCCTTGAAAACAGGAAAGATAAGAAAATATGACATAATGATGAAGTTGGAAAACGGGACAGCAACATTAAAAGAAACTGTGTGCATTTGTCAGATTAAACTACCTTTTTACAATTTTTATTTTTTGCAACCATTAAAGAGAATCTGGCCTGAAATAAACAGCGAATGACTGGAGAGAAGCACCTTATGATCAATGTGAAGCATGGTGGAGGACATGTGGTGCTATGGGCCTGATTTTTCCCCTTAAAGGCCGTAGGATCTTTGTTGAAGTGCATGACTTCTTTCAGTGACGATGTTTTCTTGCAGAGCAGTTTGCTGAACTGTTTGGCTAACAGCAGCATTCTTACTCTTTATTTTTGATATGATATGTTAATAATTCAGCTTTTATCTCTCTGCAGCACCTCACTCAGTCTCTTTTTCACTTCAGCCCTGTTGGAATTAACTTTGACATAAAAACTTTAGGTTAAAAAGTGATTTGTTTTTTTGTTTTAGAGTTGTGGTTTTCAGCCTGTGCATGTAAACAAATCCTAGTTAAATCCGAGTATTTCTCGGCAAATCAGCTGTTTTTTATGGTTTTTTTGTTTATTTTTGTTGGTTTAGTAAACATTTTAATAATCCAGCAGCATGTGAACAGAGCGGCCTCTGTTCCCTCCTCATCCACAGCTGTTTATGTAACACAGTGCCAGGGAACGCTGCAGGGAATGCGCTCGCCTCGCAGGTGCTGCATTTAGCAGAACAGCTCTGCATCTCAGCGCAGGCGGCATCAGGGACGTTTCATAAGAAGCACAGAGACAATTAGCTCACAGATAAATTCTTCTTAGAAAGCCAAATATCTCTCATCTCTACTCTCAAGTGGAATGTGTGGAGATAGAAAACTGTGCTATTGGAAAGACCTCATGCTCAAGACATCCTGACTGTTGTGATACAACAAATAATACTTTATGCACTGATGGACACAGACTTCATTCTAAACCCGCCAAATTTACTTGCATAATGTGAACCAAGTTTTCCAATTATGAAAGAAGCCAAAACATAGTGAAAAACAAACAAAGCATCTTGTTTTCTTCATAAGCAGTTGCGTCAACGACTGTAAACGTCGTCACAGAGCAAACACAGAATAATTATAAATGTTGCCTTTACATGGCTGCAGCCCATTTGCAGCTGAAGCGCTGGTGTTGAGAGGTTTATGGGGCGAGAAGCAAGAACGGAGCGCCTTGCCATGGAAGGGGGGGAGAGGAAAGCCAAGCCGCTGGAGCGGGATGGCTGGGCAGCGCTGGGGCAGGCGTCGTGAGCTGTGGCTGTGAGTGCTGACAGAGTTCTGCTCCGTGTGGCTCCACAGAAAAACACCCCTTCTTATTAGCAGCCATGCACAGGAGCACGCGCACACACACACACACACACCCACCCCCACACACACACACACCCACACACACACACACACCCACTGGCCAGTCGCTTAAAAGACATGTAGAGGCTGGTTCTGCAATTAGGCTTTTTTTTTCATTTACATCGTCTTGCAAACCCATTCATACCCCTTGAAGCCTTTCAGATTTCCTCCCAGTATAAACACAAACCAACGTATTTCACCGATTCTGAGTCATAAACTAACACAAACGTAAACATAATTGTGAAGTGACATGAAAATAATGCAAGGTTTTGAATATGTTTTCCATAAAGAAATCTGATGCATGTCCTCAAATATATCTGACAGGGTGACTTTTAGGGAAGATTGGCAGAATTCAGTTCAATTCAGTTCAGTTCAATTCAATTCAATTCAATTCAATTCAATTCAATTCAATTCAATTCAATTCAGTTCAATTCAATTCAGTTCAGTTCAATTCAATTCAGTTCAATTCAGTTCAATTCAATTCAGTTCAATTCAGTTCAATTCAATTCAATTCAATTCAATTCAATTCAATTCATTTCAATTCAATTCAATTCAATTCAATGATGCATAATGCAAAAAAAAACAGCCCTACCAAGTGTTGTCTAGTTTCTAGTGCAAGTATTTTAGTAATAAGATAAAACTAACTTACCAGTAACTATTCAACAATAACTAGGAGCTTGTTTTACGTCAACTATTCCTTATTGATGAAAAAAGAACAACTTCCATTGGCAGATTATTTTACTAAGATGACATTTTCCCATGTTACAAGTGAAATAATCTCTCAGTAGAACTTGTTCTTTGTCATCACTATTAAGGAATAATCTACTTAAAACAATCTCCAATTTATTGCTGAAAAATTATTTCTCAGTTATTTTCTTTTATTTGAAGTGTACTAAGATATCTGCACGAGAAATAGACAAAAAATACTTGATAAGACTTTGTGTTTTTGCAGTGAAGGCTTTAAGATTCTGTGGTGTGTCTGTCAAACTTGTGTATAATACAGCTACACTAATTATAAAAAGAGACATGAGCCATTTGCCACTGCAGCTCTAAAATAAACGTAAAACAGCCTAACTCAATTTCCTTAGAGCGACTGCAGGCACATTAGTGTCCTACAGTTAAACACTGTCCAGACAGACATTGGCGCTAGTCTCTCTCAGTCCCCAAAGAAAAAGCTTTTACTGCCAAGAGGAAGCAGCTAACGCTTGACGCGCTCAGATTCCTCAGGAGGACGGTGCTGTGCCGTCCTCCACAGCACCTTCGGCTCGGCGCTGAACGCTAACCCTGTGAGAGCCTGGAGGAGGCTGGGTGTTCACTGGGATGCTGGTCACCACCTGTTAGAGGCCCAAAGCTGCCATTATCTCCTGCACAGGAGAATCTGGCCCTGCAGGCGAGAGCCGTAAAAACAGCAGGAACCTGCGCAGGACTTCTTGTTCTCTGCAGGCGCAGATTGTGAGAAAGCAGGAAGAATCTCTCAGGCCTTCGTCGCCTTCAGTTTTTGTGGAGCATCCTTGGTCAAGTTGCTCTTAAAACTTTATGGCCTGACAGACAATTACTGTCATTAGGGTCATTCTACCACTGAATTTTCTCAACTTTCCGCAAGTAATAACCCTTCAATGTTTGTTTTTACCAGGTAGCAATCATGGATTTTACTTCATAACATGATCTTGCTTATTTTAGTTATTTTTAGTGCCAACTGTACCACAAAATACCCGCTTTGGGGTTGTTTTGACTGCTGAAGGAAAGCCTTTATTTTTTATTCTGAACCAAGTGAGTCTGTGACACTGTAAATCGTTTCCTCCTGCTGCTCAGAACAATCTTTACTGGAGAAAGTAAGATGATGTATTTTATTTACTCCTCTCTTGGTTTTATGTGCTTTTCATATTAAGACAACATGATTTGCCTCTTCTTCTCAACATTTATCAGGTTCCTAATAGTGACTGTACTGCATTTTTTGCAAAGCCAGTGAAGTGCATCCAGCATGCTCCTACAAACTCTGGTCTGTGGTGGATTTTTGCAGGCTGTCCTGGGGCAAAGAAAACAGAGTTCTTGACGAGTGTTCTTGACGCGCTGTCGACAGACATGGTGCATGCTGTCACAGATCCAGCATCCGCCGGAAGGTATGGAAGTGAAAACGTTCCTCTTGCAATTACTTATCACATCAGTGGCCACAGTTTTTCACCTCGAGGCATGAAGGCAGTTTACCCTCCTAACAGGCAGAAACATTCATGTTACGGTAGTTAATAATATGATGAAATAGCACAGGATCAATGAATGGAAAAATAAACTGGAATGTCATTAATAAGTTCATTTATTTCAGTAATTCAGTTCACAAAGTGAAGCTCAAAACAAAGGCAAAAGGAGCCCCAACCAACACCAACTATTGAGTTCATAGTATGTACAGTAATGGATACACTTGTACTATTTTTATTGTTTTTTTAATAATAATTTATAATAATCCCAATTTGTTAGAAACTGGAGGTTGGATTTTTATGATTGTCAAAATTAACAGAAATAAAAGTTAGACACATGTGAATGAATCTGAATAGCATAGATCTTTTATTTTAGTTAAATTATTGAAATAAATCCACTTTTCAGTGATGTTCAGACTGACTGACATGCAGCTGTCCCTCAGGATGGCCGAGCCTGACCCCAGCCACACTCTGGAGGAGAGAGTCGTCCACTGGTACTTCAGCCAGCTTGACAAAAACGGCAGCGGAGACATCGGAAAGAAGGAGATCAAGCCTTTCAAGCGCTTCCTGCGCAAAAAGTCCAAGCCGAAGAAGTGTGTGAAGAAGTTTGTGGAGTACTGTGACATCAGCAACGACAAGGCGCTGTCGCTGCAGGAGCTCATGGGCTGCCTCGGGGTGACCAAGGAAGACGGTAAGCTGCATAAAAAACGGCTGGAAAATCCCTTCACTTTACAGATCCCAACTATCTGCTGCTGAAAACCTAAATCAAAACTAATTCAATCTGCTTATTACAGAATACATTCGGATCACAACAGAACTGGGTTACTAACATGAAGAGAAATGTAATTTAAACCAAAATAATTGACTGGGTTAAAGCAGCACGCCTCAGGTGGGAGTTTTTCAACCAATCAGATTCAAACTTTACTCTTTTGTTTGCTCCCTATCTTTAAACTCCAATAACAGAGTTTTGATTAAATTTCTGATTTATGAAAACCATTCTGTAGGTAAAACTCCACATCCGAGGTGTGTGTGTGTGTGTGTGTGTTTCAGTAAATAGTTGGAGACCTTTACTGCTCGACAAGTGTTGAAGCAGCCTAAATAACCCTAAATCTTGCTTTAAAAATAAAACCTTATTCTTTTATCAATAAGTATATATACAAAAACTGCAACATTTTCTCCCCCAGGTGCCAAATTCAACAAAATCTGTCCAAAAATGGGACGTTTGTGAAAAAAAAAGAAAAAACTGGGACATCTATGTTGGTGTAAATCTGTCATTTTATTACTGCAGCACAACTAAAGCAATAGTCCTTATTAAAGGCTCTGTTTGTTAGCAAAGTGAGGTCTGAACTTTTCTACTTTGTTGTTCATTTTTAGGTTGCTGAAGTTAAAAACCTGCTTTTGTCTTACAGGTGCCAAATCGGGGGAAGACCTGCCTTCCAGTAAACTAGTAAGTAAAATTAATGGGAAAATTAGATGCATGATCTGAGTTAAATTACTGAAATCAGTTTATTTACATAGTTAAAAAGCTAGCTTGGCTATTAGCTCGTTAGCAGAAGTGTACCCACCACTGCGTAATATTATCTGTTTGAGTGATGTGAATCCTGAATATGGAGTTAGGTGAACTGTAAAAACATGAACCAGTTTGTTTAACAGGATTTAATTTTCCCTCCACAGAACCCCGTGAGGAAACAGGGCTAACTTCTGACGCCTCCCCTCTGAGTCCCAGAATCTACCCTCACCAATCGGCAACAGTGGAAACTATAGTATTTGCACTTTGTACTTTAAGAAAAAAAAAAGAAAATGTAAATTCACTTTGTAGAAATTAGATATTTAAACAGACTGCTGAATCTGTGAACGGTGTAGTTAACGTTTTATGTCCTTACATCCAAGAAATACTTAACACATACAATGTATGTGTCCTTTGTGTGTCTAAAAATTTACTTTTAAAAAAGCAGAGCAGGTTTTTATGTTTGATGCTAGATTTTTTTTTGCCCCAGTTAGTTTTCAAGGCAGATATTTGTATAGTTTGCTCTGTAGCATCGATAAATTAGACCACATCATCTTGTCTGCTTATCTGTTACATATGTTTTTGTGTTTTGTAAAGCAGTTTGCAAGAATGTATTAATAATCATGCAGTAAATCATAAAAATGTCTCATATGTTTGCATATATTCATCTTTATTAGAAATAAAGAACTCTTTTATACATGTTGTGGTGTGGGTCTGTCTCATTGATTATAAATAAAGTTAAATCAGGCAGTCTCTTTGTTTTCCTGAAACCTGCTCATGTTTTACAGTTTATCTTGTCATATAAATCTTACAATATATTTGCTTTTTTGTGTTTTTTTACACGGCCTTTAATAAAACAGCTTGTCGACATCTTCTCAAAGAGCCAAGTATTAGTCACACACAGCAGAGGTTGTATATCTTTCGGTTTAACAAATGTTTGCCAGTTCCCTTGAGCCAATATGTTTAAATTGGAAGAACAAGTGATGTTGTTCTTGTTACAGATTTTCCTCACGTACTGAAAACACATGATGTGCAGCCTTGTTCGTATGTTTCTATTAAATATGGATTTAGGGAATCTAATTAGCTTTAAGGATTTAGCAGTATGTTTTCAGACTATTTTGAACATTTTGTATGTAATTAACTGCTCTTCAAAAAAGGAAATACTGACAAACACCAGATATGTGATCACCTTAAATCAAAATATGGCTGAAAAATAATCCAGCCGCCTGGCTAAACATTAAAAAGTTTAAAACATAATCTGAAAAACAAGACTGGATAAGGATTCAAGCTTTAAGGGATATGAAGGCGACTGGGATCTGAAACTGGAGAATATTGCTGCAAGGCAGCAATATAATTGGTCCACTGTGCTGACCAACTGTGAACCATTATCACCAAAATCTCCAGGTGGGAAACAGGTGAGAATAAATACTGAATGCAGATCAGCTGTGGACATGAACACAGAAAGCTGGAAAATAAATTCTGAGACTATTAAAATGAAAAGACTAAACAGATCAGCAAACAATCAATACACAAAAATCAGCTACAATGTGAAAAAAAGAGAAAGTTGACAAAACTGAACTAAAGTCATTTGGATTATGATGAACTAATTGTTTGAAAGGTATTCCAAAAAATGTCTTTTCTTTACCACCATTAATATTGGAAATGTAGACTGTTATTTATCTTCCAAAGGATGTGAGTCTTTTAGAGTAAAGTATCATGAACTCTTTGAACTCCAGGATATTTTACAGAAAAATGTGTGGCTGGTGCCAGAAAACTGAAAATCATGGGGAATTCTAGCAGAATAATGATGTAAAACATGTCATTAAATTAAAAATGGTTCTAGGGGAGAAAATTGAAGCCATTTGTTGCAATATTGATTTTGTAAAACAAAACATTTGCTGGTGCATGATGTTTTTTCCTTCTTAATAAATGCCTTCCCTCTGGGTGCTTATAATTACGACCCCAGTCACTCTGTGAGGTTTGAAAAGATTCTCTGTTGAGCAACAACATTCAGCTCAGACCAGCTTTGACTCACACCACTGTGCATTGTTTTGTTCCTGCCTGATTATGCTGAGGCTGCTAAGTAATCAGCCGTGGCTTTTCGCCCTTATAAATCTGTGAAGTGCTGAGCCGCTGACCTCAGACTGACCCGCTCGCTCTGGCTTAACCTCTAATTTATGATTAACACATCAGTCTCTTTTCTGTGATCTAATCCAGCCCAATGGTCTGGGTTTAACACCCCAGGGAAACACAGAGGAGAGATCATTACTGACAGTGGATTAGTGCTGGATAACCTTTGACCTTTTTAAACGCCCTCTTTCCACAGCATTAGAAGTTGTTGAACTGAATCCAGAAAAACCCACAAAAGTAATGTGCCAATTTGGTTTTTAATGAGAAACCAAATTAATAATTATTTCTCAATGTCTTGCATTTTGTAAACAGAGAACTCAAAATCCTGATCTTAATTAAAACATTTAGCTAAGTGCGCTAAATGTTTTCAATGTTAGCAAAAGCGCTAAACTAAAAATTAGCCCCACTATTAGCACATTAGTGGATTGGTGAAAGTGTGCCCACTTCTGGCCTTCCACATCACCGGGGTCCAACCAATCAGCGCCAAGAAAAATGAAATCCGCTCCTGGATTGGCTGTTTTGCAAACACCAGCCAATAACGTACCAAGTAGCATTGTATCAAAGTATTTTTACTTCCTAAGCTGCATTTTCTTTCAGATATTTTAGAACTGGACACAATCTTGAGTCCAGTTCAAAATAAAAATCTCTGAACCGCTAAAAGGCAGAAGACAGATTTAGACTGAATTCTCTTCAGCCATATCATCTGTTGACGCTGCTCCTGTTACAGGTGCAGCAATTTCAAGGGTCCTGACGATCCAGCCTTCCTCCTACACAATGCTGAACTCTCATCAAGAGGAATTTTTCTCTCCTCTGGGCAGCGATGTATGTAAACACTTTTTATGATTTGGCTGGATGTCAGGGCCTGGTTTTCCCAACATGTTCCCTTGATGGCTTGGACTCCAGCCTGAACTGATGGAGTGGCTGAAGAAAAGCCCCCAAACCTTTTGGCACCATCACCAGAACCTTCTCACCATTGGCAGAACCTCCTCATCTCGCTCTCTTTAACCCTGCTTCTTCACTCCTCTCACTCCCATATACACAAACACACTCTGCAAGCACAGAGATACCATTGAGCATGAGCCGCTGGCACACATTTGTGTGTTTTAATGGGCAAAAGGAGGCATCCAATCGCCCTGCTGGCAGGCTGTGGACTGTGGACTCATGAAGAAATTACTGTCAGAAGCCATCAGGGCTTTAATAGCCTCTGGCCCAGCAGCGGCTTCCCCCGCTGCCCCAGAGGGGCTCTGGTCTGCGGGTAAATAGCTCGGGGACGGCCTGCACCCTGGGACCTTCTCTGTTCAGCTCTCACTCACACACACCTGAGGAGTCCAGGCAGCGCAGCAGAACACAGACACTGCACTGAAGAAAATGAATTAGTGAGAAAGAGAAACTACTGAATGCAGGTGGTACACTTCATACAAAAGGCCTTTTGATAAATGATGTCTCCCCTAAAAAGTGCACATTTTCAGCTGACTTAATGACTTAAAGCAGGTTGAAAACAGGAAGGTTGTACTTTATATTCTCCTTTTAACATTCATTTATGTTGGGATGCCACAATGATGATTTTGTTTGTCGCTGATTCCATCCCAGCCCAGATTTCTTTACTGCACTCACCTGCACACTTTATGATACAAACATTAGTGAAAGTGTGTCCACTACTGGTCTTCTCTGTTTGTAGAGGTTCAATCAGCGCCAAGGAAAATTTATTTTGCCCCCTGATTGGCTGCTTTGCAAATGTTAGCCAATAGTGAATCAAGACATTTTGATGTGTAACTTTGCAAAATGTAATGTGTCAATTGTTGATTGTGTTCTATGACTTTGTATTTTTGTATATTTATGATGTAAAGCACTTTGAACGGCCCTGTTGCTGAAATGTACCATACAAGATATTCACGTTGAATTCATATGGAGTTTAAAGTCCTTGAAACGATCTTCCTCTAACGTGTCACTTCTGTAAAAGTATCTGAAGCATGTGATCATAACGTTCCCTCTTTACAGTTTGCTAAGTTATTCATATTTTATGAATTGATTTGTCTTTTATTGCATCATATTAAAAAAATGCAACAAATTTTCCTATGATTTTATGTGATAGAACAACACAAAGTTATGCATAAATGTGAAGTGGAAAGAAAAAGCCTGTTTTTTTTATTTACTTATTTGTTTCTGAAAAGAAAAACAACACATTTCACTCCAATTACAGTAGCAAATCTTATTAACTAAATGATCATCAAAAATAATTTATTTCATTAACTTGACACTAAATGAAACACATTGCATGAATTAATTTCACACTGACTGATGTTTTCAAGTCTTTATTTCTGTTGATTGTGATGATTTTACGCTTACAGCAAAAGAAAACATGACATTCGAGATTATTAAATCAGACCAATAAAATACATAATTTTTAATTCATAATTTATGAAAAGTACACTCATGCCTGCTTAACTCTGAAGACCCAGATACAGAAAACATAAAGAAAAAAATGTGAAGCCTTCCAGATGGCTCTGTAGCTTGGAGATGGAAATATAACATTTATTTTTTTTGTAAGGTTTATATAAAAAATATTTAGCTTTTTTGTGCAACAGGGTTTTACTGAGATTGAAATATAGACACAGATGGATTCTGTTTACTGATTAGATAACTTCTCATGATAACTGGATTTTATTTAGGAGTCCAGAAGGGATGAATGCAAATTTACACCACATTTTTTAAAATATTTTTTCTTTAAAAAAGTCTAAATACCATGGAAATGTTTCCTTAAAATTTACAGTAAATCCCTACAAACAGAATACACTCTGTTGGTCCTTTATGTTTAATCCTAATAAAATGTAATGAAGTTTGTAGTTGCAACATGATGAAATGTGGGGAAGTTTAAGGGATACAAAGATTTTTGGAAAGCTCTATATGGATGATTTTGAAGAAATTAAGAACATGAAGATTTATTTGAAGTAATTATCTGAATGACCAAGTATTAACATAAAATTATGACACATTAGAGTAAAACGGGAAATGGGCACATCAGCTATCAGGACACTGTGAATAACGTTAAGTTGACTGTGTGTCCATTGCTGTTGTCCAGCCTCAGTTCTTCTCATGCTGCGTTACTTGACATGGATGCGTCGCTGCCAAAACAGCAAACCATGCGAGATAAAACGCTGCGCTCCAGATAGGAGTGTCTGCAGCGTTAAGGGAAAAACCGAAGGGGGAGCGTCGTTCTCTGCACCCACTGGTGACATGTGCAACATTTCTCATTTATGTGTTCCAGCTGAACGGAGCGGCTGCCAAGTCCAGGATCTGGGCTGACATCAGAATTTCCCGCAGTGATAAAGAGACTTTTGTTTGATAGAGGGAGGAGAGAAAAAAATAACTGGGATGCAGACAGAGTGATATGGGCAATTAGAGGAATGAAACTCCCACAAGACAACAGGCAGGGTGCTTGTATCTGTGACCTCAACAGCTACAAACACCTACAGTTTGGACGAGAAACTGTAGAAGTGTACAATTTGACACTTCCTGTCAAATTGTTTGACAGGAAGTGAAGTAATAATGTTTCCAACAAAGCCTGCTGATCTGAGGCTGATATTTTTTCTCATCTCTGAATATTCAGGAGGATTGCAACACCAGGGTCTGCAGACGGGGAATGAGCATGCAGGGTACCGGCCCTTTAATCTCACACTGCCCGCCCTTTGACATGATATGACTGTAACTTATTTGAGCAGGAGAGGCGCTAGCTGTGTGATGGGGGTGGCAGTGAAGGTGGGAGGCGGGGGAAGCTGTCGGGTCTAAACCCAGGGGATTAACAGGGTGACTTCTCCTCAGGAATGCTCCTCTGACAGCCAAGGCCCGCCCACCCACAGCTGCCTGCAGCAGACAGGTGCACGGCCGGGGCCAGGCGGGCGGTGGATGGGTGTCTGTGGGAGTGGGGGTTCATACTGCCATGAGTCCAGACAGATAACAGCATCAACAACTGAGCCCAACAAATTAACCGGGACAGTCAGTACACCCCTGAAAAACATAATCCTGGAAAAAAAAACTCAAAAAGTTACATTTACACAGCAGGCCAATCTGATCCACTTTATCTGCTCACATGTGACCTAGTGTATATTTGTCTTTTTTCACAGCAAGCTGAAATCCCAACTCCAATCTTTTTGCCTACTAAAGAAATCCTATCTGTGCCACGTCTATGTGTGGAACTAAATTGGATATGTAACTTATTGTTTTCAAAGTGTCTGCATTCTGAACAATCATGTCACATTTTATCCACTTTCTTCACTTCCAGTATCTGAGATTTGGCATCGGCCAATACTGATCTGATACAGAAAAACAGGACAAATTGAGCTAAAGCGTTTTCTTTTGTTAAACAGAGACATAAATGTACTAAAGGTTGAAGGTTGTTTGGCCAAGCTTCACAAGTACATATAAAAACTACATAACTCTGATTTGTTAGGTGTGTTGACTGCAACAGTTGCAGTAATCAATGTGACTAAAAATAAACGCATGACTGAGCTTTTCTAGGTTTTTCTGGGACATTTTCTAATCCTGGAAATGTTCTTCAGGTGATAGAAGGCCAACTTTGTAACTGACTTTATGTGGCTCTGACGGTTCAGGTCAGAGTTCATCACTACACACAGATTTGGGGTTTAGTCATAGTTTCCGGCTGTAATAACTGAAGTTGTGTGCTGACTCTAGATGATCCAAAAATAATAACTTCTGCTTTGTTTCTATTCAGCTGGAGAAAGTTTTGGCACATCCATAAAAATTGTGGTTCTACAAACTATTGACTTGGAAGGGGATTAATATAAATATTCACCACACTGTTATACATCATGTCTTTCCCACTTTTCATTTATGGACTAATTTCTGTTGTTCACACAAAGTTCCAAATAAAAAGAACTGAAGTTTGTCTTTGCAATCTAAAATCATGCGAAGGGTTATAATCACTTTTACAAGCAGTCGTAACTTGCAGAAATCGACTCAGATCCAGAGATTTACACAATTACCAAATAATCCATAGTTTGGGATTAGAAACTCTTACAAACACTTTCTAAGCTGATTGAGAAGCCTCCAAAGTGGAAAACCGAAGTGAGATGAATAAATTAGAGCTTAGGCTCAGACACAGGCGGCCTGAACAACAGTCACCAGTCCAGTCATTTCACCAACATGTGAAACACAAAACGGAACAGAACACCATCCTCCACCTTTATTGAGGATCATGTGCTGTTGAAGACATGCTGAAAAAGAATTGAATTCATATTTTATTGCTGCAGCAGAAACCCACAAGGAAATGTTGGGAAAATCCAGCCTTTAATTTGAGTGATTTATTTCTAAATTAAGGAATAGTTATTTTTGTAATAAAATTAGCTTATAAAGCCAAAAACCCTGCAGTCATCATGTTACTGGGTTTTTATATCAGGATAATGATCCAAATCAACACAGAAATGGTTCTCCAGACATAAAATTGGTCTTTTCCCAACTTTGATGTCACACCTGAATCCTAATAAAACCTGGAGTGAAAACCAAAGAATTCAAAAAGAAGAGGCAGAAGAGGCCCAACTATTGGGTCATTAGTGATTTATTCTGCTTTTAGTAAATGTTCCCAAATCAGAAGCTGTATTTATTTTTTACAATTATGACAATATGTTGCCAGAAGAGAAGCCACAGGCTTTAAATATGTTCAGCAATGTGTTGCCTTTACTCATATCTGGAAAGGCCTGACTTCCTCCCTGTGCTTGTGTGTTAATCATCACCTTAGAAAACTCAAAAGTAAAGGATTAATTTCCCTCCTCCTTGTTTCCATGTAGATTAGATCTATAATGGTACATGCACAGCGGTTATAGTAACATCTCAAGTTGCAACGGCGAACAATAATCACTGCTGCTGCTCCACAACGGCCTCTTGTTCAGAAGGAAAGGAAAAATCCCTCACAAATCTTCCTTTGAAGCCGGTGGGATTGGTGTGTGTGTGATTGTGCTTCTAAGATGTTTGATTGATAGAGGGTCTGTGAAATGTGACTCTTTGTTTTGCTCCGTCTCCGCTGACCTGCCCTGTCATGTCTCCCCCTGTTTGAGAAGCAGGTAGTCTCTCCAAACATCTGGCGGGCCAACGCGGGGCTCAGGTGGTGGGACTGGAGCTCCTGAGAGGTCAGAGATGAAGAACCAGGGTCACACTGGCATCCAGGTGGATGCTCTGCAGGAATGCCACACACTTTTGTTCCTGGAGCAAAAAAAAGCTACAGAAAACAAACGTAGCTGAGATGGAAGCACTTGTTTTTCTTTCCCACAAGTAAAACTTAGGATGCAGAAATTAAATTATGAATCTGAATTAATTTAAATGGAAATATTTATTTTGTTAATCAACATTGACAGTCTTTGAGGTTCACCTTCTGCTGGAGAAAAACAAAAAATGTTTTTGTTTCTTTTTTGTCTGTTGTTCAGCAGTAAAAATAGGAACAAATGTGGATCAAAGTCCCAGATCTGTCCAAACTCTGATTCAGAGAAAATATTACAACCTTTAAACTTTCATAATATCTAAACCAATTCAACTTACTTGCTGCAAAACACTTCAATTAAATATTTTTACATAAAAGGATTATACAATACTATATTTACATTTACTGGCATCCGGGGAAAAAATAAACCAGAAATAAATGTATGTTTTATTGTTGTATCACTAAACATTACTTTTTAAAAATTCAGCCTTTTGGGGAACATTTATTGGAAAAATTAAAAAGATCCATCCGAGAATGAAGTCATAATATTTCAAGAATAAAGTTGAAATAATATGAGAATAAAATCATAGTATCTTTATTCTGGACTTTATTTACACAATACTATAATTTTATTCTCAATGTAATGTGACTATTCTTATACATTATTCTCATAATATCATGACTTTGTCTTTGAGTATATTCTTGTAATATTATCACTTTATTCCTGTAATTTCATGTCTTTATTCTTTAATTTTTCTCAGTATGGTCCTGATACTCCATCATATGAATGACCCAAGAATCAGTAATATTTTTTTTCTCATCATTATTTTGAAAACTACGCGCTTTTTTGTTTACACAATTTTTCACAAACATCAACAACCCATAAAAGAAAATGAACCAATCCTCTTTTGTAAATATTCTATGCTTTTCCTTGTTTTAAAACCTGAGAATACAGATAAAATGGTGGTTCTTTAAAAATAACCACAAATTTCTTACAGTAGATATTTATTGTTAAAAAATTAAGTTGTGTTTTCACAAAAGGTTGTGTAACATCCTCGGCTCTGAATGAGTTTTCTTTAGTTGAACTGATGGGGAAAATTGGCTCCTTGGTTAGTAAAGTTGTAGTTCACTGAACTATGGCAACGAAAAACAAAAATTAGTTTTAAACCTTTTAAACGTCTTTCCCAGAGGTACCAGTCGTAGAGAAGAATAAAAGATATGGATCAAAACGTTCATTAGCATTTCCAGATTAGCCAATCAGTGCTCTCACATAAAGGCACCATGAAATCTCTGGCGATTTACAGCCTATCCAGGCCTACAGGACGGATTTTCCCTTGGACACAGAAATGAGAAAGATGGTGTTGACAAAGCAGGTGTGTCGCTGCCACACCAGTAACCAGGCTGTTTTGGGCAGATCAGGCAGACTTCTGTGCAGACCACCAGCAAGGCTTTGTACTTTCCCTGAGTCTTACTGCTGAGACCCGGCTTTGAACAAGTCCGGCTGAAAGCAGCTACCTGTCCCATAACTCTGCAGCTCTGACTCACTGCACACATTCACAGCGACATACAAACAACTGAGAGGAAGCAGGAGAGTAATTCAACAAATCTCATAATTTATTCCTTTATTAATCCCTCAAGCTTTGACTAACTACATCACTGAAGTTCAGAGTCATCTTCTCAAAGCCTGCTGCCTCACTAATGATACATTGTTATTTGGATTAAGTCAAGAAAAAGAAGTGGATTTACCTAAATTATAACTTGCCACATGAATTTTTAATATTTATGAGTGAAGCAGTGCCTTAGTAAAGGATTTTTTTAACCTTAATTTCACCAGGAAAATCCCACTGAGATTAAAAATCTATTTTCCAAGAGAATTCTGGTCAAGACTGGTAGCAGAAACTTTTTTTTCCCCCCACATTTAGTCATAACACAGTCACAAACTTTGATGTATTTCATATTAGAAATTATATCTAGTCCAGATCAAAGTGTTTTCTCTTAGCTCTGCACATCTGGGAGATTTCTGGCAATTCATCTTTGCAAAATTACTCACCATAAGATAGACTGGATGGGCAGAGAGTGTGTTGCTCTATTGCATTAAATGGCAGTAAAAAGTGTTTACACATCAATGCAAAAACACAAACTCTTACTAAGATTTTGGGATGCACATAAGTAATTTTGTACTAGTTCAAATATCTTAAGAAATGAGGCAAAACTAATTTACAAGTAACTTTTCAGCAAGATATAGGAAGTTGTTTTAGGTCAATAATTCCTTTGTATTGATGAAAAAGTTCTTGTTTCACTGGTAGATTATTTAACTTGAAATGGGGAAAGTGTAACAAAGGAACTAGTACTTTTTCATAAATGTAAACAAGTCATTGACTTAAACAGTCTCCTATTTATTGCTGAAAAGTTACTTGCAAGTCAGTTTTGACTTATTTCAAGTGTATTCAAATATTTGCAGTAGAAATTAGACCAAAAAATTTTTGATAAGATTTTGTCTTTTTGCAGTATTGTTGGTAAGTCACTTTATCTCAAACTACAGACGTGTTTTCTTCCGCTGTGTCCCAGCATACAGTTCTCAGGCTGCGCTAATCTTCCCCCTTCATTCTTTCAGGCTGAATAAGACAGTTTAATGATTTATTAGATCAACTCAGCAAAGCAGCGACTCTTGAAGGCCGTCTGGTCACATTGTTCAGACACGGTGAGCTGCGAGTCGCTGTAATCCCTGCTGAAATGCCCCTGAAAGAGGCTCTTGTAGCTCTCTCTCCTTCACTGGCTTGAAAACGTTAGAAGTCAGGCTGTGTGAACGTTAGGCAGCTGCTCACGAGGCGTTAATCGGCCAAGAGGGGTTAAAGCTGCACCGGTTTTAAAGGAAGACCAGTTAGGATGTTTGAGGAAAACACGTTTTCATTCCTTTTTTTATCAAAAACTTGAAAATAAAGGCTTCAACTTAAAAAAAACTCCCAACATATTTGCAGGCCTCACCATTAAAAAGATACAGTTACAACTAATTTAAAACATAAAAGTCAGACTACTTCAGATAGCTACACAAGTTTTCATTGTGCCAAAAAAAAGTTATCTTTCAAAATAAGAAATTAAATGATTCTGTTACCCTGCAACCTCGGATGGCTGAGGGTAATGCAGCAGATGATCTTCCCTCAACGTGTGATGCTGCGATATAGAAAAGACGAGACACACGTTGAGCTCCTTTTACCTTCAACAGGAAGATTTATTCTTCTTATGATGACCGTACTCCATATACAACACTACATATGCAATACTTCATATCAAATACTTCAGGTATCACTGTATAACTTCAACAAATAACCCTTCGATTCAGTACATTACAAATGACTGCAATATCCCTTTAAACCGAACCAGAATTATTTTAACATGCTCCATCATGAATTTTATTGAATGACAAAATATTTTAGATAGCTTCTAATTATCCAACCCAATTAGTTTTGTTTTAACTCAAATATCTTGTCCCTTTTTCTCAGACCTTTTGTATTTTTAACTGTCAAAATAAAAATATATGGATTTGTTTTTAACTATTTTAATAGCTTTTACTATTTTTATTCTGCACAACATATACTTTAATATTTAAGCAACGTAGCTTTTAACTGTATCCACTGTTTTAACAACATTACAGTATTTTATCTCTTACACAAAAAAACTACAAACTGCTCCGTTAATATTGTCTCTTCATGCAAACATTTACTCACTGAGTTTGACAACAACATTGTTTCTGTGTTACTGAAATAACCCATAAAGAAAAGACACCAGAAAAAATGTCTTTTACCGTTTCAAAAGTGAAAAATACAATTAAAGCTGCGAGCAGCCTCGGGCGGCCCTCGCAGCAAGCGCCGCTCCGGCCTATTGGCCACCGCGGGGGTTCCGGCCACCGCAGAAGCTCTCGCGCGTTTTCCAGAGCCGCAGCCCGCTCCCCACCGCAGAAGCTCTGCCGCAGTTTCCAGCACTGCCGCCCGCTAGCCGCTGCAGAAGCTGTCGCGCATTTTCCCCAAATTACATCTCAAACCCGTTGGGCTCTTTAGAGCAGAACAAAGGTCATACATATCCAGTTTGGCGCCAATCGGATGATCTATGCGTGAATAAGAGCCAAACGTATGCATATGGCGAGGGACTGATGTTCGCCGTTTGGCCACGCCCACACGGTTCAGCCAGAAGCGAGCATTGACAGAGCTCATCATCCGAATTACCTTGATTAGGTCAAGAGAGCCATAAACAGAGCTTTCCAAGGAAAAAAACGGCACTTCCTGTTCCGAGGGGGCGGGGCTTAGATGACGTCATAATATGATGACGTAGGATCGACGGGCAAGCCTCCAGGATCACTCAGGCCAAGTTTGATGCAGCTCGGTCAAAATATGTGGAATGTAGAGGCAAACGTATACGAACGGCGTTGCCGCCATTGAAAACTCTTGGCACTTTAAAGCAAGCGAGACCAACTTCCTATCTGTCATCCAACACAGAATCACCTTGATTAGGTCAAGAGAGCCATAAACGGAGCTTTCCAAGGAAAAAAACGGCACTTCCGGTTCCGAGGGGGCGGGGCTTAGATGACGTCATAATGTGATGACGTAGGATTGACGGGCAAGCCTCCAGGATCACTCAGGCCAAGTTTGATGCAGCTCGGTCAAAATATGTGGAATGTAGAGGCAAACGTATACGAACGGCGTTGCCGCCATTGAAAACTCTTGGCACTTTAAAGCAAGCGAGACCAACTTCCTATCTGTCATCCAACACAGAATCACCTTGATTAGGTCAAGAGAGCCATAGATGAAAGTTTCCAAGGAAAAAAATAGCACTTCCTGTTCTGAGGGGGCGGGGCTTAGATGACGTCATAATCTGATGACATAGAATTTTCAGGTATCACACCAGCATCACTCAAGCCAAGTTTGGTGCAGCTCGGTCGAAACATGTGGAATCTAGAAGCAAACGTATGGCATCGGCGTTACAGGTCACTTCGCCACGCCGCCACGCCCAGCTGCTATCTCAAAGCCGGTCAGGGTTGGAATCCTCAACACACCAACATGTCTTCTGTGTCTGGACACAGTTTCATGTTGATTAGGTCAAAGGGCTAAGAGAGCGACCGCTCACAGTAAAACATGACACTTCCTGTTCTCAGGGGGCGTGGCTTAAGTGATGTCATCATTTCACCACAGGGTATTTTAGGACATCCGATGCCGATCAATCACTGAAAGTTTGGTCCCTCTATGTGTTTTTTTATAGGAAATATAAGAGTTTCGTGTTTCATGGCGAGTAGGTGAACTTTGACCCCTGCTAACCCCCCTTCAACATACTCCAAAACTCACCAATTTGATAACTTTAAATCAAACATGCCTTATGATCAGACTGACCGAGTTTGAAGTCGATCAATCGAAATCCCTAGGAGGAGTTCGATCAAATACGAAGGCTGTAAACGTCAAAATCGAGGAAAAAAATGGACGTTCAATACAAAATGGCCGACTTCCTGTGATAGTTGGCTAATAACATTAAATGTAAGTTCTGAGTCTTTTGGTGAGCTCTACAAGTGTACCAAATTTCATGTCTCTACGATGAAGTACGTTCATACCATTGTGTCAACAGAAAATTGCTAGTTGCCGCCGTTGAGCAATTTTTTTTGCGATTTTTGCGACAACCTTAAAATTCAAAATTTTGAATTTTTCTAGTCGCGACCGCCAAGTTTGGTGAGTTTTTGAATATGATAAAGCCCCCAAAAAGGCAATTCATTTGGGTGGAAGAATAATAAGAATAATAATAATAATAATAAACAGCACAGATACAATAGGCCTTCGCAGCGCTTTGCTGCTCGGGCCTAATAAGTTCAAAATGAATTCAATCTCAAGTCCTTCAACTGTTTCTCAGCTCAACATGTACAATGTTCGCTAGCATTAGCATTAGTTAGCCTCCAGAAATACGTCCCGTTTTCTACACAATGTCCATCCAAAGCTGCACAAAGTGACCCACCAGTTGACTCTCGAGTCTATAACCTCTTAAACTCTTAAAGGACAAAACATTTATGCATCAACATACATTTTTACTGACCTGCGATATAGAAAAGACGAGACACGTTGAGCTCCTTTTACCGTCAACAGGAAGATTTATTCTTCTGGTGTGCTCAATCTTTTCTTGGTCACTAACGTGTCAGCGCCCCAAGCGGCTATGTGTAGAATTGCACGGACTAACTGAAATAACACTAAAGAACTGATTACGATGAGAAATTAAAGATACAAAATGAAAAATTATGTTGGGGTGCCTATTTTCTTACTTCTTGGTTTTGTTTACTAACAACTTGTTTTTCACCCCTCTACAATTCTTTGGTATGAAACATTCCTGACTTGCTGCTGCTTCAGTTTTAGTATTTTCAGATTCATCACAGATCTCACCAGATTTTCACTAAACATAAAATGTAGCATTTTTCAGTGAGAATTCATCAATAACTGATGAGTCTCAGAATTAAAATGGATGTCTCAAGTTGATCACATGAAGCAGATCAGGGTTCTGATCTCTGCATCGTAAAATCAAATCAAATTCCAATAATCTTTCCTTTCTGCTGCGCATCGAAAACAACAGAAGACAATTGTGGCTCTATGGTGCCTTGATGGCTGAACACAAAGCTCTTCATTGAGAGTTTCTGTTTTTTCTCTTTAGTCGTCACTTTGCATGAGATTCAATCACATCGTTTCAGAGAAGGTCCAGGGGAGTCACTGACACTATAACCCAAAATCACACAGTGGCCTCATGGCTCCCATCACCTCCTCATCACTCCCATCACCTCCTCCTCGCTCCCATCACCTCCTCCTCGCTCCCATCACCTCCTCCTCGCTCCCATCACCTCCTCATCGCTCTCATGCCCTTCCACCACCATCTCCATCAAAGGCCTAGTGCAATCTGTGGACACACAGAGGCAAAAAATCTGTGGACAGCACTTCTGCCAGGATGATGCCAGAAATGTGTTGATGCCTACAAAAGCATTGGGTTGATGAGCAGCTTGTGGGGTGTATGTATACATCTGAGTCAGTGTGTGTAAATCCATGCTTTATTCCTACATGTGCACCCATATACAGCACAGATGCCCCTCACTGTATATTTACCCTGGAGAAACAATGATTCCAAAAGAAATTACTGAAAGCCCCAAATTGGTCTAAAATTCTTGAAATGTAGGTAAACTGCTCACTGAAACGGCATTTGCGTGTATTTTGAACCATAATACTTAAAGGTATGGTGTTAAAAACAAGAAGCTGTTAGCAGGACCTTGATGAGGTTCATGATAAGACAGACAGATGGATGTACAAGGTGTCAAAACAGAGTGCAGGGCCACAGGTGTGCAGCCTGCTCACCTGGACTACAATCATGTTCCTTCCAGACGGTTTTGAAATGGTTCATCTGTTTGCAATTCTGGTTGTGACCTAACGACAGGGCAGCGCCTCTCATGGCTGCAGCCTCAAGCACCTGTCTACCCGCGTCTTATGTTGTTTGTTTTTTGTTCTTATGGACAGGCTGTAATGAAATGTCAATTTCCCCCCTGTGCGACTAATAAAAGTATCCTTCTTCTCCTTTTCATCCAGATCCTTTGTGGATCTGGATGAAAAGATCCTCTGTGGATCTGGATGAGTCTTCTTCTGAGAAAGAGACGTTGTCTTCTGTCATGTGTCCACTCCTTCTGTTCTTTATGCCACTTTAACCATTACCAGACTCTGAAATGGTGCTTGAACCCTTCATAATGATTTCTCTCCCTCTCTGGTTCTGACTGTGCCTTTTTCTCCCACAGTCACACTGCGTCCCCCACGCCTCCCCGCTCCAAGGGAAAGCTGTGGTTGGGCCTTGACATCCTAGGTAATTTACTGAGTCAACAAGAACTGAAGAGGGCCCGTGTGCCTCAGAGAAAGAGCCTCTATGTGCAACAGACCCAAGACCCACATGAGACATGGTATAACGAAGAAGAAGGATGCCAAGGCTGGGAGTCACTCAAGAAATAAGAATATGGTGTTCGTTCTCCTGAAGGTGAGGGAATGGTCCTTTACAGTTATCTGTAGTTCTCCTCCACAGAGACAGGGAGTCAGGCACTGCATACAAAAAGTTCTCAGAAACTCTGATTAGCTTAAAAAAGTGTGAATTAATAAAATTAAGATATTATGTTGGTGTGTTGTATGAGTGTGGGATACCTTTGTAGCTTTTGAGAGTTATCCAGTCATTATATAACTAAAGCAAGAGTTGTGTCCACATTCTAGACATGAAGACATGTCCCCAGAATGGGTTGGACCCAGCCAGGACTACTGCATGTCCCCAATCTGAGTTGTGATGCCTGAAGGCAAAGTCATGGAAAGAAGAGCTTCTGGTTTGGGAACCTTATGTTTTTATCTTTCCTTTTTCAGAATCTTCAAGCTAAGGCCTTCAACATCCAAAGCAGCAGTTTAGGTCTGGACAATAGATCAATAACAATATGGACACGTGATCAATATCAATAGATAATACAGCTGATAGAATTGTCACTAATTTCACTGAACTCCGATCCAGAACTGTAGCATTCCAGAAATCTAAGCAAGGTGTATGGGATCAACGAACTCACTCCCTCTTTGGTTACCTAGCAACAACGTGTTGAGTAATGTGCACAGTAGTAGGTTCATGTTTTGTCACCATGCCTCATAGCTGCTTAAAAATAAAACACATTGACGTGAAGTGAAGAAACTAATAAATAATTACCAATATCAACCAAAATTAAATGTTTACATTGTGATACGTTTTCAGCCATATCGTCCAGCCATAGAGAAGGTATTATTTAGTTCTTCTAAGTGTCTGGTGGTGCTTCTCAATTGGAAAAAGGGGGATTGCTTCCTTCATGTTGATGGTCAGTCTTTGCCTTTAAGGGTAAAGACTGACCACGTATATTGGCTACATTCACACTGCAAGCCGTAATGCGCAATTCAGATTTTTTGTGAAATTAGTGAAACAAAAATAAAACTCTGTCACTGAACATTTCCTTGATGTCTTGGTCCAGATGATGGCTCTTCTCCAGTCTGTCATGGAGAGGACAAAGCTGAGTGGAAAAGCAGAGCTCTGAGTTCATCTTCCTCAGTAGGATGGCTCAATCAGGAGCCACCGCTCCTCCATCCTGAAAGGAGGATTTGAGGTGGTTCAGTCGTCTGATCAGGAGATCTAGGAGGTTTTCTGGGCATCCCCCGCTGGGAGGAGACCAGGACAAGCCTAGGTCTCTCTGGAATGGCTATACATCCCTCCTGGCTGCATGCAGCTGCACCACTAGCATGAAAACGTACACATACACATCAGCTTGTTCAGCTGCAAGGCTGCACTCTCACTGCATGCTGCCCCTTGTAAAGAGGCCTCGGCAATCACTCTGTTTGCTTTTCTATTAGACTGCACTTCAGATGTGAGGACTACCTGGGTCGGTTCACTCCCAGAGGAAAGGTTTTCACTCGCCTCCACAACGAAGAAGCATGAACCGCAGCAGCTTTAGGAGTTTTCACTTGGAAACACAGCGAAGACGACCATCGGTTTGTTTTTTACTCGACTGCAAACTGCAGACCATATCTGAGTTGACCCAGTAACGCTACGTCTCTTTATGGTCTAACCTTTAGACCATAAAGGTTAGACCAGTAGGCTCAATCAGCCAGTAGGCTGATTGAGCCTACTGGCTCAATCAGGAGCCAGTAGGATGGCTCCTGATTGAGCCATCCTACTGAGGAAGATGAACTCAGAGCTCTGCTTTTCCACTCAGCTTTGTCCTCTCCATGACAGACTGGTCAATTAGATGTAATTGACCAGAAAAATCACGTCCCTCCTTCACAGCCATGAAGTACAGTAGAAAGCTCTCAGGTGTGCAATTTTTAAACACATGCTCCATCACTAGAGCACATGCATTCTCCAGATCAGGATAGGTAAGGAAGTGTCAGAAAGGAACGATCTGATTTCCTCTGTTTCAGATAAAGTCATCCATAAATGACTTGCTTTTGTTTTGTAGAGTAAGTTTCTGTGTTGTCACTGAAAAACAAGAAGCCTTTCTGTGGGTGATGTGCCTGGTGTATGCAGAGCACTATCAATGCAAAAGATAAGAGACGGATGAAAGAGTAAAAGGCTTAACAGGCAGTGATGGATCAGGAAGTTTGATGGGAATACAATCTTTACAAAAATCTTCAAGGCCCTTAAACCTTGAAGACATATTTTGTCACACTACAACTACAAACTTTCATCTGTTTCCCCAGGATTCAGTGAGACAAACTGATACAAATCTGTTGTGGTGGAAGGCAAATTAAATATTAAACCTTTGTACAGGTAAAAGTCTACAACATGTGGCGTGAATTTGTTTGCACCCCTTGAGTCAGTCAATGGTTTGTAGAAACCTGTCACTGCAATTATGTCCATTCTTCAAACTCAGTCAGAATGGTTTGAGATCATCTGTGAAGAGCAAATTTGAGCTTCTCAAAATTGATTTAGGTCTGGCCTTTGACTAGGTCATTCTAAATGAATATGTTTTCATCTATGCCCATCCATTGTTGCTCCAACTGAATATGTAGGACTTCTGTCAGATGCGGCTTTTTGCATGTTGGTCAAAAAAGTTAAATCTTGTTCTAACACCACCAGCAGTTTCTTCAACATGGCTGCATGTTCAAACTCCTCAAATGATCCGAACGCTTCTTCTAGTTTCTCTTACTATCAACGTACCCACGTTAATAGCCTTTGTTTGAGAAGCCCCTATTCCTGATGTATTTATGAATTATACCTGAATCTGTCAATAAAATATGTGAGTTTTAAATCGATTCGCTATTTTTGCAGTGTTTGTGCGCGTCGTTGTGCTTAAGGGACAGCATCAACGTTGAAGAAAATATCACGTGAGTTCAGTGAAGCCCTGCAGTATTTGGTGCAGGTCAGTGCTGGGAAGGCTGCTCTCAGGTCTGGGTCACTCACAAGCCACAGTCATCAATCACAAACAGCGGGGACCGCGTGGCGACAGGCTGGCAAAGGGAGCTGATGGCTTGACACAACTTGGCGCTCTCAACCCCCTCGAATTCCAAGACCTCGCCGGCCGAAGAGATTACTTGCATAATCTGATATTTCGTGGCACAAGAAAGCATTTATGCCTCATTTCACAAAGTTTTCATTGGCTTTTTAGATGTGACTTGCTTCTGTGTGCCTCCCCATGCTGCTTCCAGTTCTGATATTTATCTTTGCATGTCATTAATATTTTTTCATTAGATTTTGAAGTTAACTCTTTGCTCAACCCACTGAGAGTCCATTCATTCTTCTGGCAACGCAAATCTCTATTCCCATGAGCAACGCCCAAATTTCACAGCACTGACGGCAGAGCTGGACACTATATGGGTGCTGTAACTAATAAATTAATCAAACTTTGTTTGTGTCGCACCTTTCACTCCACAAAGTGTTTGGCAAGATTAAACAAGATCCCACAAATTACCATGAACAGAAAAACTTGATAGACAAACTAGAAAAAAAACACCTCAAAATATGGCAAACAGGCTAAAGTGCATCCTCTCTGTTGAAAGGATGCTTACCCTTTGAAAAATACACAACAGGCAGTATTTTTTTACCCAAGATCAGTTAAATAGGATCATACTCAATAGGTTATGAAAGCAAGAATTAACTTGTCTGCTTATCAATATGTTTCTATTGTTTTTTTTTTGATATATATATTTTGTTAATGAGCTGCAGGTGTTGCAGTTGGAAAGCCTCCTTTCCATCACCCTCATTTTCAGCTGTTTCCACAGATTATTTGCAAAAAATTAAACTGGGCTACTAATGCCTTAATATTAGTTCCACTGGGAGTAAATATGTTGGTGAAATTTAAAAAACTAAACTAAAATAAACCTAAGTCTATTTAGGGTTATGAATAATTTTTGGTTTATTATTCAGATGAATTATATGGCATTCACATCACATTATGTCTGTAAAAGTCTGATAAGGACTTTATATTTTAGAGGGGTGTATAAACATATGATAGACCATATTTCCCAATTGTTTCTCTTGCTGGGTAATGAGATGAACATCCACAGAAAAGCCCTGGCACCCCGGTGATTCCCTCGGCGCTTATCGCAGACACGGCTCTATCAGTGACTCATCCGAACCCGGACCAGGACGATAATCTCTTCCCTCTTTGTCACTGTTTCCTTGTGCAGATCCGGAGGTAAGGACATGTTGCACCCACAGCAAGGAGTTTACATAGCTCAAATACCCGGGTTGATACACCGCACATCGTCCGTCACAACGCAGGACTGATAGCAACTAATCAGTACATGGTGGTTTTAACTTGCACGGGCATCTGTCATGACGTGGACCTCACAGGATTTCCGCTTGTTGACGAAAATCTGAAACAGATTCTATCACAACAAAACAGTTCTTTTTTTCATTGCTTCATTGTGAGGGCTGCCACCATAAAGACTGATTTTTAAGGTTCTCCTTTACTTCACTCCAGCTTGCTTTTATTCAGGTTGAAAACGTTTTCAGTGAATGAATCGCTTAGCTTCTTATCGGAGTGGTTATTTGTCATAAAACAATATCAAAATGCACACAAACATTTAACATTTTTGTTAATAGAATGAGCACTCAGGAAGTCCACATTTACTTTCATAAGAATCTGAACTACAAAGCAAAAAACTAAATATATCAGCACAGACGGATGCTCAGAGGATGAACTAAAACGCCCAGAGAACAGAACAAAAGACATAAGAAACTAAAGCTAAAGGAATGAACCTTTTAACAATAATGAGGGCAGAGAAATCTGTTTATGTTCCTGCACAAGGAACATAAACACAGATGAAAATCTAACTCCAAAGACCAGATTGTCCTCACATCCTTAAAAAGTCTTACATTTATTTATCTAAAATTAAGGCTCTAAATTCTAAGTACAGTTCTTATATTTCACAAGACTTTTCTTTCACGCAAAAGTTTGAGTCATGTGCAGATATCAATTCATTCTGTGACTTGATGTGGTTGCAGCTACCGCCAACTAGCTGCTAATATACCCTAGCTAGCAAGCCAGCAAGCACATTTTTGGATCTACCATGCATAAGTGCACATTTCTTGCTGGTTGTATGTTTGACATTCGACTTTGCGATTGAATCATTTCTGTTGGTAACCTAACAATCCTACGTCAAACAGTGTGAGAAGCACAAAACTGATTCCACCGACTGTAAAGTTGGAGATATAGTGGATTTTAAACACCAGTCTTACTTAAGAATTTTATTGCAACAAAGTTGTTACCAAGAACGGAAATAAAACTAAGGAAGAGAAAAAGAAAAGGAGTCACAGACGCAGCTATGATGACTAACGGGGAAACAGATTAAAAGGAACTGTAATTAATGTCTTCACTAAAATAAGAGTTTTAAAAAGGTCTTAAAAAGTCTTAGATTTTAGTTGGTGAAAAGTCTTTGAATCATAACAAACAGATGCTCTCTGTCCAGCCTCACTGAACTTGAGGTGAGAAACTATTTCAGTCTCCAGATGTGCGAAGCTGGTGGAGACATCCACCAAAAGACTCTGAGCTGTAACTGGAGCGAAGGTTGATTTCATTTTTCTGAATACATTTGAGTCATATTTCTGATTTTCTCCTTGTTTCTTGTAGTTTGAAGAACATTTAAAAACAGGTAAAAGTTTCTAATTCTGTCGCGTTAGCGTGTGGCTATCGTTAGTGTGTGTAAAGATCATCGAGGGGTTTCCGTGAAGCTGGAAGATGTGACAGCGTTCCTGTGGTTGGCTCGCAGCACAGACCTGCTCAGTGTCTGCGTCCTGCGTCAGACCTGGCCTGCAGGAGCGGCTGACATTATGGAGGTTTGGGCCTGCACCTCTTCCCTTACGGCTTTCTCTGCACATGAAAATGTCAGGGATGAGGTTTTCTATTTCAACCCAAATTTTCCTTTTTTAACCACATATTTCAGCTCCTGGCTCCAGTGTCCAGAAACATGTCCGCTCTATCAGCCACTCCTTCAAAATCCAGCTGACATCCAAATCTGAATTTGGGTTGAGGAACTGATTTCTAGCCCTGAAATGCGATACGAGTCGGATTTACATAAACGCTTTGTAGCTGTGGGCCACAAAGCTCTGAAAGACATATTTAGCATCTCTTTCTTAGCATCAGAACAGAAAGCAGATAAAACCATTGGACATTTCTTAAACGGCTCCATGTGCTCCACAGCTTAACCTTTGACCTCCTCTTCAGAAAGTGTCAAGTCCTGGTCAAAGGAGGATATTCCTATTAGGAGCAGTTTGGCGCTCTCATTCTTTAGATATGTGAGGAGTAATGGGAAGGAATTTGCAAACATTTGCTGAACATTATCTTTCTGATCCCTTCGGTTTTCATGGCTGGAGGTGGGAGAAAACGGAGGGACAAATCCACACAAACTGTTTCCAAGCTCTGATTGCTGCAATCTTCATGCTTTAAAAGGATCAGAAACAGGTTTTGAAATAATATTCACACCCAAGGAGATTTTTATTTGTCATGTCACAGCTCTCAAAGAATTTTATTGGATTTTTATGTAAGTAGTAGGAAAATGATACATGGATATCCAAATAAAACAAAAGTGTGGTGTTCATTTTTTATGACCAGATTTATATATAACAGTTTTCCTGTTTGCAAACTCTGGAGACCTCTGAAGCTTCTCATGAGTTTCCATGAGTCTCTTGGCTGCTTCCTGTTCAATATGTATGGTCATGATTTAGTAAATCTGCAGTTCCAGACATTGTGTATTAATCCATTATGTATTAATATATATAAATATTTTATTTTTTAAGCTGAAAAAAGTTCAGAGATACTTTTCAGATTCTTTTTTCTTTTCTCAGTTTTAAACTTTTGCGTTCAGGAACAATGAAAACTGGAAATGAACTTATTTGGTATTTATAAAATCAGCAATCAAAAGCACATGTGAATATTTTTATGGGCACATGTCCATTTAAGTACTGAAGAGAGAAAAAGTCAGAATTCTGAGAAAAACATCAGAGCTGACACTAAAGTCAGAATTATTTCTTTTTTCAGTGGCCCTAATCCTCTTCCATAGGTTCAGAAATTTGAAACTGAAAAAACTTGAATCTGAAAAGTTTTAACTTTTTCTAGTTGCAAGTTTTTGCTTGTTTTATTCAGTTTCAAAAATGTGTTTTTTGAATAAACTTTATGGCCTGAATCTCAGAAGAGATCTCATCTGATTCCTTTCAATGTGGAGACGCTCCATGTATTAACAAGGCTGAATGAAGAAACTCTTCACGTTCAGCTCAGTTCATCCTCTTGTATCCAGGATTTTGTTCTTTTAGTGGTGATCAACATTTCGTAGGTGAGAGTCGGACTTATGATGTCTTGATCACTCATGAGCAAGACACCAAGAAATTGCATATTTATTTGTATAAAGAAATCAGAATACAACTAAGTGTAACTGTCCTTCCTCTGCTTTGTGTTGGTCGATCACATAAAAACCGAATGAATTTCACTGAAGTTTGTCGTTGTATTCTGTTGGAATGTGAACCATCCGAAGGAGTCCAACAAATGTCAGCTCCTAACTCCACATCTGAAAAACAAAAGGGTCTTTTTTCTCTCTGTGACGATTCTGGTTAAGCAGCTCTGAGCCTTTGTTTGTGTAAAATCAGACTTTAATCTCCAACTTTTGATTGATGTTTCCTTTTATTTCAAATGTTTATGGAAATACAGCAAAACAGTCTTGTGTGGTCCTGCCTTTAATGAAGCAGATTCACATGCACCAGCCGCTGCCTTCGGATCACTGACCGGTACGTCATGTTCACCTTCAGAGCTGGGTTTCTGAAGAACTCGGCCGTGGGGCCAAGTAGAGGATTTTCACCCTCTGAGGGGTCAAGAAATGTGTGAAAGAGCGTGCCAAGAGAGCGCCTGAGCGTTGACCCAGGAGCCGGCGGGGCAGCTGTGTTGGTGCTGTCAGGCCCATCACCGTCTGGCTCGTCTCCACCGGGCCGGCTGAACTCCCATTGAGGGCTTCAGAGGGATTAACGCACCGCAGGGGGCCAAAGACGTTCACGAGCAAGTGTTCAGGGGTCATTCTGAGGGTCCATATTTGATCTCCCCAATTAATATGCTGTGATGTATTAGCTTGATTGACCTTGATGAGCGTCGGTTCTTCAGCCAGTCAGCTGTAATTTACTCACATTTCCATCCACTCTGCTGGTTCGGCTGGTCCAGAGGAGCAGAAAGTCACCTGAAGGTCAGCTGCTTCTGTCTGGACTGGCCGGGTCCGGGTCCGGGTCCAGGCTGGGAGGAAGCCTGTCACAATAAGCAATAAATCAATTAATCACATGATAAATTAAAGTGATACCAACAATTGTTTCTATTATTTATTTTATTTATTATGAATATACAAATAATACCTAGATTCCTACTTGTTGCTTAATAACATACATTATTATCACAATAGCAAATAAAAAGTGAAGGAAGCACAATAACTATAAAACACCATTACCAAGGAAAAATAGCTGGCATAAACAAAAAGGAGTATAAGAATAATTATATATAACCATATGAACACATATATTCACACATTTTTTTACATACATTCACATCCCTACATATTTGCACACACATACTTACATATCAATCAATCAATCAATCAATCAATCAATCAATCAATCAATTAATCAAGTTTATTTGTGTAGCACATTTCAAAAGCGCTTTACATCATAAATATAAAAAATAAAGTCATAAAACAGTCAACAACTGAAGCATTACATTTGTCATTGTTACACATGATGATTAATGTTGATCAATTTTTCATTGATTATGATTCAGAATAAACTCTAAACGGCTCGGATTCTAGTTTAGATCTAAAGGCACTCAGTGTCTCAGCTGTTTTCCAGATGTTTGTTCCAGATTTGTGTTCCATAGAAGCTGAATGCTGCTTTTCAAACAGATACATATTTATACCTCTACAATCCCCAAAACCTGGATGACAAAAGTCTTCAATCTGGTGGGTTTGTCTTCAACTAGCCTTTTTATTCAGAACCAATGTGTTTCCAGAGACTTCAGTGTCCATTTTATTTGTTGTTTTGTTTATTTATTTTGGATATTTAAAATGATTTCCAGTTCCAGTGTTAAATGTACATCAGAATCTGAAGCTCTTTGATCTTTGAAAATACTTAATTAACATTATATTACTTGAAAATGATCTCGAAACAACAATATTATCATTCATCACAACAACTTGTGGGAGAATTTATTGTGCAGTAATGTTTGTGACAGGCCTAGCGGGGAGGTTGCAGGGCACTGACACAGGCGTAAGTTGCATCAGTCCTTCATATAAATAGTTTATTGTTGTACTCCAAAGAAAACCCCATTTAGACAGGAAGAAAATGTGATTCCAGAGTCAGATGCTGATCAGCCATGAGGGGTGTTTGGATCTTCTCTGGCTCGTTGCCTGCTGGTGTTCCTGTGTGCATGAAGAAACTTGCCCTGCCAAAAAAAGCATAGGAAACTCTTCCAACGAAGAGAAGGGTCCTTGTTGCTGCAGTTAAACTCTTTTTTTTTATGTCACTGCCAACATCTTGATAAACGTACATAAACAGTGCAGAGAGAATCCAGACTGAACAGATGTCATTGTGTTGAAGCTCTGTGTCACAGCAGGACTTCTCAGGCCTTTTCTCTGCACAGGTTGATCCAGACACTAACGGTGAGCGATAACGCAAATTCTGGTGTCAATCCGATACCAAGTAAATACCGGGCCTGTATTGCTGATACCGATACTTTTTAAGTAAGTTTCATGTATCATCAAACTCCTGATATATGGGTGTTTGGTGGTTTTTCCTTTGAATTGGGATAGAATTTGGACAAAATACTCCTAGAAGATATTAATGATGATTTGTGTACATTGTTCCGAAACAAAGCAGAGTTGGGCAGTAACTGATTACATTTACTCAGTTACAATTACTTAAACAACTTTTTGGATGAAACTTAATTACAAGATTATTTTTACTGCACTATATTTTTTACTTTCAGTAATTTTATTATGAAGTATTGCTACTCTTCAGTATAATTTCTGGGTCCTCGACCTACTGTGAGTGACTTCACCGAATCTAATTCACCAGACACACATCTGCAGTTTTTCTTAGTTTCATAAGTTTTATATTGAAAAAGAAATCATAATTTTGATATTTTATATTAATTATTGTCATCTTGGTCTTTAATTTCCACATAACTTTATATTTTGGTCCATCTGATTGTGTCATTTTTAAATATTAAATGATAGTTTTGATCAGTTACTCAGTACTTAAGTACCTTTTTTACTAAATACTTTTTTACTCTTTTGACCTCCAAATCTTGGTCTCGATTGAGCTGAACGCCAGATGGACCAGAGACCGCTGTAAAAGCTGGAAGTAGACCACCATGCACAGCATTCTGGATAAATTTAATCAAAACAAGTGCAAGAGTCTAGCAAAAGCAGGAGAAATGACTCGTGTTTTTTTTTTTTTTTTTTACATTTTTACCAAAGATAAAAGAGAAATCCTACAACTGCTAAAAATATGTTGCCTCTCTATTTTTGTGTACATTTCACGTAGAAGGAAATTGTACTCAGTGTTTTCTTTGGAGGTTTTTGTGTCTTTTCCTTCAGTGGTTCTCACCACAGGCGAGGAGGGGAACGGGTTGCTCAAAGGGTTTGATATGTTTGACACAGTGCAGTGAGAAAGAGAACCACAGCAGCTGAAAATGTAACAAATTATGCAATTTTGGTCCCCAATTGAACCAAGCCTACCTAACAATCAGGTGTGAAAACACTTTAGTATTGAGTTAACCCTCCTGTTATGTTCCGGGTCAAATTGACCCATTTTAAAGTTTAAAATTTTTTTTTAAATAGTTGGAAGTAATTTTTTAAACTTTTTCTATTTGTCTTAATAGGTGCACTCTACATATAAATTGAAAACTTTATTCATTTTACACATTTGTACCAACCCCTGGGTCTACTTTTTACATAGAAACTGGTCGGGTCAATTTGACCCAGCAGTCAAGTTAAAGTGCAAAAAAAGATTTTAAAATTTCCAATTCTATATGTTTCTTTGCAGCTATGAACCATATTTCACCACACACACAAACACACGCCGACATACACACAAGCCCACTTTCTCACTATTCTCTTTACTTCACTAAGAAACTGCGAGAAAGCAGAAAGTGTTCACACAACTTTTGAGAGGAATCTTTTCTGTTCCTGTGGACAAACTTCACCCACACTGAGTGACACTCAGCAGAAATGGAGGAAAACATAAATAATCTCTGCATGATTCATTTATCTTGATTATAATCAGCGGGTCAATTTGACCCTGAACAGTATGTGTGTCTCAAATTCAATTATAAAGATCACCCATTAAAAAAAAATAAAGTGTAATATAAAAAAATTACCAAAGATCAATTTCAAGGAAATTATTGTTTTTGTGTCTAGGTTTTTTTCAGTGGACATTAAAAATGTAAATTCCACTTTTTATGTCCAAATGAGTAAATGAGTAGGTTGTCGTTATTGATCCTTAATTTCTGAGAAATAAAAAAACATCATTGCACAAATATTGATTGAAATGGTTAGTATTGGAGTTAATAATCAGATACAAAAATGTTTTGGAGGAATTTTTTGGTTTCTGACACTATTGCATGATTAAACACTCCCTGGGTCAAATTGACCCACAAACATTTTTGCTGTACCCTAGAAACGAACATAGCAGGAGGGTTAAGGTCCTTCTGAACCAGAGAAACAGTCAGAAGAGTCTTCAGTGGGATAAAGAGAAACAGGACTGGACTCTTGCTCACTGTTTAAAAGCCCCACTTTCAGATGATCAAGGTCTCGTCTGGTGGAAGGTTGCAGAGGATCCAACATGCATGAGGTCCAGTGTGAACTTTCCAGTCTGTGATGTTTCGGTGAGTTATCAAGTTCAAAATCAGCACAGCTGTCCACCAGGAGTTATATTTATTACCAGACTTATTACTCACATGTCTAATAACAGTCCTGTCTGCCAGGATGCTGTTTCATAACCTTGATTTTACAAAACACCAGAAGAAGAAACATTGTGGTCTGCTCTTCTCATTTTCAAAAGTTGGGTCTGTTTCTGAGCTGGAAGAATGAGGTGCTACCGTCAGCGCTGCCCCGGCTGCTGCAGATGTAACCGCCGGGGGAAACATAAGAGGCTGTGATATTGTGTGGTCAATCTTAAACTCAAACCCAGTTTATTTCCAACTCTCCAGACTGAAAACATGGCTCTCTGGAGCTCCACAAACAGCGAGATCAGCCAGGACCTGAACTGCTCAGATATTCACCGCCCCACCAATGAAATGTTACAAGCCACTGGAGACTCCCATAAGTTTACCCCATACTGACTGTGACACATTTATATCTTTGCTCAGAGTGGCAGTACCCTCTCTTGGCTGCTTCTGGTTACTTTTTCCAAAGCTAGGGAAACATTTATCCTGCACACCAGAGTAACGTCAAATGGCTGTAAAAACTGATGGGTGAAGCAGGTGTAAACACATAAAGATGATAAAAACTTCACCTCCTGGTGATTGTGCATGGTACAGCGGGTTCCTTGACATTTTGTAGTGCTTTAATTTGAAAAAAAAAAAAAAACTTCTCCTGGCTTGTCACACAAGTACAGAGCATCTACTGGAACCTGACTGAAGGAGCACACAGTGTTCATTGGAAAGGCCAATACTAAATCAGTTAATTCAGACTGATGTCTTTATGATTTGCTGGAGTGTGCCATGCGAGCGAGTCTCCCCGCACTCGTTGGATAAACAAAATTTCCTCAGCTCAAATAAAATTTGATGAGGAGATAATTTTGCGAGAAGACAGCATAAAGGCCCCTCTCTTGTACACAAGCGCTGAGCAAAAAAAACCCCGCAAAGTTTGACAAGGTGGTTCAAAAACCCACGGACAAGATGGCAGAGAGAGATATGACGGGTCTGCTGCTCCAGCATAAACCATAAAACAGCTGCAGGACGCAGTGAATCAATCTGGAGAAGTACTTAACTAAAGTCATATCTGCCTCCTTGTTCTCTTATTAACATTTCAAACATTTGATATATGCTACTATAAGTTAAATCATAACGTTAATTTAAATGCTGTACATTTTTGAAAAGCATTAAATTGGCTTTTGGATCTGCTTTGTTTTAGCTCCTGTTTTAAAGGCTGGATTTCCAAATGCTTTTGCATTTTTGATTTGTTATGAAGGGCATAATAATACAACACAGCTACAAATTGGACATTTCAACTCAGTTCAGGAGCACAAATCCACACACAAAACCCAAATTAACTTTTTTTGCAGATAAATTGTCTAAATCTGTCATAAACTGTGCTGTCTTTATGCTTCTGTGAAAATTGTGACGTTTTTGTCTAAATTTGTCTAAGTCTGCAATGTTTGACCTAAAACCGTCTCAGTGCTGCCCTCTTTTGGTCAGTGTGGCTACTGCTGTTGAATGTTCCTATTGCTTTCAACCGTACAGCTAGGTTGAGGTCTACGTCACTTAGCCCTAGTTCAGTTATAAAACCCCTCACTCAGACACACGCCCCCTGGTGGTGAGTCAGGAGTTGGAATCATGAATAAGTCCCGAATCTGAACATTTGCATTCACGTGTTTCTGGTACGTCCATAAATATGACGCACAAGCGACATTGGCCAACAACAATGGACGACAAAGTCGCTTCTCTTGGTCCACTGGGAGGTAATTTCTACTTTAAAACAGATCTGACTGGATGCTGTAAAACACTATTGTTGGGTTCAAGTTGTGCTAAAAGCAGTTAGTCTATCAGTGAATATATTCAAGTATATAAAAAGGTTTAGCATTCAAGTCAATGCTAAATATGTGGCAGCAGCACAGACGCTTCCACAGTCCACATTTCTAAAGTAGCTCCAACTCTGGAAAGCTGAATGGCTAGAGTAAGACTTTGCTCCAAAGTTTAAAAAGAATAAGCACCTTTGTTGTTGAGCTCATGTCTATGTATTCAATAATGTAGCAGCAGAAAGGGTTTTTGGAATTGAAAATGTTGCTTATTTTGTTGATGCTTATACCAGATTTGATTAATTACAACTCTCAAATTAACCTGATTAAGAATTTTAAGTGAGTCCCAAAAATACAAGTAAAACAATAATGGAGAGTAGCAAGAGAAACAATATGTTTCTCTGCACACCCACTGATGATGCAGGTTATGATACATTATCATTATGATAATGATGGCCCAACATTAAACACAATATAAGGAAATAAGCTACCTATTCAAAAACAATTAAAACTACTTAAATATATTTATTATGAACCACTAAATCAAAAAATGAATTCAAACTTGGGATTTAATCAGGAGACAAATCCTGAAGCTCGTCCACCTACAGTGAGTTTAAAGCTGACAAAATATGATTGATTGAACGACCCACTGGTGGATATTTCACTCTAATTGTTTGGCAGCAGCAGCAGATAAAAGTCTGTTACAAATCGTAACACATTTTTCCTACCTTGAAAATCCTGGGAACTGTTATGTATGAGCAAGACATCAGTCAAAGTCAGAAGAGCAGTAAAGGGTTGTGTTTCTTGGATGCAGCTTTGACAGTCGTTTAGTTGCAAATGAACCAAAGAAACGGGAAAACAAATGTCACTTTGCCTCACTCTTTCAGGCCTTTAGGAGGAATGAGTTCCCAAGCAGTCTATGCACGACTTCTGAGTTAGATATGAAGAATTTGGGACATAAATAAGATCGTTCAAATACTTCCACTTTTTGAATGATTGCAGTTTTTGTCTGTCAGAAGCTGCAGATAAAACAAGGAATGCCTTTAGCCTGAATGGAAATCCTCAAAAAACACAAAACACAGAGACAAAGTGGTTCTGAAATAACTCAGAACCTGCGACATTCTTCACTGGAATTTGACTTCTTTTCAACCAAACAGCATGGGTTTTATTTTTATATGATATCAGATTTTCCTTTGAAGTCAGAATCCCTAAATGCCAACACATGAATCCCGTTTCTTGTGTTGTGTGTTTTTCCATCGCCGCTGAGCTAACAATGGGTCGGCTGCCCCGCTCCTCCTCTCAGACACTTACACAATCCCACATATGACAGCAGCTGGTGTTTACCCCTCTGACGTGCGGCCCCTTGCATCCTGTTTGTGGCAGCATCTCACCATTGTTCTGCTTCTGTCTACCTGAGATCATACAACCACTCCTTCCACCGCTGGACGCAGTGAAACGGATCCGTCCTTCGTATCTTTTGTTTGGTTATCACAAACTGTCTGATTTAAGTGGATGGAAAAAGAGAACACAAAGAAGACGCTGCATAAAGAGAAACCCACGCACCAGAACGAGATGTTTAGATTGTTTTTTAGCAAACTCTTGATTGTGACGGGAGGACACGTTTGGGAGCGCCGCCTCAGCTGATGTCACTCTGAGGGAAGCTCTTTGAAGAGGATGGGGGCAGAGGGACATCCAGGCATCACAATGCACCACCGCATTGAGTAGTGCAACTTTCACAATGCTAGTGTGTGCTAAGCATAACCTGAGCCTCATGATGAAAGGCCTCAGCGAAGTGTGGGCGCAGTCAGGAATGGGCAAACAAATGATTTAGATCTTTATCTTGAAATGTGAAGGACTGGGTTCTTGTATCCTGCGTTTACTGTACAAATTTGCCATCACCATATTTATCAAATGTTGGGGAGAAATCTCAGAGGACTCAGAAACAGAGTGATACTGCCCTCTAGTGTCTGCAACGCTTACAACACAAAGTCATTTTTGGTCTCAGAGTTACAGAAAATTGTTTGGACCTTTCTAAAAATTATAACTTGTACTTTTTGATACAGTAAAAAAAAATATTTTAGAAAAACTAAAGTCTTACTTATATTTTTAGAAATTATGGGTACATTTTCTTCTACGGGATCTTGATCTTTGTGGAAAATTATGATAAAACAAAGAAAAACTAAACTAAAAAAATATATGGCTGGTATTTTTACTGTCATTCTGCTGTAATACTTCCATAAAGTTGTAATACTTCCATAAAAAACCAGCTATGGCCTGCATTTATGACTACTTTTAAAATCATTAGTTAGCAATTTTGGTCAAAGTCATCAAGAAGGAAGGACCAAGCAGTGTCTTAAATATTTTTTTCTTACAGATGTGACTTGTTTTTATTCTCTTATAAATGTTTACTGTAAATTGCATTACTTTAGATTGAAATCTGTCATAAATAGAATAGAATAGAATAGATAGAATAGATAGAATAGAGAGCATTTATTGTCATTGAACAGAATTCAACGAAATTTCCATTGCAGCTCCCGTGCAAAAGGTCAAATATATACAGTATAAATAAGCAAACACACAATAATAATAATAACAATATATACAACTAAATTAACTAAAGGCACTCAACCATCCAAAGAAGTAGCAGCAGGTCCAATTATGGCAAAGTACAGATAATGTGACAGTGCAAAGTGCAGAACAGTGTGGCTGTGTGGGGGTGGGGGATATATATGTATGACTGCGAGGTTATGATATGTGTGGGAGGGGGGGGCGGCAGGGAGTAATGGCTCTGACGGCTGTGGGGAAGAAACTGTTTCTCAGTCTGTTTGTTGTAGTCCGTATATTCCTGTACCGCTTGCCTGATGGCAGCGGCACAAACAGTCTGTGGCCCGGGTGGCTGGAATCCATCGCTATGGATCCAGCTCTCTTCTTGACCCGGTCTGTGTAAATGGAGTCCAGGTCTGGGAGGGGGCATCCCACAATGCCTTGTGCTGTTCTCACCACCCGTGTCAGTTGTTTGACAGATAGATGTTATGATTATGTTATGAATATTAATTGAAATTCTCAGGTGAATGATGAGGCTAAGAACTCAAACATACTGGTAGCACTGATAATACGACTTGAGAAATGACAACAGACAACTACATAGACACACAAGGATCGGACAAGGAGCAGGGAACACAGGTGGGATTAAGAACACAAGGAAGGTAATCAGGGGAAACGAGGGACAGCTGGGGATGATGAAGGTGTAGACTGGACAACAGGAGACACAACTCAACACAGAAACCTAAATACACACAGAAAAATCTAATCCTGACAGCATCCTGTAGAAGAATTTATTTTGTTTTTATGATACTGTAATTTCACCACAAAATCTCTTACAGTTAAGTTAAAAAAAATAATTATTAATTAAAGATTTTTCCACCAACAACCCTGCAATAATTTTTTGGTGGCATGTAGATTACAGTCACTCACTGGTATCTCTGATTGTGTTATTTTCATCATGTATGAAGCACAGAATCTGTTTCTTCCAGAAACATTTCACACATTGCATCACTGAAATAAATTCAGCTCTTCATGTAATCCTCATAATCCCATAAAAGAAGATAATCCCTGAATTCTACATACCTGAATCACCTTATCTGCTCCTGGAGTGTGTTCATCTTTCCAGGTAGTTTGGTTCTTTCTCTGCAGATAAAAGCAGATAGAGGCATGAAACACGCCCACCTGTGAGTCACAGCGTTTTTTTGGCTGCAAACATCTGTAACGTTTTGCTGCACAGAGAAATTTGACCTAAATATCATCATTTGGACACATCCTAAATAGAATAAAGAACATTGTATTTAGCTTAAAAACTTCAGACAAGGTTTGTAAGTTAAAAATATCTGAAAATTTAAATGCTCCGGATGTTTTTGGTACATTTACAGGATTTTCGTTGTGCACTTTTTCTTAAGTGTGTTAAAGGTCATGCACCATGTGCAGAGGCTGCTGTCCTCCATGAGGTTGTTCTGGGTTTGAGTCCCAGTCTTAGGTCGTTTGTTGCATGTCTGTCTCCCTATTTCCTGTCCATCTACTGTTCAGTAAAGGCTGCTAGAGACAGAAAAATATTTAAAAAGAAAGTGTGCTGCAGTAAAATAATACAAAAACCATTTAGAGACCAGAAAGGAGTTTAAAGAACCTCTAAAGGGCATGGATGAGCAGGAAGAAGAGGAAAATGGTCCCATTTTAAAAATAGCCTGCTATTTTAGCAAAGTTTAATGTTTAAGGATGATTGTTGTCCTATTTAACATAAAATTAAAATTAAAGGCAGTTATTAAGAGACAAGTACTTTGTATAGTTTGCAGTACTTTCAATTTTAAGAAGAAAATCTCATATTCTGGTGGAAAAAATACATTATTCTTAAGTTGCTGCACTATGAGCTGATTTACATCAAGGCTTTTGAGTGGCTCAGTCAAAGTTCAGACCTAAATCCAACTGAGAATCTTTGGCAAGTCTGACGGAGTTTGAGCTTTTTAGCAGAGAATGATGGACAATAGAGTCAGACTTTTCACTTCTGTGCAGATAAAAACAAATACTCATTTACTTTACGATTATGTGTTACTTTGTTTTGTGCACACGCATAAATTCGGAATGAGTATATTAAAGTTTGTGGTTGTGGTTTTGTGGTTATGCACTTTTAAAAGACACTGAAAAACAACAAACTGTTGTATTCCTTACGGCCACCAGAGGGAGGCATTTATCTGTTTATCTGTGGAACAGCGGCAGCGCGTCGCTTTGGTTTTTCTGTGTGAAATGTTTCCTCCGCACATCTGAAACATGTTCCACATTATTACTTATGAATTATACATGCATTTTTTTATAGAGGAAATTTAAAAAAGCAGGTTGAAATATCATTTATATCCATTTATTAAACCCAAGCAGCCTGTTTTCCTGCTTGGAAAAGCGGAAAGGATTGCTTCAGATCTGCTGATAAAACCAGCCTGTTGTGTTTTGGTTGGGGAAGGTGAGAAAATATTGCTCAACTTATTTATGTTCAGTAATTTATAGATCTACACAGAGTTTCATCACATGTAGAGCACTAACAAGCAGACAAATGAAGGGAAACATGATAACTGAATTTTCTAGTTAGACGGATTGATTTACATAGGTGACCTCAGACAGAATGAGTGTAGGTAAAATTAGGACCAGATGTTCACTGGAAACCCAGGGAGGAGGAGGAGGCGGGGCCTTCGCTCTGTGGGAGGAGCTTACACGCTCCTCTGCGTTCAATTTTTATTCTAACAGGTAGTTTAAAACCTAAACTGGTGGAGATCGGCTGCAGCAAGGCGAGAGCTGCGGTTATCCAGCTTAGAGCGGATCTTTGTGTGAGAGCATGCTGAGCAGGAAGTGCTCCTCCGCGGGCACGGTGGACCGCGGGAGGGTGCGGGAGAGGCTGCAGGCTGCACTGGCCGGGCTGCAGGAGCTGCGGCTGCTCCGGGACCGGCACGGAGACATGGTGAGCTGGGCCCTGCAGCTGGACCGGGAGGAGCCGGTCAGCGCGCTGTACGCTGACCCGGTGGAGGCTGAGGAGCAGCGGCTGGAGGCGACCCTGACCGCGCTGAAGCAACAGCTGGTAGGAAGTTCAGCTTCTGTCTGGAAAACAGTCAAATAAAGCGCTTTGTGTTTTAAATAATCTACTGGTCACTAAAAAAACAAGGAGAAAAATCGCAGGATAGTTTATTTGTCAGCTGATGCCCATGCGCACTCAGCCTGCAATCATTACCAGGAAGACTGTTAAGCTCTCAGCTGGGGGTCGGAAGCAGGATGGATGTCATAAATCAAGGTTCATTGCGGCCCCCAGAGGACTTTTTAATTGTTGCTTCGTGCACGCGCGCTCAGTGCGCGAGGGCAAGCCTCAATCATTAACCACTAAATGCCAGGGAATAAAAACAAACGGATTTTTCCTTTTTTTCTGCTGTGAATGAGCGGAGAGTCTCATCCCTCAGAGGCCCCTGAGCGCCGCAGACAGCTGGCTCTGTTTAGTTTTCCATGACAAGCTTTTTCCACGCAGCCTGCTGGTAAAATCATCGAGGGGAAGTGCAGGGATTAATGTGCTATGCTTGACATCTAGGGTAGAACTGGGCAGATGCATCAAAGGATGTGTCACTGCGTGCACAGGCAACATAAGGTTCGAATTTGTGCAAACTGAATTCCCCCCATCTGCAGATTCAACTCATCCAACCTAATCTGCAGATTAAAAAAACATAAACAAGTAGTGTAAATTACAGGAAGTGAGCCAGAGATGGAGCTTTAAGCTCTGCAGTTACAGTTCCTAATCCCAACCCCCAAGCTTTTCCTCTGCTGGTAGTTTACACAATGGCCAGGCCTTCGCTGTGGGGGGGAATGAGTTACCCACCACTGCTTCTTCCAGGCTCCCCCATGTCCTGCTGGGGTTAATCATCAGCCACAGCTGAGGCGCTTTAGTTTCTCCACAGCGGTACATCAGAGCAGTGGTCCTCCAACTTTTCAAAACAAGTAACACCTCAGTCAGTTCCAGGTTTTCCTGGAAGCAGCGCTGACATTTTGAAATCCTATTACAACAGCAGGAGTTGGCGCTGCTTGATTGATGAAGGAGGTGGTGTCGTTACAAGTTGGTTATTTGAGTTTAAAGCTGGAAAATTAACTGAAAGTTCCCTAGAAGTTCCCTTAAAATCCAACATAGTCACAATAAAAACAACTTATTTGCACTTTGGATGGTTTGTATCATCACTCATTACAGTTTTCACAAACACAGTATTCTAACTTCCTTTAGTGAACCTGTTGCTTCAATGTTTGATTCTTTAAAAGTCAGAGAAATGACCTTCTTACCTAATGCTAGTTTATATCCATAAACAAACTATTACATAAATATACTGTACACCAAACTATTGGATATCGGGCTATTGCTGTTAACTTTTATATTATGAAAGTAAATAATAATCAAAATGCTAAAATTAAACACCAATTTTTTCAAAAACATTGTATTTTTGTTTATTTTGGTTGTTAAGCTTATTTGGGATGTTTGGCTGTCATAAAATATTGCAATATCCAAGTTGTTAGTATGAAAAGTCCTGATCTCCATTTGTTACTCGTATAGATCAGGTACAAAATGAACAAAAAATAACCAAGGTTGGAAATTTATTGTAAAAATTCTTCAGAGTGCCATTAAATCCAGCCCAGTTACCACTGTGGTGCCTGGATACCAGAGCTTCTTTCATCAAAGTAAAAATATTTTTCTTCACAGTAAAAGGTACCGTGTATACTTTCATGTTTATACTTTGTATTGTATTAAGAACACATGCAGTTTCAGTCATTGTTTACACGGCGAAAGCAATATTGATTTTAAAAAGGCCACATTTAGCTTTCTTTTTCCTGTTTTAATAAATGTATTACCAGGGATGGAGGGCCTGAGTGCATGGCCCCTGAAATGTCAGACCTTAGCAAATATTCCAATAGTCCATATTGTGACTCACATATTGATATTGTGAGGATTGTTGTGGTTTGATATATTGTGTACTTCTAAGGTTTTTCTGCATAACTTGCAACACTGAAACTCTCTCTGTTTAGAAAAAAAATCCTTTAAAAGTCCTGCTGTCTGTTTGCTGCATCACTCTTTTTTTTAGAGGCTTGTTTTAAACTGACAGCTTTGTGCATTTTTTGTTTGGTCATTGTTTTTCAGTCTCGTCTACGGAAGCAGGATGTTGGCCTGAAGACTCACCTGCAGCAGCTGGACCAGCAGATCAGTGAGTTGAAGCTGGATGTGAGCAAGGCCTCCACTGATCAGCTGGAGAGTGACAGCAGGCCCAGCTCAGGTGTGTAGGCAGCCATGTGTGGTTCATGTTTCAGAATACAACCAGACAATCTCACATACAGGCAGACGGGCTGGTCCCAGTGAGGGATACGGTTTCAAAACTGATTTGTCATCACTTTTTCACAAGTTTAAAATAGAAAGTCATGGTGTTACCAGAATTTTCTCCAGCTGTATGGAGAAATTTTGCTATTGCTAATCCAGTCAGCTGATTGAGAGAGTTTTCCTTTACTAAACTATATCAGTACTGTACACCAATTATATTAAGACAACACTGCTTGAATAGCTGCCGGCTGTAAAGCAGCAGACTGCAGGCTAGTTGCCTGAGCCGCTAAACCCAACCATTAGCCATTAGCATTACCATTAGCCAGCTAACACCATCTTATCTTACTTCTGTTTTTGTACAGTGAGCAGAACAAACAATATTCTGTCCAATAATCACTTGAAACCTACTTTATTTTGAAAGGGTGTTTAGTCTACGGCACCTCTTATGATCAGTATCTTACAATATGTTTGTTGCTTTAAAAGAATTACTTATTTTCTTACATTTAAAGCAGAAATGTGTAACATGATCTAACTGATTTTATTTAATCCACAAAAAAAATTCCAGTTGCTGCTTGAACAATATATAAATGATTACAGTTATAACAATATAATCTCTATGCTATTTATTGGCGCTAATATGATTTTGATGCACAGACGCAAGCAAAAATATAGAATAAAAGCCAGTGTAGTAGTTTGGTTTGGAATTAAATAAAAATGCTTATTGAATGCTTTTATAGCATAACACTGAGAGGATAACGAGTTTATATTAGCAGATTAATTAGCTTGGTTAGCTAGCCTGCAGTCTGCTGCTTTACACTATGCAGCTTGTTGCTAGGCAGCTGTAGCAGTGATGGATGTTGTGTCTTTAGTTTCCACACATGACTGTTTGTGCTTTTGCGACTGGACTCTGGCACTTTCTCATTGAAAAGTCTTTCAGCCACAGGAAAGGTGTGACGTTGATGCAGTTACCCGGACCATGCTTATGCAAATGAACTGACCTGGATTGATTCCTGCTCTCTCCAGGTTTCTATGAGCTCAGCGACGGCGGCTCTTGCTCGCGGTCCAACTCCTGCACATCTGTTTACAGCGAGAGCCTGTCATCCTCCCAGACCAGCCTCATTCCCCTGAGCCCAACCGGCTGCCACGTTAGCCCCCCACCACAGGTTGATGTTTTCCACCGCCGCTCTGTTGATGAGAGCCCTGGCCAGCCCAACCCTCCACGGACCACTGGCCTCCATCTTGGCAGCAGCAGAATCCGAGCGAGCGCCATAGGCACAGATTATCAGACACGGCCGAGACCAGTGTCAACAGGTAATAACATCTTCATTTTATTTCAGACAGCCTCTGCTGTTGTAATGGCTTGTTTTTGCTCAGCAGCTCAACACATATTTTGCTGCCTAATAACATAGTTTCCATGAGTGGAGTCAAAAGTTGATGATTGTTTTTGTTTGCATCAGGAGATCTTGAAAGAATCATGGCTCAAGGATTGGGCTGCTTCAGGTCTGCAGATACAAAAAAACTCCCAGTGTGTCCGAAACAGAAGATCTCCCCTGTGGATCCCAAATTCCAGCGCAATCTGGAATCCTGTGGTGGCACTGAAGTTTACCCGTACCCCAGTCCCCTGCATGCTGTGGCTCTCCAGAGCCCAATCTTCTTCCAGGGGGGTGAAGACAGGAAATTGGTTCTCCTAGAGGGGCAAGGAGCCTCATCGAACGGCTACGACTCTCTCCAAATGGGCTACAAAAACAAAACCCTGGGCTACATTGACAAGCTCCTCCAGCGCACCTTGAGCAAAAGCCAAATTAATGCAAGTGCAGAGACAGTGGAGATACAAGACAGCAATCAGAGGAAGCCAGCTGAAAATATAAATGTGTCTTTGGAAGTGTCTCAAAAACATGAGTCCAGTTTAACTCCTCCTCAAGCTAAAAACCAAAATTTTCCAGTGAACAGTGAGCAGAACAGGAACCGTAATGTATACTCCAACCACGAGCTGAATGATAGGAAGAGCCACGAGTCACTGAGAGGCCCAGAAATTCAATGCAGGTATTCCTATCGTGCTGTCATGAAGGAGTACAGCTCTGATGAAGTTTCACACTCAAGCCTAAAGAAGACCGACAAACCCAAAACAGAAAACTCAGGTTTGCCAAGGAATCATTCTGATAAAAACTGCGGTGAGTCAGTTGAGACAGAGATGAGGAAGAGTCACTGGCAAAGACCGTTTGTTGCTCAAACGTCAAGCACAGAGAGTCCAAGTTTTGAGGTCCAGAGCAATCACACAAGCTCTCCTGAATTTGTCCATGCCAAGTTTGTCCCTGCCTCCTCACAGAGGGTCAAGGTTAGACAAGCGGACCGCAAATCCAAGGCTGTGAAACTCAAACGAAAAAGCTCAGACAAGCCCCGAGCGTTGAGACAGCAACACAGCTTTTTATCCGGCGAAAGAACCAAAGAGGTCGGCTTTGGAGCCAGAGGGGAGCAGAGGAGATCAGGAAAGGGGAAAGTCAGTGAGAAAGGTGGCGCCTGGCAAACACACGAACACAGACAGCGGTCCGGCTCCGAGTCCAGTCTCTACGGTCCTGGAGTCAGAATCACCCAGAAGGGCCACCCTAAACCACATCCAGTCCCCACTTCATCAAAGCTCAGCAAGAACCGTAGACCACAGTCCATGGAGTATGAGCATCCAGTTGAGCAACGAAGAAGGAGACAGGCAACCCCCAAATGGCAATCTGATGTGGACATTTACCAGGCACCCTTTCTTCAGCACCAGAGGTCAAAGGAGAGCATGCAGATGGTCCGGAGTCTTAAGCCAGGTCAATGGATCGGACCGTCACACCCTTTCCACTTCTCCATGTCCTCCAACTCGTTCCTCCAAAGTCTTAATGCCAGGTATCCTCCAGCACCCTTCCACATGACCAGCCTCTACCCACCCAGATGTGAGTCTGAGTACTCAGCTGAGTGCGCCTCATTGTTCCACTCCACCATCGCCGAAAGCAGTGAGGGTGAGATGAGCGACAACACCACCAACCGTTTCGGAGACAGCGAGTCCAGCCAGAGCTCCCAGTTCTTCTCTGACTCCGACGGCAGCCAGTCCCTGGATGAGGAGGAGGTGGAGATAAACGAGGCGGCGGAGGGTGGGATGGTGTGGGCCGAGGCAGCGCTGGGGCCCACTGCAGCCGGGCAGCCCCTCCGACAGCTCCCATCGCGCCCCGAGCCTGCGGCCTGCCGCATCAAAGCTTCCCGAGCCCTGAAAAAGAAGATCCGCCGATTTCAGCCAGCCTCCCTGAAGGTCATGACCCTGGTTTAGATAAAAGATGCCCTGCAGCAAGAATGAAGACTCCTGGGAAAGCCCCTCCATGTGGTGGGAACTGCTTTAAAAAATAGCTTAACTAGATCTAATGAAGTCTCTAGGAAAATACCTTTAATCTGGACTGCATTCATCAAACACAAACAAGGAGATTGTATGAAAGCATATATAACGCTATAATCACAATTAAACTTCCTGCTAAAGGACTTATGTTGCTACAAGTGTTCAAACACTTTTCTGTCTTTTGTATTTTCTTTTAGCAAGTAACTGTTTTCTATTCTGCTTTAATTTTCCTTACATATTGCAGTTATTGATGTTTGACTCATAAGAATAAACTGATATTTAATTAATGCTGGGCCGGTTTTCTCTGAGAATTATCATCCAAGTTTTTCTGTATGTTTACAAAGCTAAGAATAACATCAAGATGTCGCCTTGGCGCTAATGCTGCAGGTTTTCTTCATAAACACGACTAAAATGATCTCGTCTGGTTAACTCTTTCCCCTCTGGGTTTCTATTTATCTGCCATAATGGAAGCAATCTCCTGTTAATCTTCACAAACATCCCGCTGAGATCGACCAGTTTAGCATAGATAGCTCTCATGCCCCCCTGCCCCACCGCCTTATCTGGCTTCCTGACTCAGCTCAGCCGTTCGTTTTAATAAGCCGCAGCTTCAACAATCAGACCAGACAGTCGTGTTTAATTAGAGGGTGAAACTCATCAGCTTCTCTCATTTCCCTGCAGGCAAACATTTACAGAAAATAAACTGAAAACACACCCACTCCTTAAGAGTTTCACAAACAGACATTAGCATGATGAGCGCTGAAGTTAGGGCCAATGAACCTAAAGAGAGATCCTGAAATGAAAAAAATTATTTAACAAAAATATTTGCACCATGAGAGAGTTTTCTGTTGCTGGTTTGCGCGTAAGATAAACGGGAATGTGCAGCGTAAGAAGCGTTTACAGAAGGCGGATGACGCTGGAATCTGATTTGAACCTTATGATTCATCTGAGTTGCGTTTCTTGATGGTTTTCCACCCAGAGTCCCACTGTTAAGAGGACTCTGGGTGGCAATCCTTTCTATCCTTTCTATATGAAAGGATAGAAAAACATTTTTCTGTCATTTGAGCATTTAATGTCAGTTAATGTATTTTTGCATTGAAAAATGCAAATATGTGTTATCAATGTCATAAAGTCATCATTACTGTTGACTTTATGCAACAGTAATTATGTTGATTTTGGTATGAGATTTAAGACAGTTTTCTGAAGTCAGTCATTCAAAGCAGTGATGTCCAAACGTTTTATCATGTGGGCACAAAAACTGCCAGAAAGACCAAAAAAAAACAAAGCAAAATTACAAAAACTTGTACTGTGAATTTGGTTTTTAGTTTAATTAAACAAATGTGTGTTTATTAGTGCTGTCAATGGTAATGCATGTGATTAATCTAAAGAGCATTAATAATACATAATGCAGATTAATCGTATTACCTACTGTGACGGTTTACAGTTATTTCTATTTTGAGATTAATCTTAGAAATTTAGAAGAAAAAACTTGGACATTTCTGAGCTTCGAAAGTCAAAAACGTGCTAGAATAAACTCAGAAATTTTGAAAATAATCTCAGAAATTTTCTAGAAAATACTTGGAAAGTTCTAAGTTTCAAAGGCTGAAAATCTTTAACTTTGAAAATTTCCAAGTTTTTAGCAGAAATTTACTACTGTACTACATTTTTCTATCTATGCTGTCAAAGGTTTGAGACAATAAACATTTTCTTAAAGGTTTTTTTCAAAATGTGCATTTTTACATTTCATGCTCACAAAATGAAGCTTAGTGATTAATCAGAGTGATTAATCTATATATATATATATATATATATATATATATATATATATATAAATTTTTCTAATTGGTGAAATCTGTTGTATTTCTGTGGAAACCAAAGAGGGAACCACAGGAGAGACTCACCGCCATTGATGACGGACGATAAGAAGCTGCTCATTGTGGCTAAGCTTAGACAGGGGGCAGCTGCACAAAGGGGCCCAATAGTCTTGTTTCTAAAATTTGCCGTGGCGTCTTTCCATTACGATTCTTTCAGAGATGGGGTGAGGAAAAGGGCAGTTCTGAAGGGAGTCAGCCAAACATTATTTCTCTGGTAATAAACTTTTCTGCCACCATGAAGCTGCCATGACCTTAAGGCTCCCAACTAAGAAGCTTACAGGGCTGATCAACTCGAACATTTCATCAGATTTCCCTTTGAAGTTTGTTATGGAAACCATTATTTTAGGACTCATGAATCATTTAGTAAATCTCCCTCTCAGAATGCTTTGATTTCATACAGAGGAGGGAGTTTTTACATCCAAATGCATGTTAATTTAGCAGCATTGTTTCCTCCCTGAATTAAAACACAAGGCAGGTCCAAAGGCCAAGCAGAAACATGCACATCAAAGAGCGTTTTTGGTTTATAAAGTTGCCAGAGTTTGAAATGGCTTATGGAGGTTTGTAGCTCCAGCTGACCTCTGTCCTCTCTGCAGGAGCGACAGCAAGCGGTCGGCAGGATTAGCGCTGTTGTTTTGAGCCTGGCTCAGAGGGAGCAGGACAAAACTGGACTTGTCTTTGATGTTGAGTAAAACCATGTCGTTGATCTGACTTTCCTCCGCCTGCCGACCTCAACCCTGAGCGGACAGCGGCCCAACAAAAGAAAGGTTGGAGCATTGTTGGATGTTCCTCTCTTTTTTGGGTCTTTTAGTGTTTAACAATTACTTTCTTTTCATTCATTACTTAAATCTGACATAAGAAGGTATGGCCCACTTGTTGAGTGCTGCAAACGTTTTTACTGGAGCAACAAAATGAAGGAAACATGGAATAAACCTTCATCAACTGTTATGCATGTGCACACCTGCAGATCAGATGCACTTGTGATATTCCATCAAGTGTGAAGTTGAGCGCAGAGAGCAGATTACTGCCACAATGCTCCATGAAATTCCCCATAATAGGTGTGCGTCAGTCTGGAAGTCATGTGGGATCTTATGCAAACTGCTGGCTTTCAGAGGAATAAACAGTGCATGCATGGACACACATCCAATCAAGATCGTTATCACCAGACATGCCAGTTACAGGCTGCTACTGTAGCTAACGGCTACAAGGACGACGGTTTCTCTGCGTTTCTTGTTGTTTGTCTTGTTAGAAATACAGTTGCTGTCAGACGTTTACCTTTGCTCATTGTAGATGTGAATGCTATGTTTGTTTGGGGATTTTAATTATTTATTTGAGCCATTCTCTTTCCAAGGCGGGATGGTTACATAACATAAAGTACAATGGGTCTTAAAAACATGGACTGGGTGAACAAGTTCAGGCATTTGTGTGCCTTTTCTTGATCAAATATGTACACATATTCACCCAAATCTCGTAATAAGTGGTATTAAAGGTTCCTGAGTGAGTTATGATTTGGCAAGACCAGAAACTATTAACTTTTGGTTAATAAAGATAGTTTTTGTTTGCCAGAATCAAGAAGAAGAAACCGAGTAAAAGTCCAAGGAACTCTGAGAATCCCATAAGAAATTGATAAAAGTCTTTTGGCAATCTGCTTCTAAACAGCAGTTTCTAAGAAAAGCCGTTTTAAATAACTGCTTGTAAGTACAAGTTATTCAGTGGCTGCATTCCCATTGACCGTGTAATTGCGCAATTTGACACTTGAAAAATAAATTTTCTTAATAGAAACACAGCAATTTCCAAACAACTCTAATTTTTTTATAAAAGGTTTGGTGCAAAGATGTGGTGTATTTTTTGGCATGTTAAAATTTTTATATTTCACAAAATTGCAGTTGAAGCATTTTTTTCGCATTATACGAGTCACATGATCAATGTTGCCACTGATGGAAACCACGAAGAAGAAGGTGACAGGAAGTAGTTGGTAGATGATGGCATCTTTAATGACTTATCAAACATGAACAAACTTTGATTTTAATTGTGTGTCTTATTTAATGGAAACATCACATTTGCAAAATTGTGCTTTTTTGACCTTAGCAGAATATTGACAAAGTTTTGTGGACACTTGTAATGAAAAGGCAGCTAAAAACGTCAACGTCTGTAAGAATACCCAAGGAGACTGATTTGGATGTTCATGAACCACTGCAGTGAACCAGCGGACATGATGTCTGCAGACAGAGACCCGTTCTGTGGGGGAGGGTAATTATGAGGGTGTTTTTGGTTTGTTTGTTTTTTACATGTCCTGCTCGGCATTGTGGCACAAGTTAATACAAGATTTTATTTAGTAGCAACCGCGCCCCAATGTAGCGTGTGTAATTATGAGTTCAATGCGTCAACTTTTGGAGAAGACAGAGTGAGATTTCACCGTCATGCAAGCAGCACGTGTCTCTGAAGAACAGGTGGCAATGAAGAAACGAGGAACGTTGAAGCTCTGGTCAACAGTCTGCCGGAGTCACAGTTTTACGCCGACTGGTACGAAACACCAGAGTTTAATAATATGAGTTTAGTATGATATGCATTTTATTCTTTGTTTTATTTCTAATATAGTTCATGTGTGAATATTGCTGTACATCTTTTGACTGCATTATGTAAATCCAAAATGTTGCACATGTGTAAAAAAAAATAAAGATAAAGTGCCACAATATAGATAGATTTGTATGTATAGCAAGCGCATTAGCTAGTCTGAATTCTTTTCATTATGTTTGGTTCCAAGCATTGAATTTCTATAGGACAAAATGAAATATCTGGGTTTATTTGAGTCCATCAGAACCAGACCTTCCAGGTTCTCCATAGTCACTGCTAATGGAGACAAACCCAACTCAGCTAGAACCAAACCAGACATTAACCGTAACATTGACATTTTGACACAAACTTGGAAATTGGCTTTGGAATGGTTGAATGATTGACTGCACTGAAATCTGTGAACTGATTTTAAAATATTAGTTAGTTTAGATGAGTTCTGAGAAGAGTGCTCCTCTTTACAGTCAGAATTTTGTTTGTTAATGCTACATACAGTGTGGTTGAGGTAGAAGTTGTGAAAATAAACTTGTAGATGTCTGTGTTGTATGTCGGCATTTCATCAGTTCATTGATGAATCATTAAAACCACCAACTGAAACATCACTGCTGGCCAGGATGAGTCCATTTAAATGTCTGAACAAAGCAGAAATACAAACCTAGCTTTCCTTACTCTCTTAATGAACTCTGCAGCAGAACCTGCTTAGAGGTTAAAAATAGGAGTCAGTCTACTTTCAGTACTGTAACGTGTTGCTGAGCTGTAATACAGAAGGTCACTGTACACTGCCATGCTATTTTAATCTATTCTCTCCTGATTTCCATATCAAAGCTAATCCTTAGCTAGTTGAGTATTTTTCTGTAAATCTAATGAGTTTGTGACAATGCAATGTGTACAAGAAAAAAAAATTAAAGAGTGGGCTAAAGAGGGACTGATACTAATTAAATTCTGGCTTTGTTTACACTGGATCACAGATGGAGGAGGGGCTCAACCCCCCGAACCAAGCAGGCTGTCTGCCTCAAAACACACAACAAATAATCATCCAATCTCCAGTTTGTCTCCAGAGCCGTTTTGTTCCTGTTTTCTTGTTTACTCCGGTTGCCACGTGTCACGTTGTCTGACTATTTCTGCTTTGTTGTCTCAGATATGAGTCGCTGGATGTTCTTGAGGCCGTTCTGCTTCACAGGCGCTGAAACTGTAGCGAAGGCGTTGGGCCTCAGATGTGGAGTTAGTGAGCTGACAACTGGGAGCTCAGAAACTCATTACCACCTCGATGAGAGAAGCTTTCCACGCCCACCTAAAGCAAACCCCCGTCAGCCAAGGGGGCGACATGCTTTTTCACTTCTCTGACAAGGAAAACTGGAGTAACTCCAAATATTTAACATATATTTATGTCAAAGTAACGGTTAATTCTTATGGGAGTTGTTCTTTTAACCTTAAAAACTTCAAACGAATGATATCTGATATTTCTGTGGGCCTCTGCCTTGTTAACAAATGTGTTTTTCTTAAGAATCTGCAGTTTGTGGAAGTATGTAGTTGAATTTTAGGGCTGCAGAATATAAGGAAAACTTGTAGTTGCAGTATTATTGCTGAATATTGTGATTTCTTTTCATATTTTCACTATTATCTGTGACATTTTCTGCAGGCAGACTTTCTGCAAACTGCAGCACCAGAACCGCATGTGGCTGCTTGGCCTCTCCACTGGCTTTTACAAAATCAAATAAAAATGTAAAGAAAGGTGATTTTAGCAGGTCTTCTGTGTTTTTATTCAATGTCTGCATAGAATATATAAAAGAGGACCAAAAATGGTACAAAACTTGGAAAAGTAATTTAGTTTTGTTTTGACTTTTTTTTCTTTTTACTTTTAAACATGTGATTTATATTTTTAAGTGGGTTACTTATATTTTCTCAATTCCACATATATATGCAAAAATCTCAACCAGATTGATCACAAAAACCTGGAATATCAATTATGATACAAACTAAATAGAGAAAACCATGTAACACTTAAAAAATACTCTTGTTGTTTTAAAAGCAATAATAAACGGTTTCATTAATGAAAATCAATATTTTCTGAGAATTATGTGTCATAGTTATTTCTAAAGGGAAAAACACTTCCTGACAAAATTTTGACAAACTTTGATGGTTTATGCTGAAATCCTAAAGCGTTAATCATGAAACGCTTCAATTGAATTTCTTTTATTTTTTCATCCAAAGGGTTTTTCAGTCCATGTCCAGGATAACTGGAAATCTGCACATTACAAAACATTGAATTGGCTGAATTAAAAACCAATCGCCTAAACTTGACCGCAGAACAGCCACGTTCCCTGCAGCTTCATTCTGCAGCTTTACCTGCATATTTTATGTGAAATGAGATGTTTTAAAAGACCAGTGGATGGAATGATGATAAAAGAGTCCAATTGACACCAAGAAAAAGCCCCTGAACACAGATTAAAACTGGCTTTGGAGTCAGTAATGATACCTTTCTGGGTTTTCCCATTATAAAACCTGAGGACTTGAACTGGTTAATACAAGAAAACCAACTCTACAACATCGTTGTAGAGTTCAAAGCTTCAATTCTGAAGTGTCACCAAGTTTTTTTACGGGATTTAATTTGGCGCTTTTACTGTAAAGTTAATTAGGTTTAAATATAAGTCACGACATCTTTTACCAGAACCAAACCTTCCATGTGCTCCATTGCATGGGGGATGGGTTCTGCTGTGTGTGGGATGGCTCTTGTCTCTTTCCTTACTGTACATATGAATGGGGCTGGACTGTCCAACCTCATGAATGTCAATTGTCTGATGTGGAGCTAAGGAGCAGGCTTCTCTGCCTGGAGAGCACAAAAGAGATAGAGAGTGGAGGGATGAGGCGACACAAAGCCGAGGAAACGAGGCAAGGAAGAGACGAGCGGCCCGAAGCAGACGGGTGTGAAAGATCTGGACCTGCAGAGACAGAGCATGGAGATGCGAGGAAACAGCAGAATAAAAGACATCTCTGGGATGATGATGAAGATCCTCTTCTCAGACTCTTCCTCTGCCACCACCTGCTTCTCTTTAAGCACATCCTGTCATTTAATACCTAATCCCTTCATTCACCGCAGCGTGTTTGCTGACCATTGTCTCAACTCGCTTCAAGCTGTGGTCAAAACGCGGTTCAAAAGTTCGTGGAGGATGGGGAGCCCGCTCTAACAGAAAGTGTGTTCCCAGAGATTAGACTAGTAGATGAGACTAGTTAGATCAATCTGCAAAAAATATCAAAACACAACACATGGCTGGAGGGGAAAATAAATCCTAAAACTGCCAGACTCACATGCTGGAAAAGAAAGCACAGCAAAATGGTGCTAATTAGGTTTCTCATCAGGTTACCATAGAAATATGAGCCTATTAGCAGTTAACAGAAAACCCAGCTGAGGTGACAGCTGTCTGATTGGTTTATTAAATGTCTGTTGTCACTTCTATTAAAACAAATCGATCATTTTCAAACCCAAAAATAAGTTAAAGTGGCTGATGTTTAAATAATTAAACAAGTAGATTATTAAACGAGTCATATTTTGTTTGAAATTAATAAATGTTCCACTTAATTCTGTAGAAGATTAAAATGATTTTTATGCTTTACATAATAATACTGCACAATACTCAATGACTGTTAATTGGTCTCTCTACAGTAATTTGCCGTTGGGTGTGAGTGTGTGTGCCGGTGTGTGTCCAACTCTGCAAAGTTAAACAGGCACAGATAATGGATGGATGTAAGAATACCTAGAGCTGGTTCGCCTGTCAGCATGATCATCTCTTTGGTCAAAGTATGAATGTTTTACAAAGATATTGCCAACTTGTTCAAACGTCACTAACACCACTCAGACATTAACATTTGTTTACATATTTAAGACTTTAGCAAGAACTTTAATAAATTATGTTGTTTGTTGCTATGGTTTCTCAGTTCTCTGTTGTTTTTTACTCTCTTTCTGAAGGTGTAGAAGCATACTTTTATCATTCTGTCCATTAAATTTGAAATAATCCCAAAACAATTTGGGATTGTTAAAGCTTCATTTATATACATAAAGTGGAGCCTGATATTGAAAGCTGTAATATTCCACTTGTAAAAGTAAATATGTTGGGGATCACTTTGGCACACAGACAACTATTATAAATGCCTGTCTGCAGGATGCGGCCACTCCCAAGTTTCACTTTTTAGATATGTTGAGACATATGCAGTGAGAGTTTTCCACTATTTATAATATTTTGCATGTGGGATGAAAAGTAATTTGATCCTATTTGACCAGAGCAGCTTCCTCATGTTTGCTGCATTGAGAACCATCTGTGTATTCCCTGCTAATAATCATGCACTAATTTGTGTTTTCGTCTGTCACATTAAATCCCAACAGGATACGTTGACATTTAAGGAAGTAAGTTTGGAAAAGTTCCAATAGAGTGGGTACTTTTCCCAGGTATTATGTGTGTAAATATTAAACCTACATTACAAAAAGATTTAAGAATTATTCTGAGAAATTGCAAAGTGGGCTTTTGTCAAAGGAACACAGACATTAAACCTTTTACAATTAAAAATACTCTATGCTGTAAAAGGAAAGTAGAAATTATAAAAAGTTCAGACAGAAAGAAGTAAAGCTAAAAAGAGAGTCCTGAAAACATAGGAGCAGTAAAATCCCTAAAGTGTATCAGTTTACTTGTGTTTGGCTCAAAATGTAAATGCTTATTGTAAGCTCAAACTAGAAAAACAGCCTTGCTTTCCTGCTTGGGTAGGCAAAGATAATTACTCCACAAACTCTGTGTAGCTTAAGGGGGGGAACCAAGGTGTGCAGTTTTCCAATGAGCTCATTAGGAAGATGGTTGTAATTTCGTCGAGCCGTTTCAGGTGGATGCGGGTTGTTTTGCTCCTTTATCACTCCCGGCGTCTCTCCGTGAGGACGTCCTGGCAGTTTTATGAGCAGGATGTCCTGTGTTCAACTCGGGGGACAGTCTGGCTCTCTTCGGTCGATCCCCAGGCTCTGAACTGCTAATCTGAACCAGGCCCTTCCCACATCTGCTGAGAGCTGGAACCAACAACCTTCTTTTTGTGTGCTGCGGATTTCGTCAGCTGACTCACCAACAAACTCGATTTCTCATAACGAACCAAAAAACAAGCCTGGACTCCTCTGGAGGAGGACATCAAAAGAGCGGTGAGAGTGACAGCTGGTCCTTCCTGTCGGCCGGGCCCCCTGATAAGATCAGAGTGACAGGAGAACATGGGACACTACAGGTTCCCTCCCTGCTGCTCCCATATGGCCTCTGGCAGACTCCTGCATACTTACATATCAATTCCTCTCGGACAATTCAAACCGCCCTTTAAATTAAGCCTCTTAACTGGCTCACATCAAAGCAATTATTTCTTTTCAAACTGCTATTAATGCAGTAGCTGCGTTTCCATTACCAAAGGAAAGTTACAAAAATTGATATGAAAAATGATTTTTTCTGTCAAAAAACAGAAAAAAAAGTTACAAAAATTGACACAAAAATTGTGTAAATTCACAAAAACATAATTTTGCGATTTCCATGTTTCTATTAAATGAGAAATGCCTCAAAATCAAACATGAATAAGTTTGTTCAAGCAAAAAGCCACTGAAAAACATTCTCACCATCATCAACCTTCTTCGTCTTTTCCACTTTTCCACGTTCAGTTGTTGATCATGTGACTCGTGATGTGAAAAAAATGTTTCCATTGCATTTTTGTGAAATACACTAATTTAGGTCCAGGTGAAAAACCACCTCATCCTAGTGCAAAAACATTTGATCGAAAACCGTGTTTTTTTTTTAATTGGAGGGTTTCTATTCAGAAAATGTATTTTCATAATTACAATTTGTGAAATTGTATGGTCAATGAAAACACAACTAGCGTCTGCAGAAGTTTTTTGTTGTGTATTTTTCAATTGTTATCCTGCAAAAACTTAAAATGCACTCATCATGAACATAGTTTCCATACACAATTTGAAGTTTTTGCTGATTTATTTGAACTTTTTTCCAGAGTGAGATGATGCGCCAGTCTTGATTTATCATGAATTTTGTTTTTGTTGGTTGGTTTCCTGACAAGCACTCAGCTTTTAAGCTTTTAAGCTAAATTAAGATGGTTTATCCGTTCAAAACCAGTTCTGGTCTGGAACACCCAGCTAGAAGCTGGAGCCGCCCAAAAAAACCAAACACTTTTAAATCAACTGTAAAAGTAACAAACAGCGGTTTGTTGTTATTGGTGTGAACGGTTCAGCTCTCTACGGTTTTTCTGATCCTCACATGTTATGTTTTTGTTAGGATAATTCCTTAATTCATTTTCGTGTTAGTTTTTTTCCCATTGTGTTTGTTCCTTCATGCATTTATTGCTATTAATCTATTTGGATTAATTTCTTTAGATTATGTTTAGATTTCTGTTTAGTCAGGCTACAGATCTTGATGCACCGTCTGACTTTTTGGTTGAAATCTGATTCTGTTTTTTTCATAGTTGTTCATGCTACTAATTAAATGGCTCCGTCCATGATTATCTATGATTTTCTGCTATTTTTCCCCAGATGGTTTTCTGTTACATTCTTCTTTTGTTTCTCTGCTATTTTCCCCAAGAGTCATGTAAGTTTCCTTTTCTGATTTATTGAATAAAGACTTCATCTGCTACCTCAGATTTTTGCTGCCCTTGGTTCTTACCAAAATCATTTAACAACACAACCAAATATTAGTAGGACTATAAATCTGGTGATATTCAAAAAATGAGAAAATGTATTTTGAGGCTCATTTGTCGGATTAATGAAGTTCAGACTTTTAATTGTGAAAGTTGTTTTTTGTAATCATTCCACCCTGAAAATAATGGTTCAAATTTATTCTCAAAATTCAGGACAATTATGTTGATCATGGGTGAAACTTAACTTTTCACCAGAACTACGCTTACAGGGAAGAATTACACAATGTGTGTTTAGGTTTTCTTTTCAGTGCCAGGTTTAATTAAACCACCCTGAAAACACTTCAGACAATATTCTGTTAATTTTCATCAGCATTAATCAGTTTTATGACCTCTTGTTAATTTCCAAACCGTTTTAATGTCTTCTATCTGTTGACAGAACAACAAGCTCGGTGTGGAAAAAATGATGAATGCAGGTGATAAAGCACACATGCACATATTTTCCAAAGCATAGGAGACCATCCAATTAAGTTTGATTCAGCTGGGGAGAGCTGCTTGTTATGGGAGGAGGGGTGAACTGCGGCTTTTCCTCGGGGTCAGAGTCTTGCTGTTTGGTTTGTTTGCCTCCGTCTCCCAGGTATAGTTAGCGGTTAGCTTGCACTACGCCATCGGAGAGACCCCAGCACGCAAGTGGAGTGGAAATAATCTAAGTTGGAGGAACAGCGTGGGACATAATAAGCCTCTGAGTTCCAGATCTTCAATTAAAGCTTACAAAAACACTCGGCTGTGTTTCTATCCCTGCTCATTGCAAACTTCTCTTTTTTTTCTTTGCTAAACTGCGGCGCAGACACATGTAATTTCAGCTGGCTTCACTAACACCCTGAGGTCTTGCCTTCAAGCTGATTTGGACAGAATGGCCCCTCATTCATAGCAGGGGTCAGAGGGTCACGAAGGGAACAGACTAATCCTTCATGCAGCATGAGGTCACTGCACCTCGACTGTGCACAATGACGACAGACAAGCTAACCAGGATCGCTTCGCTCGTATAAACATCACTGATAGCCTCATGCAAATAAACAACACTATTGGATTCTTTCAGGGATTATCTGAATATGATGATCTAAATACTGTTATGTCACATGAAACCAGATGATTTCAACTTAAGGAGGCGTAAATTAGAAGTAATGTGAGGTGCTCTCATGCCTGTTATGCTGATAAATGGGCCTTTAAAATGTGACACAAAGGTGATTAATCGGGGGAAGGGTTGGTAAAACTTTCAGACTTATTTACTTACTTAATCACTGAAAGATAAAACTAAATGTTTTATTTCATCAATTATGTTGATTTTAATGTGGGTTTGGAGTGTTTTCACAGCGGCGCCATATGGTTGGCTGGCTGACTGTTAGCACCTCTGCTTCCTGACATAAATATGTTAAAAGGGTGACAAGTGAGCTTCCCTTTATGGCTCTTAAGACAAACATTAACAGTTGGCAGTGAATGAGCTTCCAGGTAAACCAAGATAAGTTTTTGCTTTTTTTGTCAGGAGATCAAAACTAGAGCAAAACAACAAAAAAAATGTCTTAAGGTGGCTCAAGCTGTTTCATACTGTTCACAGACAAATCTTTGAAATCTGATCCATATCTTCACCAAAGTCCACATGATGACATGTGGATGAAATGTTTATATGGGATGTGTACTGAGGCAGTAAATCACCCTGCCTGCAGTGTAAGGAAGGGTGACAGACTATCTGGGGGCCCCATATGTTTTGAAGAAGGGAGCGAGCTTCGGGGGAGGTAGATTCTGTCGCTTTTTGGAGAGGTTGACCCCGGCTCGTTTGACCCCTCAGTTCCTTTGAACTGAACAGCGCTGGTGACACTCGGGGGGCCAGTTTGCTGAGAGATCTGCACGAGTCGACAGAAGATTCAGAGTCTCAGGGAGGAAAGCAGGGAGATTGTGTCTCCAGATAACACACTGTTAGAGAGGAAGAGAAAATAGAAGAACCCCCCCAATAAACTTCAGATCAAAGCAGCCTTCAAACTCTTTACTTCTTTAGCTTTTTCACATTTGACAACTATTACAACCCAAAACTTCAACGTTTGTCATTTAGATTTTACCTAACAGACCAAATTAAACGTGAAAAATGTGATATGTATTTATTTCAGCCTCCGTTACTCTGAGGCCCTCTAATAAAGTCTAGTGGAACTAATTGCTGTCACAAGTCACATAATTATATAAAATCTACTGCTGGTTGTCCACTTAAACAGTAGTCAAGACCAATTAACCCACTGTACCCCCCACTGCATTTCAAGAATTATACAAATGAGTCTATCAAACATTTTATTTTCAGTCATGATGAATTTATTATTGACATAATTTTCTTACAACTAAAAACATTAATTATAACATAAAACGTTTTTATCTTTACATCCAAGCTTTTATCAGTAGAACTACGTTTATCCAGAGATTTTACTGAAAAGCCGACGTTGCTTCTCCCAAGTCGGCTTTATTTCATTTATTAAACATGGTTAATGTTTTGAAAGAAAGTGATGTCTCTGAAAACAGAATTCACAAGTCACTGAATGCTTTCTTCTGGTTGTTGTGCTACAAATGTATTATTTATGAATTAATCAAATTGTGTTTTCCTACTCCCAGATAACCACTACAGAGTTTCATGGAGTGCCAGTGAAAGGAACACTATTGCTTGAATTTTAATAGTGTTACAAAGTTGGTGTCTTGACTGGTTTTAAAATAAAATTCTAAATCCTCAATATCCGAGTCTGAGACAGAACTCAGTCAAAATGGGACTGTGATGATAAAAAAGTAATCTAAAGTCCAAGACCAGCCTAGAGTACTACAACACAAGGTGGAGGTTCACTTTCTAGCAGAAAAATGAGCCCAATGGTCCAGGATTTGCCACTGGGCCAGTAAAAGTCCAATGGCAAATCCAAGTCGATATTCAAAAATACACAAAATCCATTCTGACTTTGCTTGAGTTATTTTACAAATAAAATTGGCAAAACCTTAAACTTCTCTAATGTCGGCAGAGAAGGATTAACTTCTCTGCACTACTGGTGGAAAGAGACCCAAAAAGTGAATGTAATTGCAACAAAATGTTTTTCAACAAAACTTCAACCCCAACACACACAGCACGCTTCTCAAATGTTCAAAAGTTGCTCTAACACTTAAAATACCTAAAAATGTGTAAACATGATGTAAAACAGTTCCATGGGTGTGGATACTTTAACAAGGCACCACATGTTTAGTAGGCAGTGACGGCTCTAGCAACGGCACGGGTTCTTTTAGAAAATGAGGTACTTGCTCAGTTTTGCTGTGGATTGTGAAAGAGCTCTAAACCACTTGATGCCACTTTGTAACTGCATGAGCTGAAGAGCAAAACCCAAACAGTGGTTCTGTAAAAAGTGCTAATTTCAAACAATAAAAGTTTGTTGCTCTATTGTGCAGAGAGAAGGGTTCCAGTTCAAAACAACAATTATGGCATTTTCCATGGGAGCTCTGCACACTGCGGCCTCAGAGAGGATTAAGCAGTCACGTTACTTCACGGCGCCTCCTCAGGAACCGCCATAATCATTAAATAAATGTAGCCACAGATTTTAGAGGTAGGGCGACATGCAGGCTCCTGGCAGGCTGCAATCCAGCAGCCGTTCGGCCTCATTTGACGGCCTCACACTCGCCGTTTCTGAGCGGATCTATTTTATTGATCTGCGTCCTGTGTGCTGTACTTGGATCAATGCCCATCCCTTTCTTTCACTTCTTACTGCAATCTGTGCCAAAAGCGTATCCTCTGTCAGCGTGATCGATGGCGGCAAGGACGTGCTCAGTGGGATGGGCGTGGAGATTCGAATTCCCTCCTCTGTTGTCAGGAGGGTTATAAAAACCCAAAGGAGAGAAAGAGGGAAAGGAAGGAGGAAGACGGATGAGGTAGAGACAGGGAGAGGCAGTTCTGCTTTGATCTGGGTCTGTGTGTTGATCTGGTGTGTAGCTGACCCATGCATTCAGAGCAGATTAGCCTTGACAGTTGTTTCTGGAGTGAGAATCTCTAATCTAAAGCTGTCTGCAGATCCTCAGCATGCAACGGAGAGGCCCCAGCAGGAACGCTTTTCCAGAAACTCGGAGGTTTCTGAAATAGCATTTGGCCTTGTGTCAAAACTGCGGCAGAAAGATTCATGAAGCAGATTAAGGTGTTTGCGCTCAGTTGTGATATTTATCTTGACATTCCTTTTGAATTATTCATGTGTGAGAGCCAAGAATGGACTCCTGTCTCAACAAATCGTGCATCTCTGCAATGAGAGGCTTCTTATACATTAGAGACAGACACGAGCACGTGAGCCAAAGCTGCAAGGCCTCGAACAGAAGTTCACTGCTTGGGCACATCTCAGTGTGTATCCACCTAACAAACACCCCGGCTCTCCAGGAGATCCACTGTGTGTTGTCATGGCAGTCCTCCAAACACAGTAGGGATGGATTTAGGATCTTTGTATTTCCTGTGTTTACCAAATGACTTGAGGAATCCTGCAGGGAGGCACAAGATGCTGGTCTCCACAACAGTGGCACTGAAGGCGTAGATCCTCCTCCGTAGTGGAAAAACAGCAGACAAGAAAAGATAATCTGACAACAACAGTGTGCAAGAACCGAGCTTTTATTACGCTTTAAATTGCAGCTCTCACAAGTCTTGTAGGAGTCCCTGAATTATTACTTCTTAGCTCACCCATCTCATTACAAAGCAGAGCTCAATATTTGGTACTTTCTGAAGCAGAGGATAAACTCACAACTGGACCATGATTGGATTACTCAACTGAGAAAACCTGGCTGTATTTATAGAAGGATCTAAGCAAGGCTCAGAAACAGCAGTCTAACCTATTTTAGTCTGACAACACCCAATAATATATTCAGCTGCCATCTGGCTCGGTAGTTTAATACCCGTTAGTACCAGTTCTATTCTGGTGCTGGTGACAGAGCGACTCTCCAGGGAACTGTAGAGGAGTGCTGAGGGGATTATGGGAGTTCAGATGTCCAGTCCACATGTGTTTCATGTCTATGACTGTTTCCATCAACATATTTTGTGGATGGTGCTGCAGCCAAGTTGTTTTAAAGATCTGCAGACGTATTCTCTGCACAAAGACGAGCTTGTTTCCAGGCTGCAGGTTGGGCTGTGCCATCGTCTATGGCCTTGCTAATGGTGTTTATAGAGAGGATGTGAAGGTGATCATTAAACACCACCTCTGCTTAGTCCACTTTAATCTAACTCTGGTTTGTTTGCCTAGAAAGTCTGGTTTGTTTGGGGAGGTGTGAATGTGCAGACTGCTCCAAAAGCAGGAGTGGTGTCTGGTGCAGGGCATTCTGGGTAAATACAACCAAAACAAATGTACATGTCTAATGCTAGCAAGAGAAAGGGTTTATGTTTTTTGACACTGACAAAAGAGAAATGCTACTACTCCATTTTTGTTCACATTTTGTAAAGAAGGAAGTTGAGCTCAGTGTCTTCTTCAGACAGTGGTTCATGGTGCAGCGCCACCACAGGTGGGGAGGGGAACAGCTTTCTCAAAGGGTTTGGTTGGTTTGACATTGTGCCGTCAGAAAATGTAACAGATGTTGCAATTTTGGTCCCCAATCAAACCAAGTCTACCGGACTATTTGGTGTGAAAAGATCCTACAACATGTTGTACACATCATTTCTTTCCATGCTTGTTTCTTCAGCAGCAGATGGTGTTTGGATTTTACTGTTTAAATGTTCATGCACGTTTATTAACCCTGCTTAGGTCTAGTCCACACTTCCTCAGTTTCTTCAATGCTGGCTTTATTTTTAGGAGCACACATTTGCATTGGACACGCCTGGCTCAACTGGTGATTAATGAACAGCCAGAAGCAGTTTAGAAACTCGGGCATCTTTGCAGCAAAGTGATTGAAATGTTTGCTGGAAGAAGTTTTCATTCTCATTCTACCAGAACAGTTTCAGTTAAGGTTTTAGTAACAATAAGACTCCAAACTTTAATGCTTGAATTGGTAGGAAAGAAAAGGCTCGTTCCTGGCAAACAAGTAGTTGGGATCTAGGTAGCTTCTAACGGTTGCCATGGAGACTTGGTGACCCCAAGATGACACTCTTTGCTGCAGCTCTCTAAAAGTGAGCTGTGGAGATTTTAAACCTTCCTCACCGTCCTCCTTAATGTGTTTGGTGTTTAGATAAATGTGTCCTTGTTAAGCTCAGTTCCACCTCCAGCCGTAGATTTATTTAAATTTAGATGAGTAACTATTTTTTATAGCCATTTTCTGACTTATTATAATCAACACACCCTGACTTGACTGTCATGTTTGCTTGTCTTTTTCATTTTAGGCGTGGCTGAGAGAAACAGGCCTCTATGACACATTATTACTACACACAAAGAAAAACAAGATGTGGTTTGTTTTTAATTAAGACATGGATACATTACAGACTAATCGTTTTAAGGATTTTTACACATCTTTAACAGTGGTGCCAGTAAACATGGAGGGTACTGTGAAGTGAATCCTTGCAGAAAAAGAAAAAAAACAGTCCAGGAAAACACTTAATGTTGTGTCATTTCTCTTTTATCTTACACTTAAAAATAGTTTTCCTGCTATTTGATACTTCAGTATTTCCATGCAGTGCCCCACTGCAAATTATATGCTGCATTTGTTTGCAATGCAAAGTTGCAATGTGCAATATTAACACAACAGCATTCAGAGAAACATCATCAGTTGCTTTTTCAGTTTTAATCTGGTCTGGATGCAGAAGGTCAAACTATTAAAGAAATGGGGTTTTTTCTCATGTTTGGACTGATGTTTACCAGACAATAACCTCACAAAGCTCTTAATACAAGACTAGGAAACCTAATTTTAACTTTCGCTGCACATTTGCAATATTTAAACCAAAATTTATGCTTGAGACGAAGCATACATTTCTGATTGACCTGCTTCAGTGGAAAGAAAGTAAAAGTAACGTTTTCGCATAAAGGGTGATTTTACAAAGACCTTAGTTATGTCTTAGCAATGAACTACTGTAAATCCACCATGCATTGAGGATGCAGGTGTGGTAGGGGAAAAGACTTTCATCAATCACTTATTGTTAACCCCAGATCACCAAAGAATGGATGTTTTTCTCTGTTACTTTATGATGTCAGTTGATGGATTATACCATGGTAAAGTTGTAAACACATTCATTAAGCATCCGATATATGGCTAGCATGCTAATTTTGGCATTTGACCTAAAGGAATAGTTTGTAGTTTCAAAGTGTGTCAATGTAAAACATTATGAGGACTTGTTATCTTACTCTAGTCATCTTAAATCAAGATTATTTCAACATGGCGGTGGAAGCTTATGCTCATCTAACATGGGCAGAGACTAAAGCAGACTTCTGGTGTTTCAACTCAAACTTTAATGGCACATTATGTCTTTTAATGAACATTAAAACCATGATTTTCATTAAATGAAATCATTGTTTTCCATTCAATGTTACCCATTCATTTAAATAGTCTGTTATTGTTTTTATGCACAAATATACACAATATTGAGACTGACTAGAAAAAGTAGCAAAATACAAAACTTAATAAAAAGTACTCACTTAAACTCTCTTTTTCATCAGGAAGCAACTTGTTTCATACAGGAGGATTATTAGTGGTGCACCACCTCCTGCAGCTGTTTTCTGCAATATCCAGCTCTATTTCAATGTGCGTCCTGGAAAACTTTGCTCTTCACATTCATTTTCCATACTGAACGGTTAAGGTGTTCAGTATGGAAAGTGTCTCATGCACACTAATAGCACACTGAAAAGTATTTGTCCTCTTACAGATTTCTTTATTTTTTGTTTTTTTATATATAATCAGATAAATTGTAATAGACAATAATAACTAGGATAAATACAAAATGCATTTTTCAAATGATTGCATTTATTACTGAAATGTGAAAAAGTAATTGCACCCTAAGCTGGTAACTGGTTGTTCTACATTTGGTGGCAACAACTTTGGATCATTTTCCTTCAGCAAAACCCAAATGCACTTAAACTTAAGGTCACAAACTGATGGATCAATATTCTACTGTATTTTTTTATAATTGAAAAAGTAAAATTAAACACACAATTAAGCTATATAAAAATGAGACCTATGTCAGATTAAAGCGATATCAGAGAAAGAAAGAGTTCAAAGAGTCACCAGCTCTCTGACACATTATGAAGCTATGCTGACACTGAAACTCCCTGCAGCGCTCCATCCTTCATCTCTGGATGACTCCATGGCCTAACGAGAGTCTTTATTCCAACCCAATGCTTCTTCACTGTCCAGGATTTATCTCCCTGCCTTGTTGTTTGGCTCTTCAGACCTTGTCCTCCCAGCTTTATTGCTAAGTAAATTCTGAAAAGCAAATGTCGTGTGAACTGAGAGGAAGCTTAGTGCTTTTACTTGCTTATACACACGAGAAAAATAATTTATTGGGCCGCCAGTAGAGAGAGCCATCAATCCTGTGCTCATTTAATCTGACTTTACATCAAATTGTTTCTCTCAAAAGGCCTCAGTCATGATAAAATGAACGACTATGAGTCTATCGCGTGACTCCTAAAAGGTCTTTCATGCAGCTACCTTTACATATGGAAGAGGTTGAAGACACAAAGTAAAAGTCTGTTTGTATCAAACATTTGATAGATTGAATCTTTTTTTAGTTTCAGAATGAAATTAATGATCTGAAACTTTAAGCTGTATGAGAACTTAATAAAATGTCTTTTTACAGTGGAATACTTGGGGCCAAAATACACCAGATGCATTTTGGGAATGTTACGAGTTTCACATACATACATAATGCAAAATGTTTTATTTTTGTTTTGCATTATGTATGTTTTTGTGTCATTAGGACATTTATTGTGGAAGTTTCCAGGTAGGAACTATTATATGGGATGTTGGTGCATCACCTGAAAGAGATGCACGCTTTTTATCTCTACCCCTGTGATACAGATAACTGCTGGGGCTCCACTGGACACAAAACGCTATGACTGCAACCTGACAAAATGTGAAAAGGTTTTAGGCTTTTGCAAAGCTATTAGCTTGTTTCCATTTCCATAAATATTGATTTTCACTATAAAAGACGTTTAGTTGCTATGGCATTGTTTTTCTTCTGATTACAGGCTGAGCAGCTTAATTATTCTCATTATATCCTAAAGAGCAGGTTCTCATCATATAATTATGTCCATTAAGTTGTCAAAACAAAAATGTTTACAACTGATTCAGAAACAGAACTGAAAAGCTGAATAATAGCGTCTGGGTACGGATCAACTTTTTCATCCCAGCACAAAGCAGAGAGTGGCAAAACGAGTTCCTCTTTCCACACAAACACAACACGTCTGAATGAGTCCTGGTGTTAAGGCTCTAACTCATGGTGTGAGAAACTTTTCCTCTAACACCCTTTCACCAAATGCCACTTGACAAACAAGCCCAGCCCACCCTTCAAAAGACCCTGATTAGTCCACTCGTTCTCTTTATACAGGCCAGGAGGCAAGAAGATGCTAAACACAAACAAATAAAGAATTATATGGACCCCCTTGAATGTTTGGCACCTCATGCAGTTTGAAATCCTGCAGGAAAGAAAATCCACAAGGTGTCCATAGCTTTCAGCGTGTCAGCTGCCTTATTTATGATTTGCTTTTTGCACAGAAATGCTGACTTTAAGTGCTTCAAATGTTATCAGTCAACAGAAAACAACGGGAGTGGAGACTAACAACCAGGGGAAGCATGCTGACATATGTTCTGCAGCATAAAAGGTCACAACCCCTGATAGGATAAAGACACTGTGAGCCCTTTCTTCAAATCCTAAGTAAGTGGACAGAATTGCTTCACCGGCATTTTAACTTTCTCTGCTCCAGGCTCTTTTCCTGTTATCGTTGTTCCGGCGTGGCTATCAACAAAGATGTGCGTGTGTGTGAGTGTATGTAGCTTGTCTGCAGCTCCACGCTCCCCTGCCTCTTATTTTTTGCCGTCTGAACAGGCCTGAACAACACACCCAACATTGCTAATGCTCTGTGTAAAGGGACAGGAAAGTGGATGAGTCACAGACCTGAGAAAGACCAAGACAACTACGATGCATGACTGCCAAAGGACAATTCAGTACAAACAGCAGCCGAGAAGCATATATCACCCATGACAGCTGCGTGATTAATTTGTGTTTGCGTGTGGAGCTGCAGGTCACCCTACGAGAAATTTTAAAAATAACCTGAAACTTTTCCTTTTTAACAAAGCTGTCAGTCAGAGTAAGGCTTCAGTGTCCGGAGCGTTACCTCAGGCTTTAATTCACCATGTTGACATGTGATGACCCAATGATCTCTGTTCGTCCACTTCAACCCCACAGGTGTCCAGAGTGCAAATCCAGGAACATCAAAAGACATCTTTATGGTGGTTTATGGTCTACTTACTTTGGCCACTCCATTACTCAGAGATGTCTCTGTAAAAGCCAAATGAAGTGTCCTGTGAGACCGTAGCTCTCTACTAAACAGAGAAAAGCTCAACCACATCATGATCTCTGTTCTGAATGGAATCTGTTCAGCAAATGTTCTCATCCAAAATTTTTACTTTTTTATATTTCATCACATCATAAATACAAACCTTAGTGTATTTTACTGAGATTTTATGTGACAGATCAACACAAACTAATGAATAATTGTGAAGTGAAAGAAAAGCACTGCATGGTTTTTACATTTTATATGAACAAACATAAATATATAAAAGGTGTGGAATGTTTTCATGTTCTTTTACTTTTTACCCCTAAATAAAATCCAAAGCAACCAATTACTATTACAAGTTATTTTATTAATAGATCAAATAAATCTATATGTAATGTAATTTATTCTTTCAAAGGTTTATTAGACAGTAGTTGGCACACTTTCACTAATCTGCTAATACAGGAGCTATATTTTAGCTTAGCAGATTAGCACTTTAGCTAACGTTGAAGAACACCCTTAACTTCCCCAATATTAGTTTTTTTTCATCAGATAAATTCTAAATCACTAATTTATTTGGCTGTTTCATAAACTTTTTTGCTTATGAAACAACAAAGTTCAATATCTTAATGATGATTAAGCAATTACTAAATTAAAGACTATTTCAATAATCGATTAATCAAAATTAACTCAATTAATCACTCTAACGATTAATTGGCAGCGTTTAGTTTCTGTGCCCTTCATCTCTGGAATCAATGTCCTGGCAACCTGGGATTTGAAGAAATTGTTATTTCCTTTAAATCTGAATAATTTAATTGTTTACTGCAGTTTTCCAGAAAAGGTCAAAGATTATGTTTTCAGTTTATTTCTGTTTTTATTAGATTTAAATTTCCATATTAGCATTTGTTTTCTTATTTCATTCTGAAGCTTACATTTTTAATGTTGTGTATTTGTTGTGAATATTTTTTTTGTTTTCCAATGTAGAAACATACAAACATACCATAAAAATCATCTTACATTGACCCTGATGTATATTGAAGTTGCAGTAGATTTTGTGAGGGACAGAAATGTATGCTTCTGTATTCATCGAGCTCTGCACCAGGTGCACTCTGGCTCCTAATGGTCGCTCTGAGGAGGGAGAAACCTGCACACCCATGCCCTCCCCCCTAAAATATGCATGCTCCTCTTGACTCCTAACACCAATGAATAGCCACTTACGGAGAGGAACAATGCACATGTGACTGTTTATGGGATCCAAAATGTTTTTGAGGCCTGGGTCTTTGTGTCCATCCTGCATCTGTAACTCTGGCCTGTCTGCACAGGAGACCCCCTCCCCCTGCTGTGTCCCCTCTTTGAGCTGTGTTCCTGGAAGACGGCAGAGATGTAATCAATGAGTCATGTGTCCTGATTACCACCAGCTCCCTATGGAGCATCTTCAAAAGGCTCCAGAGGAGATGGAAAGAGGGAGAAGCATTGCCCTCTATGGGGTAATTACCAGTTGAGGCTCTGCGGCTTTCTACCCCTTTCAGTGGACGGTCAAGCTTAAAGACAGACCAGTTAACAATTCATCCAGTCCTGTTGGCACAGCGGGACGCACTACTAAGCACTGCTCACCAAACTAGTAGAACCTGCCATGTAAAATTACATAAATCCCTCCTCTTGCATGCACACTGGTGAGGACACTGAGGACAGAAATGACTAGAGACAGGCTGGGTGACGTTCAGATCTGCTGCAGCTGAGTACTCAACTGTCTGTCCCAAAGAAAACAAGTCGAGTGTTTGGGAGTTAAAAGGGCCATAAAACTAGGCAAATACACTTGAGCACTGTCTGGACGCCTGCAGGCCCTTTGTTTTTCTCCACTGCCTCCACCTCAAGCTTGTCTAACTACACGCACAATCAGTGTTTACTAAAATCCCAGCCCAAAGTCGCACAGTAGCTCATTCTGTAACTGTGTTTAGCTTAGATGCAGTTTAATTCTGATCATCAGGATGATGGATTGGGTTTTTTCTTGGTTTTCCCTTTTGTTTAGATATGATCTCTGCATCATTTTTGGCTGTAAATTATGCTTAATTGGCATGTTTGGAGTGATGACTGCATAAAAAAGTAATGGGAGGTGATGGCATGGAGACAGAGGGGCTGACGACGTCTTAAGGTTAAGGCTCCTGTAAATCCTGTCTGCATAATGCCAAGCAGAAGCAGAGAAGGGCGATCAGAGACAAAACAGTCATTAGCATTAGATTTCTGCGATGAGGAAAAAGAGGTTGTGAAGACGAGTGTTTGCACATGTGCAGTGTAATGGGGTTAATCGCAAAATTACCATACAGGTACTGGAGGTCTCACAACAAAAACCTCTTTACCTTTGATCATGTTTTCTGTGCTCATAGTTCAGCAGTATAGCAGAGATTATACATATTCACCATAATCTCTAATAAACAGAATGTGAAATGACATGAATGTTATTATCTTTACCACCTTATCATTTTAAGGTACAGGTCTGTCATTTTATCCTTTGTAAAACGTGGTTTACTCTTTAAAAAGTGTTTGCATAAACAAGTACAGCTCAAAAAGCTAGAATAACTTCAATATTTGTTGACGCTAAATTTGGGGTTTTGTTCTCTGTAAGACAATATCAACAAAATTACAAGAAATGCAGGAGTAAAATATTTCCCTCCACGTGTAGTTATTCAATATAATATTTTTGTTTCATTTTTCTGGAAAGAGTGACAAAAAATCTTTAACTTTTTTACCATGTTAACATTTTTTGAGGCGCCTCTGTCTGTTCAGAGAATGAGCATCTTTATTCAACACTGCCTTCTTGTGGACAGGATATGCATAGCATCATGTTATCGCTTGTGAAATTAGGGAGGTAGTAACTAGTTACATCTACTCAATAACATTTACTTGAGTAACTTCTTTAAATATACAAGAATGATTTAACCAGAAGTGCACCAGACACGGAAACAAACCTACAAAATTGATGTCAAAGTGAGACCTCTTGTTTGTAAACAACTTCACTGTTCTGTTATTTTCTTGTCTCCCTGAATTTTTTATTTTGTTATAAATTTTACCTACTTTTTAATATTATTTTTTAAAATAGCAAAATTACACCTGGATTTATAATTTCAGATTGCATACTTTTCCCAATTAAATCAGATTTTATGCTGACATTTACTCTGTAAGTTATAATAAGTTACTCCTACCTGAGTTCAAGTTTTTATTTACTACCACTTCTGCATAGTTTTCCTTCCACTTCACAATAAGAGAAATGTTTTGGGTTTTCTGCTTTCTATAATATTATTTGCAAACATTATTATTTTCAAATGTTTTATTTCAATTATTTTCTATATTGAGCTTGTCTTTATATTCAGTTAGAATTCCTTAGAGAATTTTTTTAACAAAATATACAAGAAAGATGTTGCAGCTTTGATTTTGATAATGTTGTTTGTAAAAAAAAAAAAAAAAAAAAAACAGAAAAAAAGTGGAGACATGAAAAAGCTGATGCTACTTGATTGGTCTATATCTTCTGTTCTTACCACTGTCAGAAATTTGAATATTATTTATTATATATTTCTGTATTAATTCGGTTTGTTTTGTTTGTGTTTTTAACTTGTCAATGGAAAGGTTTATAATAAAACATGGTCAGTAATCAATTTGGTAGTACATCTATGAGCTTTCACAACTTTTAGGCCAACTGCAAAATCTTATCCTATTTTAATATCTAAAAATAACTTAAGGCAGGATAATCTTTCCTCTGTCTATTTTTAATCCCTTTTTTGGTTGGGAAATTTTTATCTTTTTCATTTCTTGTAGGTTTCTGTTTGCGGTAATGTTATTGGAAAGTAAAATATGTATTTCGATTGCAATAAAAAGCATTTGCATAATTACTTAGCATTTCCAAAAATACTACAGCTATTTATTATTGTAAAAAAAATAAATAAATAATTTTTAAAAAATAAATAGAAAATAAGAGGAAAAAGAATGTCACCAAAACCGGTTTAAGAATTGGGATTTCCCGGCTGCACCTGAAGGCAGCATCACACCCTAAATTTTCCCTAACATCCGGGACCTTGTTCAGCTCGCCAGTGAAAACTGAAGGAGAGCAGAGGAAAGAAAGGCGGACTGATGACAGCTGTCAGAGTGGACAAAAACACTCCCATTCTGTGAAGTAAACCCGAATGGCTCTGCCCAAACGCACCGGCAGATAGAGGACAGAAACCCTGGGAGAATAACTGCTTTGCTTAAAGGTGTCGCGAAGGTAAACTTATACATTTTCGGTTTGGAAAAAATGAGTCCCAGTTTGCTCTGTGTGTCTCAGGAGAGTCGAGGTTAGCTTTGCTGCTAACTTTGTGAACCACCCAGCTATTTATTTCTGTAGCTGAAGTGTTTCTAATGGTGGATTGTCGTTGTTATCGGAGGGATTCTCGGTCAGTAAAGCGTTGGGTTTCTTATACACACAGAAAGAGTTTAAATTGGAAAGTTTATGGTTAATTCCAGGGGTAAGGAATGCTAGTTAGCCGTTCCAGTTAGCTCTTAACGTGCTGTGGCCAAGCACGTTAAGACCAACAGGCGCTAATTGTTATCTCTTTAACCAAAGAGTAAATCAAGCTAAGGTTATTACTGAGTATTATTTACAAGGATAAGTATGTGTAGAAAGAGTAATGTTGTGTTAGCCAGTGTGTTTCTGAATGGTTCAATTGAACCCAGCTGATTATCGTTCAATAAAGTATATTTCGGCACTTTTCCTATCATTAACAGTCATTTGAAACTGTTACAAATGATATATTGGAGTGGTTTTAATTCATTCTTCTTCTGGTTGCCCGCTAAGTTTTCGACTTGTAGCTTCGAGTTTTCGATCCAAAGGAATTAGATCATGAAATATTTTAACGGAGAGCGCATAGCTCTCTCTGGGTCCATTGACTCAGGGGGTATTTTGTCTGCAGCAGGCAGCCTCAGTCATTGTTGATGTACAGATGAATGCATTAGATAATCGTCCAATAATTCATTTCTTAAAGGGCAACATGAGTAACTACAGGCGGGTGTCAATAAATTGGAATACAATCGAAAAGTTAATGCATTTCGGTCATTTCAATGCAAAAAACGAAATTTGTATAGATTTATTACATGCAGTTTGTTTTTGTTTATTTTTGAGGATAATAATGCAGAAATATTACTGTATGTCCTTCAGAATCATGCCGAAGTCAACTAATTTGTTTTCCAGCTTTGCTACAGAAGCTGCCAATAAAGAGTGCTCTGTCCAAGCATGTTAATGGAAGGTTGAGTGGAAGGAAAACATGTGGTAAAAAAGGTGGATGAGCAGCATGGATAACTGCAGCTTAAAAAGATTTGTGAAGCAAATCCATTCAAGAGTTGAGGGCAGATTCACAATAAGGTGGACTGCAGCTGGAGTCAGTTTTTTATGCACGGATGTATCAGTAATATGGGACAGCCACTCCAGAACCAGAAAAACACACTGATTTTGATAACGCTGAATAAAACAAAAACTTGTTATTGTTATGTTAGTTTTTATTTACTTTGCCTCGTTTCCATTCCAAGTAAATTATTTTTGTTATTTCAGTTTTGTCAGTAGAAATACAGATAGTGTCAGAAGCATCATGCCTCAGTTAGGGAGAACTGGACTGGTCTGTTGCAGAGATGAAAATAAATTTTGCATTTCATTTGTAAATTAAGGTCCCAGAGTCACTAGAGACTTTTGAGATATTATGGTGAAAAATTCACTTTTGATGAAATAAATTACACTCTAAATCCAATCATTCCCAAAATATTGAGTAATAACCTCTAAATATTATTTCTGGGCTGCTGGTAATTGCAGTCATAGCAACAGGTTGAATATCTTATTGCTATGCAAAGTGAATTCAGGACAATCAACTAAACACTTCACTCCAAACAATCCTGCAATATTTTCAACACTTACTCTGATATTATGAAGAATATGAACAGAGTATTGGGATGTGGCCTCACTCACTCATCATGTTTAAATTTGGATTCTGTATTGACCAGTGTGGGCAGAACTCCCAGGTCTGGGCCCGTATAGGTCTGCTTAATGCAGGTTTGTCGGTAAACAATCTGCTGCGCTAGCCATCTCAAATGAATAATTTACCAGTTGTTTGAATGTAATGTTTCCATGAAGCTGCTGAAGTCTCATTAAAAGAGGTTTACGTAAGCCGCAGTCGTTGATCACAAACCCTAATGGGACCCATACGTTTGTGAGGGTTGAATGGTTTGTTGCATTTACAGTTAAATGTAGATATAAAATCCACCAGACAGCCATAACATCATGACCGCCCACATTAAGGACAAGCACTGCAGCTCATCCTGTTCTATTGTGGCGTTCAGGTCTGAAAACCCACATTCTGGCATTCATGTGTTTGTTACATGACTCCTAGCCACCTACCTAAACATCCAGGAAACTGGTGACTCCTCCAACAAAAGACAGATTTAGACCTGAATTCAAAACCTTTGGCTGAATTTATGTCATCTGCTCCTGTGTAATAGCCCTTCCATGTTTTTGTGATCATGCAGAAACAGTTACACAAAGGCTACCGTTTAAAACATGTCACCAAATATACAACAAAGATTAATCCTGAACAGAACAAGATGATGACACTTGTTTGAAGATGCACAGTTTATCAGCTAATTTTCTCTTGATTGGCTTTAATTTAATCACTTCGTCAAATGCTGAGAAGTCTGATTAGTTTTTTATTTCTATTCATTAAATCATCAAAAGCAGGACCTCCCTCCATTTTTGGTCTGTAAATGCACCAGCAACCACTTTTATGCACTTTTTTCAGTTTAATAACAATCAAAGGAAACTTCTCTATAATAGAGCTTTCAGCACTTTTTTCTGTTTCATGTCTGTATAAATCACAGTATTTACTAGTATGTTGATTACATTGACAATCCAATGATGCAAAATGTAAATTTTGATCTATGTTAAGTTTAACTCTTTAAATGATATATGAAATCACAGATTTGAGAATTAAATTGAATTAAAGTCATAATGGTAGCCACAATAAATGTTTAAGATATCAACTCTGTCATTGTTTTTTGTATTTGAGACAGTAAAAATTGTTAAAAAGCTGCTTCTCTCTCATATATACGGCTTAATGTTTCCTCAGCAACCTACAGAAATCACTACTTATGCTAGGAAAGGGTGGTGAATTAGTTTTTAATGCTATTCTTGTGTATTTATATTGAAGAAATCAGAATTTGCCAAAATTAAAGATTTCTAAAAAATCTGATCAGGCCAGAATTGACAATGCAACAGGGGTTCCCAAAGCATGGCACAGGGGCTTTCTGGGGGTCATAAATCAACACATTTGGGTCTCGAGAGCCACTTCTGAAATCAAAGAATGTTTTTAAGATGCAACATCAGAGATAATCACAACAGGACAAAACTCCTCAGAGGAATCTAATCAGGACTTTAGTGGTCATAATATGGTTAATTACAGTGTTTTCCACAAACAGTGAAACTTTACCTCCAACTTGCTGGTTTAGTCTCCCTGTTCCCATTGTTTACATTGTTTTCTCTGTTTGTCTTTCAGGTATTTTCAGCGTTGCCTTTTCTTTCCAGTTTTACACTTTGGTGAAATCTCAGCTGCTGCGCTAAAATGGGGACACAAGGCGCTGGTAGAAAACGAGCTCCTTTAAAAGATCGGTTCTCAGCAGAGGACGAGGCTCTGAGCAGCATCGCTCGGGAGGTAAGGTCGCCTGAGGAAGAGTCCTTTAATGTACCTGACGTCAATTATTCCACCCATCAGTCGATGCAAATGTGATTTAATCCAACTAAAATGTTCCTGTTTTAACTCAAGCTTTTACGCTGCCTCATTCAAAATGGAAAAGCATCGATTTGAACAGCAGAAACTTTTATTATGACTCATTAAAGGGAAACCTTTCAAACTGAAGGTGTTGAATTAAATCAGAATCTAAAGAGTGATAAAATGATTTAAAGTAACAGAACACACAATTCTTTGATTTATAATTTAAGCATGTATCAGACATGGAGCTTTAGTTATTAATCATCAAATATCGTCATGTAAAATGTTTTGTCAAAACATTTGTGATTTAACGAACATTAATTTGGAAATATATAACAGTTTTCATGACTCCTTTAGGATAAATTTTTAAGAATATTGTAAAAAACAGAAAATATTTGAGTAGAAACTTTTAGAAAAAAATCAAGCTGTAATTTCTCCAGATTTTCTCCACTGTGGATCTTAACTTTCACACCCTCAGCTGACATTTCATGTCCATAAACAAACTTTTTTTTATGCTTAAAAGGATAAAAATGTGTTTTTATGAATTATGAATATAAAGTTGTAAAATCTTATGAATCATTTAACTGCGCATTATTTTTGTTGTTTGCATTTCGACTCATTTCCATTTATTTTGATTGTGGTTTATGTTTGGACCAGTTCTGAACCCTGACTTTGATTGTTTATATTGTAAACCATATTTAGTACAGTAAACTTAGCAGAATATTGAAAACTACTTTAAATAGCTTTCAAAGTTTATGAAACATAAAATTACTACAGCATGGGTTTGAGAGTTTCGGAACCAGTCCGTCCATTTTGAGCTGCGAAGCTGGAAAAGGCGACTTGACCACCTCTGTGCTGAGTCAGCATTGTTTACATGTGGCGTTTCAGCGTTGAGCTTTGTAAAACTTTCCACCCAGCACTCTGGTTTAAGAGCCAGTTTCGCCAATTTGAAGCTTTGTGTCCACATGTGGCCGTTCTGGTTCTGCTGGTTAATATTTGCTGTGGTCAGAGTGGGCCGGGTTCTGAACAGCTGGTCTGAAGCTTACTGGGAAGTATTTTTGTTTGGTAGAAGAAAGCCACCTGAAGGAGAACGCGCTGCCTGGCCTGTAAAGACATGTCGGGATGATTTCCACTCCAGCTCCTTCATGCCTTTGGCTTTTTCCATAGTCAGGTTCTGACGTTTTGTCTCATTAAAGAAAAGAACCCGGGCCAGGCTTTCTGTAAAGACCAGAGTAAACCCATGGATTTCCTGGCTTTATAAAAACCATATAAATTCAGGATAAATCTCAGGTGTTTGCCTTGTTTTGTTCGAAGTCAGTCTGGGAAGTTTAAAAGCTACAGGCAGCGCTCGGCTCCGTTTGCTCTCTTTATAGTTGCGCAGGCCAATCATAGAAACATGAGTCACCCGGCCCTCCCAGTCCGCTCCTAAATCTGAATCTCTTTGTGCAGCAAAGCAAAGATTAGATCAACCGTCCAGCAAGTTCAGGGGGTCAGAGAAACGCTTATCACTTAGAAAACTAAACAGAAACAAACCCCACAGAGTGCAGTTTGTGCCTGGTCGTTAGCTGACCATGCAGGCCGCATGTCTGGGCCTGGCATGCGCCGCTGCTGCTGCTGCTGGGGATGACGGTGAATTTGAGCCTGCAGCGTCACCGGCCGCATTCTGAGGCACCTTGGGTTACTTCTTGGCTGTCAGGGTTTGAATGCCAGCAGCTTGCTAACAAACCCAGCCTTGGCTGGAGCTCCACAATGATTACCTGTTGTCTGAGATTAGGATCTAAGGGGCGCGCTGGTTGGCAGTGATAGCAGGTATTTTCTTCCCTCGTTGCTTGGAGGGAGTGTCTTTACGTGAATGCAGTGGATTTTATAGGCAGATCAAAAGGCCTTTTTTCACAAAGGAAAGTGAAACACTTTCTCTCCAGAGTGAGTTTAGTCTTCAGATTAAAGATTATAAACTCAGGTTTATTTAATCCCCAAGAAAATCAGCCTTTCTTTTAAAGGAAAGAAGCGCCACATTTTTACATTAATGATTTCAATAAAATTGGAAAAGCAAACATAAAACAAAGCATATTATTTAAATACTTTAAAATAGTCAGACTCATTTACAATTTATCAAGTTAATTCCTGGATGTGTTGTTAATAAATCACATTTTAATCAAACTATATAGCAACAAAATAAGCAACCATTTTAATTAAAAAAAACCCAATTACTGCTAAATGATTGAACAGTGAGACATACGAGCTCAAAATCAAGATATTTATTGCTTTTAATTTATTATTGATGTTATTCAACCAATAGATTCATAGCTGGAAACTTTATTTTAAAAGAATGTGATTAATAACCTTAAAAAATTTTATGCATTAAAATCTATATTATTAATGAATCCTAATTAACGGGGTTAAAGTCCCAACCCCATTAAAAATAGATGAAATCTGTTACTAAATGAAAACTAATAATGAAATTTGGATATACATGTTAAATGCTTTTTCAGTTAAGTTCTTATTTTATAAATTATTTTTTGAAGCAGTATTTGTTAAAGGTAAGATTACAAATTGAGCAGAAGAAATACTCAAGGACTTGATTTGGAGTCATTTGTCATGTCAGGAGAGCAGAGCTGCAACATAACATGACGGCTACAAACCTGAAAATAAAACAGATTTCTAGCAAATCTGCAACCATTAATTATTAAAAGCAAGACAAAGTTATGATTTAGTTGGATAAACAAATATCTAAAACTCAGTATTTACAGGTGAAATCAGGATGTTTTAGCATGGATCTGCATTAGCCTGCAGACAGTCATTTGTTGTTTATACTTTTCTGATCTCTTTCTAAACTTCAAACACAGAATAATTATTGCTTTGCTTAGATTATATGAAAAATAAAATGTGGATTATTACTCGTCATCGGGAGCTTGTTGCTAATTGAGAAGCTGATAGCGGCACGCCGGACAGGTTGCTGAGCGGTTATTAGCTGAGTGTTGGAGGTGTGCCGTGCTGCTGAGGCCGTCCTGCTCAGGTTACCCTCTCAGGGCCGCGGCGTGGCCACGGGGCAGCCGGGCCGGGCCGGGCCGGGTCGGGCTATAGATAGGACAGAGACAGAGAGCAGGTCGTCCTGTCAGACAGATCAACAGGTGCAGAGCACACAGCCAGCTGTCTCTGACTCCAGGCGGCCTTCTCCTGCACTCAGTTCTGCACTTGCACTTTTTAATCTTTGCATTACCTCAGATTTTATAATGCAAAAACATGAGTAGTTATGAGGTTCTCAGAAATTAAGCAAAATAAATGTTTCACATGATGCAAGAGATTAGATTTAAAACAGAGAAGACAAATATTCATTCTACTGCAAAAATAATATAAGAATTATTTATTATAGTTACAAAAGTAACATTGATTATTTTGATACAGCAATGAGCCAAAATCTAAAATAAGCACTTGCTAAATTATTGGTTTTCAGACTAATTTAAAAGGGGAGAGGCTGGGTCATATGGTGTTTGTTTGGTGATGTGATGTGATGGTGATGCAGCAAAGCATTATGGGTAGTTTGACTGAAGCAGGGAAGCAGTTTTAGCTGTGTGGTCATTTTTATTCTGTGTCAGATGTATAGAGAAACAAATATGAGTAAATATTAGTTGGCAGACAAAATAGCAGTATCGATTGCTGATATTGATAATATTGGTGCATTCTGACTGGCGTCAATTTAGATTTAAAACCAAAGCATTTATCAATGTAGTTAAACAATCATGGTGACCTTTCCTTTATTCTTTCCATCATTTTAAACCTTTTAGATATTTAGTTTGAAATAAGAAAAAGCCCAACCAGGGACAGGCATTTCAAGTGACTTGGAGCTATAAATGGTGTAAATATTTAACATAAATGTTTCATCTTGGTGTAGTTTGATACTGAAAACTGGCTTATGAATGCTTATTAGGTAGGTTGACCTTAAATCATAGAGTTTAAATAAAAATTTTGACATTTTTAAAGGTATATTCACACCAGAAAAGTAATTTGGCCTGCTTGTTGTGTTCAGACCAAAATCGGACTTTAATTATTTGTGGTTTTTTTTAGTTTGGTGCAGTTTGCTTTCATGTTGTATACAAAGCCATTCAGATGTTAATCATTCCTCCAAGAACTAATGGAGCGGGACAAAACATGGATGTGAAAACAAACTTACTTTGACAAAGTTCTTGTTAAGTCGTACCATTACCAACACCGAAGGACTCATTTTTACCATAAATACACAACTTTGGTGGCTCATGAAGTCCAAAAGGACGTGTATTTCATGTAGTTTGTTGGATCAAGGCTGGTCTGTATTCATACCAAATTGAAAGTGAATTGAGACCACCTTAAAAATTTTATCTCGGTCTGGTTGTTTGGTCCACACCGGGGTTTGGTTGAGTGTATCCACACCTGCACAGACAGTCTGGGCTAATGTGAGAAACGAGCTCATGGTTTGGTTAAAATTTAATAATAGCAGGTGTGAATAAATCATAGCTACGCAAACAGAGAAATAGTTTATTTTGCCTCCTTTAATGCTGGAAATCTCACATTTATATCTGATGTGATACAAAAACACGTTTGACAAACAAATGACATTCCCAGGTTCTAAAGTTGAACTTTGGAAGCTCCTCTCTGGTCACCAATACTGCAGCGTTCCAGAAAAACTATTGATTTTTTTTTTCTTTTTTTCAGTAGTTTCATCAACTTTAACCACAACCTGTCCCCTTCAGGTCCTCTGAAGCCGTAGCTTATTTCGATCATCTGAAAATCGTGATGTTTTTGCTGTGTCCGCTGCAGGCTGTTGGTGGAACAGAAACAGCTCTACTTTTAGGCCTCTTGTGCTGGCAGTGCAGATAAGACGCTGGAATGCTGACAGTGTTTGTCTGCTGTGAGATACTGTACACATTATCTCTAGTATTTATGGACTGTCTTTTAGTTGAAGATAAAGGTCCAGGCTGCATGAACTTGGGTGCCATTCTTTGTTGATGGCATGTTTAAATTGTTTCAGCAGTAATTCCAGCATGTATTAGGTAATAAAAGAGTTGGCTACACAGAAACCTGTATGACTAAGTGGCTCCTCCCCCAGCCTGTCCTGGGGTTGTTTAAATTATAACCTTCTGCTGAGGTATTCTGTAAAATGACCTCCTGTTGGGCAGATTTTATAAGTATTACTTCTCTGCTCCCGCCTCAAGGAGTCTTTATTGGTCTTAGCCGTGTACATAAAGGCAGGATAAGTTAGATTTTGTTTATAGGCAGATTAGAAACAAGTTATGTTTATAAACTGTTGGCTTCTTCCCCACGAGGGCTTTAAATTACCCCCCCCCCCCAAAGTTGATGGTTCACACATGTTGTTATGGATGAGAGTCACACACGACTACCTCACAGCTGGAAGAGTTCAGCAGAGAGCAGAGAATGCATGATGTATCCCGACATTTCCCCCAAAGTCTGAATTTGATGCCGAGTTGCACCATCAGGAAACGTCAGAAAATTCTTGTGACTTTTAAATGTTTTGATTTGAAATGCCTGAAATCTATTTTTATCTTTTACCATCAGAAATACCGGTGCATCCATTCTGATCAGATCGGTTTATTGATAAACTGACCTGATCAATAAACTGATCAGGTCAGTTTATTGACACTTCATTGAGTACTAAATGGCATAAAACAAAACAAAATGGTGTTTTCTTAAGATCAACAGCAGACTGGGGTGAAAAGTAGATCAAACTGAATGCAAATGGATAAAATAAAAAAAAAACTATAAAATGTAAGTGTGAGACACCTTCTTAAGACGCTCATAAAAGCCTATTTTAATAGTTCAAACACCAAATGTTCCTTAATGTGCATTAATACACTCATTAACCAGAACCTAACCTCTACAATCTTTATTTCCACTATTGAGGGTTTAGCCAATCAATGCTAAGGAAAAGGACTATATAACTGGTTCTGCTTTGATGTTGAAATACTGATTGCATGACGAAACAGTCCAGTAGGAGGTTGTGAGGAATCTCTGACAATGTTCAGTGCCCATGGGCCTCATGCTTAAAATAGTGTTCAGTTTTCACACTAAAACTTGGCGTACAGAAAAATTTAGAAAAGTGTGGCGCACAAAAAAAATCGGATGCATAAAGCCGTGCGCACGCCGCGCACCTTTCCTTTATAAATCTTAATTTGCGGGAAATATAGCGCAGCTGCTGGTCCACTCTGTCGCCACCCATAAATATATCTTAATGTAAATTATTATAAATACCTGGAAGTCTGCCACCACGTGAAGCAGTAACCATGGCAACGTCCTTGTTCGAAGCAGTATAAGTATTTATAATAATAATAATTATATATTTTATTTAAAAGGTGCTTTGAGGACACATAATGTCACCTCACAAAAATAAAAACACATTGTAAAAAAAAAAAAATCTAAATTAAAAAAATAAAGAAATCCTGCACATGCCTGTTTGAACAGCAGCACGTTCAGCCGGGATTTAAAGACAGACAGCGAGTCAGAGAGTCTCTGAGTGGGGAATGTGGACGTTTATTCTAAATAGTAGATGCTTTGTGTTCATAAGGCGCATTCACAAAGCGGGCAACTTGACTGAAGGATGACTGCAGCTGGACCGGTACCGGTACCGCACGGCTCTTTAAGTTTTGCTCAGAGCTCCAGGATGATCAGTCTGGATTAATCTAAACGCTCATAAACCATCATCAACATTTCCCAGCAGATCAGTATGATCTCTGATCAAACGCTCCCTCTGAATCCTTCCATTGGCGATGTTCTCCATCAGAGCCAAAGCTCCACAATTACGCGGCTCACCTTTGCGCAGCTACTTATAAACGTGTGATTGCATACACACCTTGATCACCTTAAAAATAATCAAACCTGTTGATTATTTTTAATCAACAGGTTTGAATTAATCTGCTGATCCAACCATGTTTCCTTCTTTTAGTGAGAATGAAATTACCCCATAGATGCATTTCATGCGCTTCGGCGCACAGAACAATGAGTTACATCTTTATGAGACAAAAACTGAGAAAAAGTACTATTTACATTCGAACGAGGTCTTCACATACTTTTATTTTTATTTTCTGTGCGTGTTAGCTTATTGTCTGAGGATAAATGCGGTTCAGTTTCATCGTTTACGTTTAAACAATAAAATATTAAAATCATGAAAAGCATCGGGTTTGATGCTTCTTGGTCTAGATAACCGAATGTAATCAGATATTTAGGTGAGTTTTGACGCTTTGTAGTTTGATATTGTCCACAGAAAAAGTTTGCGTAGCTGCCGCACATTTTCATGCCAGCGAAAGTGTGCGCATATTTACGCAAACTTTGACGCAAAGTAAATCTTTATACATGACAACTTGTGTGTAAAATATGGCGCTGCACATTTTTTGTGCACACGCACGCTTTACGCATGAGGCCCCTGGTCTTTTAGCAGCTCTTAAATGGAGAAAAAAAAGGAATTTGACTTTGGTTTCAAGTGCTCACAGCGTACAGACATTAAGTATGTAAAAATAAGAAGAGAAGCTACCGCTGTGGTGGCTGGTTTTTACAGTAGACGAAGGTAAAAGTCACCAGTTTGTGTACTGAATGTGTGGGGTCAGCAAAGATGTTAGCTGCACTTTTCCTGACTCAGAACCTGTAGAAGTTCTGGATGGAGGGAAGACCCAGGCAGCTTGGACCTGACCTGTTCTGCAAAGAACAATTAGATCTGGAGAGAGAATTGTCTTATAAAACCTGTTCTAATTTTATATTCAGTAATTATAAAATGCTCAACATGTCAGAGTTTTTCTTTAGAAAATGAATAAAATCCTGTTAACATTGTTAACATCCTGTTAGCAGCTGTATAACATTGGCTGCTCTCTCTCAAAGACACAGTGTGACATTGCCTCTAGTCCTCGTGTGTATGATGACAAATCATGACAAAAAAGTGCCTTTTTTCTACTAAAATATGAACTATATACTACATAGAACGTAATTCATGACGAGCGGGAGAAGCAAGTGTACTTCCTGTATTCTCTAGATGGATTCTGGACTACGAGTCCAGATAAGGAACAGATCTTTGCATCATGCAGGATATAAAATCCTCCGCACGATAATCACTCTGATAAGATCACTATGGTGACATTTCTCTAAAACTGTTTTAGTTTTATGTCTTCTTCCTCAGGTTGATTCAGTGAAACCTCATCCGCATTTCCCAACTTCTCTCTTCTCCAACAGGAAGTCAATGTTTTGAATACCTAAAAATACTCCTCCATTACTGTTCCCTTGTTTATCTGTGTGCCGCTCGTCCCTCTCTTTGTTTGCTGCTTGCGCCTGTGGATCGTGACCTCCAGGTTTAGGGCTGACAGGTGTGTTCTTGTTGTGTCCCCAGGCCGAGGCGAGGCTGGCGGCGAAGAGGGCGGCCCGCGCAGAGGCCAGGGACATCCGGATGAGGGAACTGGAACGGCAGCAGAAAGAGGTATTTTACACAAAACGGGGCGGCTCTTTCACTTTTATGGAGGTTTGGCTTCCACGTCCCGCAAGTTTAAAAATAAATAAATAAATAAAAGTGCTGCATGTCCACAAATGAAACCAAAAGTTCTATAAATGTCGGCCAGATTTTCTTTTTCAGCGGTTTTCAGTGAGGTATGACTGTTTTTCCTGGCATCTCCTCCCTGTGTTCAGCTTTCTTACCACTCCTCCAGCAGCAGCAGCAGAAAATGGGGTCAGATCCACCAGTGGATGGTAGGAGAGCAACCAAGTGCTGCTGCTTTCTTTGCCACTAACACGGTTGTGTGGTACAGAGTCCCATTTAAGCTGCACTTGACTCCCAGACTACTCAGTACTTCACAGTGGAAATATGTATTTGCTTTGGAGACATTGTGAACTGTGACTGAGTCTGTTTGGAGTGCAGGCTTCAGCGTCGGGCTTTATATAGGACGGTTGATTCTGCAGGAAATTGGTTTGAACTTCTAACTTTAGTTCTTTAAATTTGAGCATTTTTATTCATAAATGAATGGTTTGATGCATGATATCATCAAATATCTGCTCTGTGTGCTCCAAGCTTTAACAGCTGAATCAACTCGACACTTTCTATCCACTAAATGTTGTCTTTGCTGACCTTTTTTCCCGACTCCAGGCTGAAACAGAAAAAGCCCGAGCCTCTAGTAGTAGTAGATCCAGCAACCATCATCACCGGGTCCGTATCCTCCTCCACACATTTCCTCTTTATCTCCATTTACTTCCTGTCTTCCTTCATCACCTTCTGTTCTCTCTCCCTTTCTGTTTGTCCACTCTGTGTTTCCACATCAACCGGGGCAGGATGATGATCTTTTGTCAGTCCGCAGCTATAGGGTGTGTACAAACGAACACTGATATGTGGAATTTGGATTTTTGTGTAAAACACATTCATATAATTCTTTTCTAATGTATGCTCACATTTATTTTATATTTAAAGTCGACATCTTCATCTGTACATGACCTGGGGTCTATCAAAAGTCGATCCAGTTCCCGTAGAAAGGACGCCCTGGTGTGTCACTGCAACACTTTAGTACAGCTGCATGAATGTGACCTAATTACCGGCAGAGTCCAAAGTCCTAGAAGGTGTTGGAGCATTCAGTTATGCAAATGAGCCAGATATATTTTGATCTATAGATATTCATATAGAACAATTATTCTTCAGTGCCTTTTTTTGGTGGCCTTCAGTTTGTTGAAACCATTTTCTGCATCTGATTCCAGAACTTTACATAGAAAAAATAAATCTCATGAAGTTTTATGTCATATGGCACAAATGGGGAAAACATAGAGGACTCACAAATATAATAAAAAGTCTTGGTAACTTGTGCACAAAACTAATAAAAAGTTCAGAGTTGCTAATCGTAAATCCAAGATCCCAGTTTGATTGCCAACTGTAAAGAAACAAAGTTTTAGTCGTAAACTTTCTTAGTACTTTTGAAAGTTTGAAATTCATTGCATTTTATGGCATCACATTCCTGCCAAAAACCCATAAGAGCGTATGAAACCGTAACAACAGTGAGATTATTAATTAAGAGAGTGCATCACTCTGATTGAGGTTAAAGTGGTAAAAAATGTCTCCTCCATCCACCTCGGCGCTCTTAGCAGAAAAACTGTGCTCCATAATCTAAATGGGAATATTTGTGTTTATGGTTCATGAATACTGTGCCATGCAGTTTTTTTTATCATAATCTTTATTGTTATCACAATAATACCACAAAATATTCTGCTAAAATTCTAAGTCCATATCACCCACACATAGATGCTATAATATTCTTTTACTGTATGGAGAGTGAACATTGTTACTGGTTTTTATTACTGCTTGTAGTTGGTCCAACGGCTAATCTACTGGTTTGACCTGACTAGAGCATGCTGTGTTAAACTCTAATTTCCAAGGCAAATCAAATGCACCATAACTCCTTAACTGGATGTAGTGGTGATGCTTTCAGATTGTTGTTGCAATACTTTCCCTTCAGACTTGTTTACATGTGCAGAAAGATCTCTGAAAACAAATATAGTTTGTTTAAACTACTGGAGTTTGGAAAACCTGCATGTGGAATAAATCTTCCCCAAAATGCTCCAACCTGACCTGTAATGCATATTTCTGGGGTAATCAAATCACTTCACCATAACAAAGGGTTCCATTCATACCATCGCTAGAAGCATTATAGGTCAATTTCAAATGCAACTTCACATTTTGGCAGCAGCGTCTTCACCTTACAGATAGTGAAAGGCACACAACAGAATGGCTCCCTCCAGCTGCTGTGAGGCTGTAGATTCATCTGACAGGCCCACAAAAGTTTGTTTACCGGTAAAGTCGTACACCATTCCCAAAAACTTCAAGTTCAGACAGGCTCGTATTCAGAAGCGACTAACCTGATTCTTTGAAGGCAGAATGCTGTTTGGTTGCTGAAGCTGTTCTCATTAAATTACTTTAAAACATTTTGTCATTTGTTTTTGAAATCTTTCAACTTGCTTCCCTAAGAGATCATTAGTAATCTGTTATTCAACTTTTTTTAAACCATCAGATTGGTGCAGAGTGTTATTCTAGCCATTCAGCTTTCCAGAGTTTCAGGAACTGCTGATCATTCATGGAACTTCTTTAAAAATGTGGATGCTGGCATTTGCGTTGAGGACGTCTGCGCTGCTGCAACATTCTTAGCTATGAGATGCTATTTTAGGTTTGAATAGCTTCTTTGCTGGCTAATCACTTTTAGGACAACTTAAACATAACAATAGCCTTTTCAAGCGTCCCATCAAATCATTTTTTGAAGCAAAAATTAACCTCAAGTGGGCCAAAAGAAGCGGCTTGTTGTTGCTGATTGCTTGTGCGTCAGATTTACGGGTGTGAATACAAAGGTACCGGCTCCAGACATTACTGTAGAAAAAAATTTAATGTGATTAATTGTGTTAATATTTTTAATGCTTTAAATTCTATTTAATGAATTAATTAAAATTATTGGTTAAAGTTCCAGCTCTGCAATAAAACACATTTATTCTTCCAGTTATTTTACGTAAAACATTTCAGTTGTTTTCATTTCAATCGTCTTGAGAGATGCTGCTTCTGTTTTACAAGCTGTGAGATGTAGGTGCTGCTCCTTTAGTTTTCACATTATGACTGCAGTAACAGGTGGGGGAGGGGGAAAGCTGCATCATTCTATGATCTATACAGACAGAGAAAACCTGGTTCACTCCCACGCTTCATTAAAAAGACTCTAATTGTGGTTTTGAAACCAACAACAGCTTGCAGTGGCCTCTGTCTCTTCAGTGTCGTGTGTGTGGTGTTAAAGCAGCATGCAGGTGTGTGTGTGTTTGTGTATGTTGAATTTGACCGACCAATTTCTCAGACCTTCTCTCTCTTCAGTCTGACGGCCTTTCCTCCAGCTCCCTGCTGAAGAGTTCCCGCTCCACTGTATGTCCCTTTGACTTCATCCGACATTTCTTTCTGTCATTTTTATGGTTTTATAAATGTTCCTCTGTTTCCTCACTGTCCTGCTTTTTTCCTTCTTTCTGCCTTTCCTGTGGCTCAACAGAGTTCTGTGTACAATGACCTACGTGGCCAAAAAAAGGCTTCCTCCTCCAAGAAAGGGCTGCTGGTTAGTTTATCACAGCTCCGGCTCTGAGCGTCGGCGCCGCCATGCTGGTCCAGATTCTTAGAAGCTTACAGTGATTTTCTATTTCAGGCTATTTGCCTTTCATAGACCTGACTAATCACATCTAATGATTTCTGTAGTCTGACCCTGGAGGTTAGCATCTGCAACGTGTTTGAGGTCATATTGTATTATTGCTCTCTTAGACTGGACTGTACCACGATCAGAGGAACTACAGCAGCCTTACGAAGACCAAACCACCAGCCCTGTCCTCCACCTCCACCTATCAGCCCCGGGTTGGTCTCCATCTCTGTGTCATTCAGCTATAGTGGGCCTTGGTCAAGCTGTACATCCATTAAGGAATTAGATGGTTACCTACCTAACTTGGTCATTTCAGTAGGACCACAGCTGCCAACAAATGGCAAAAATTTTGCATGAGACCTCCTTTAAAAACACAAATGACTATTTTATTAGTTTAAACCCCAAATGCTCCTTAGTATGCATTAATGGACACAGTGGAAAACATCTTAGTGCTACAGCAGATGCTAACATCTACTGTCTTATATCCATTCAGCTGCAAGAAAGATAGATGGAGCTCCTGGATTGGCTGCCTTTAAAACATCAGCCAATAGCATGTCAAGTAGCATTGCGGCAAAGTATTTCAACTAACCAAGATGCATTTTCTTTTGGATACATTTAATCTACTCTACAAAAAATCTGCAAATTTTCCTAAATAATTTGGAGCTACAGTATGTTCCACTGAAAGAATCTGCAAAAACTGGGCTACAAACAGGCTGGGTTTCATTGTGTAGTTGCAGTTAATTGTTTCAAGGCTCTGGCATTTTCTTAAAGTTTTCAAAAGTAGGTTTTATTTCCAAAAAGGAAACCGAGTTTGGAAAATGTTTGCGTTTCCAGGTTTTAGTCTGTTATTTAAAATGGAAATCAGAATTTTATCAGGTGCTAAAATTTGATCTTCTACATTCAAACTCAAGTTTTTATTCAACTTGTTGATTTCACCGTTATGTAGCTGCTACGTTGGAAAGGAAAACTTCATCTTTGTTACTTCACAGTTTGTAGAACATGCCGATAATAAAATCCAACTAGGTGATTGTTATGGATTTATATCTCCAGATTTTATTTAAACTGCTGAAAAATGTAGAAATTAGTCTGGAATTTAATCTTTATCAACTGAAACATTTGAATTCTGGACGTTTTGCCCTTCCTGCGAGGAGACTGTCCTGATTTGACTGGGACAGTCTCTCAACACTCTGAAGTTAAACGGCCTAAAAGTGACGCGCTCAGCAGAACCATCGTCCTGTTTCCACTTCACCGCTTTAATCTCTCACCACCACAGCATTCCTCCTTCCTCTGCTCTGACTTCTTTCCCATCATCCCTTCCTCCCCCACAGGCCTCCACTTCCTCCTCCTCGTCCTCCACCGTTGGTTCGGGTCTGTCTCGCAGCCACAGCATGGTCAGTTTGTGTCGGTGTGTCCTTGAGATTTTGGATGAGTGGATTTATGTCTCGCCAGTGTTCAGAGATCTGTTCGTTAGTTTGAAAGGTCAGAACTTTCTGAGAAGTTGAGCGTTTTGTTGCAGATCAGTAAAACAAATGGTCCCTTTAGTGATTTGGGAAATTATTATTTTCCTTTTAGACTTTTTCACATCTTACTGGAATTTTAACATCAAGTTGTGCATAATTGTGCAAATTTTTGTACAAGCAAAATTAAGTGTGGTATTTGTATTCAGCCCCCTTTACTCAGATGCCCATAATTAAAAACCAGTCCAACCAATTGAGATGTTGGATTTTACTTCCTTTAAAAGTAATTGGTAATCAGAGTAATTTAATCTCAGTCTAATTCTACCCAGTCTCTGCAGTGAAGCATGGTAGTGACAGCATCATGCTGTGGTTGAGCTCTTCTTCAGCACGGACGGGGAAGCTGGCTAGTTTTTGGGAAAATGGATGAAAAGAAATTGAAGATGCAGCCAGAACTACATTGAAGCATGTTAATGTGTTAGAATGGCCTAGTAAAAGTCCAAGACTTCTTCACAGATTTTATCTGTACAGTCTTCCTCGGTTTGAGCTGTTTGGGATGGAAAATTGAGTAACAATGTTTAGATCTGTAAAATTCATGTGGACATAATCCGAAAGCAGGGTTTCCCAAAGTGGGGGTCGGGAACCCAAAGGGGATCACAAGACACCAATTGGTGGGTCGCAAAATGGTTTTCAGAATCATTGTGACATGTACCACCAAGATTATGTAAATTAATAAATGCATAATGAAATAAATAAATGTAGCATTAAATAATGTATAATATACCTTTTAATTGTTTCTCTAAAAGAAAATAATTTTAAAAAGTGCATATTACTTGACTCTATATATGTTTTTTAAATAGATGGAGGGAAATAATTCCAGGTTATTTTATGGAGTTGCCAGTAGGGTTCTCCAGTATTTTGGGGATCAGAGTCTGAGTAGTTGAGGAACTCCTGCCCTGAAGGACTTAAAGCTTTAACTTTGGTTCTTTAAAGTACCGACTTAACGAGACTGGATAATGATCCAAGTCTCACTTTTCAGACTTTTATTTGGACGATATTTTTTAAACCCTTGCATGGTTGGTGGTTGTAATGTGCTGAAATGACGAGGAAGCAGTGTGAATACCTGAGCCAGGGTGTGAACAGGTTTCTGTGCTGCGTGGCCTACAGAGAGTAATTCTACTCCACCCAGTTGAGTGTTGCGTCAACCATCAACATTCCCTCCTGCTTTGTTGCTGAGTCCTGTGTTGTCTCCCACGTGTTTCCCTCAGGCCTCTATTTACGACGACGCTGGTCTTTACGGCTCGGGCTACGGTTCAAGAGCTGTAAGTCCTCTCAATGTTTGTGGAACCAGGTTTTGGGTTTTTTGCCATCGTCGTCCCACAGCCGCTCACGTCTCATTCCTCACTTTGTTCCCAGCCCTCTGAACTCAGCTGGTACTCCTCTGGGGCCAGCTCCACACGCAGCAGCCCTGCGGTGAGCACACTAAACCCACCGCTACCCTGCATGACCACAGCAGCACACCGCTAATGAGCTGACGCCTTTCCTGTTAGGGACTAGGATCCATACTCATACTTCAGTTTATTGCAGAAAATTTCTGCTAATAGAGATTGTGTGACTACTTGGGCATGCAACAGACCTACTTTTATTTTGGTTTCTTACCATCCATGTGTGTGTGTTGTATGTGTGGGTATTCGTAGCACTCCTCCTCAGATGATGACACTGTGAGCAGCATTTCCCAGGAACGCTACAGCCGAGGCCGGAGGGACAGCATGGTGAGCTGCTGCAGCTGGACTCCACCGAACCGCCTCTGATCCTCAACTTTCACTGCGGTTTCAATTAGAGATGCACCAATAAACTGGCAGAAGATTTATCTCTTCATCAGAACATCAAATACTGAAAAAATTAGATTATTTTCATTCTTTCTAAATTTATGAAATGTAAGAAAACTAAAACTCCAGCTATCTTTGGTCGACAAACAACAAGAAACATTTTTAAACAGAAGGAAGTTTGATAAAGCTTTGGGTTCTTTTCCTTGGAATGGCCCGATATCTGGTGTAGACGATGGATGCTTTGATGCCTAAATGGGAAAAATCTTGGAATTCAAAACCTCCAGCTCAGTCAAACAAACCAGAAGTACATTTCTCTTTTTATTATGTTATATTGTCCTTTAGGATAAAAAAACCCAGACATTATCAAAAAACGAATTGACAGACGAGATTGGTATTAGCACACTGTGGTTAGCACACTTCCGCTAATAGCAGAGCTAATTTTTCATTTAACGCTTCTGTATTTTTTGCTAACCTTGACAATGTTTGGCTCACTTTGCTTCCCCCGAAGTACATTTTTTCTAGATAAATCCTAAACCTCTAATTTATTTCTATTCATTGTAGTGCTTTAGCATTAGCAGAATTAATGTTTATAATTAGTGCTTAATGTTTATAATTAGTGCTTTAAAATTAGATCAGCTAACTTTTTAGTTAGCTGTGTGCACCACTAGTATTAGGCAACAGAGTTCCTACAGGGTCCTAAAAGCCTTGAACTTTTTCAAGGCATTTAGTTTTTCATAGGTTTTAATACACAGTGGGTATATTTTAAGCATTGATGGGTTTTACATCATCATTTTTTATTTTTTTAAAAAGCTAGCTTTTGCTCCTTAAAGTGGCCTTATGTATGTTTAGTCATGATTGTAAATGTATTTAAATATGATTAAACGTGGTTTTAAAAAGCCTTAAATCAGAACCACTCTGATTGGTGCATCTCTAGTTTGAATATTTTCAGGTTTTACAGCTTTTTCTTTCATTCAGCTTGTTTTTAAATCCTGAGTTTACCACTGTTTCCTGTCAGTTCTCTCTTCTCTTATGTTTTCTGCCACTCTTCTCTTCCTCTGTGTGAGTAGTCGTCTGACTTCTCAGATATTAGCGAGTCGGCTGCTGATTACTTCAGCCGCTCCAACCGAAGGGGCAGCATTGTGTCTGACCTTGATGAGTTGAGCATTCCAGATCTGGACTCTGTAAGTGTCTAAACCGAGATCGCATGTGTGCGCCTGGAAATGCAGTGCAGCACTGAATAAACCTGAGTCCTGGTTGTAAATTGTAACATCTGGTTTTAAAGACTTGACTGAAAACATGAACTAATAATGTTCAAGATGAAAGAGGTTGTGTGGACTGCATCAGTGTGCAGAAGCATGCACTCAGATGTTTTTAACAAACATTTTGCTTGTTTTGTTTGTGAACATTCAGCACTTTTCCCAGACTGATGGTTCTGTTTGAACTAACTCCTGATTCACAGGTGACCCGACGACCCCAAGCATGACTGCACTTATGGTCTCCAACTCGCTTAACAATCTGACTTCTCTCTCCTGCAGCTGGATGAAAAGTGTGACAAGCAGTATACAGATTACAGTCGGGTAAGTAAGTTTAGTTCTAAAATGTATCATCATCACACACTAAGTCTGCCGTAAACTGCAGCATCTGACAAACTTCTGCTTTGTGAACCTTTTAGCTAAAAATCGAGTCAGGAACAAAACACAGGTTTCCCACAATGCATGACGCACCAGTTATCTTGATGTCTGAGCTGTCAACAAACCATTGTCCGATGTTCACGCAGTCAGTGGAGATTATCAGCTTGTCTGTCAGGTTTTAAAACTGTGTAGGACCAGATGACAGCGCCCCCCTCAGGAGGATTTAAACTAGAAAGAGTTACAAAGGATATAAAATGTCTTAATATTTTAAAAATTGTAAAATAAAACCGTGTGCTTGCAGACCTTTTGAAAACAGCTTTTAGTTCAGTTTTAGCAGTCAGTCTTTTGAGTCAATCATCTTCCTCCATCTTGACTGAACCCCACTTTCATGCCTAAACACTAACCTCCTGCTGCTATTATCACAGTATTTTTCAGTGGAAATATTGCTATTATAGTGACTTTTTTCGCCCTCTCAAAGTTTTTGGTCTTTGAGAGGGCAAACTTTTATTTTTATGCCATTATCAATATATTATCATCAGCTTTTTTCAGGATCCTGAAAGTGTCTGAGATGTTTAGGATGTTCTTCACTGTTTTTGTTTAATATTTTAATAAAACTTGAGTTTCTGTGGCATCTCCAGCCGTCCTCCCGCTGCACCACGCCCGCCCTATCAGCAGCCTCCCTGGCCTCGCTGGGCGGGACGTCGTCAAGGCGAGGGAGCACAGACACCGGTAGCATCTACGACCCTGACACGAGTCTGAGTGAACTGCGGGTAAGACGCTAACTGTCTCACCTTCTCAACATGACCACATATGTGTCCACTCATCTCTTCAGATCTCTGAAACACTACATGTATGTTCCTCCTCCCTACAAACAACTCGTTTCTTGGTAGCGTTTCCCCCTGTGAGCATGGGACGACTCGACGTCTGAGAGCTGTCCCTTTAAATCTGGCTTTTGATGTTTATATCAGCTGGACTGTCTGTGAACGGCTGAATGGATGCTTTCTGTTTGCTTTTCACCCCAACCGTTCCTTCGTGTGCTCTGCAGGATATCTATGAGCTAAAGGACCAGATTCAGGATGTAGAGGGGCGGTACATGCAGGGGCTTAAAGAGCTGAAGGTAGAGGGGCTGGAGCTCAAAGCATGTCTTCTCCCACTCCTCTGGCATCACTAACCTCTCCTACCTCTCAGTCTGTGCTGTGTGGTGAACCTCTACTGCATGGGCTTGCATCACTTCCTGTTTTGATATGACACTGTGGCTTTAACTAGCTCCACCTGCAGTCTGATGGGAGCCTTGCATCCCTGGCTGCTGTTGGCATGATTCAGCAAGATGAAACACTTTCTATCTAGTGATAAGAGTTTACTAACAGCCTGGTTACCGACTGTTCCTGGCAGAGTTTGATACTTTAACTGTCCTGTTTCCTGGAAAACTTCCATCTTCTCTCTTTCAGGTTCGGTTTTCACCACACCGCCTTGTTTCACTTCTGAAAGTGATGCAATGCTCTAACTGTGACTTCACTGGACCTTTCTTCACATATGGCTCACAAATGACTTGTTTAGAAAATGCAAGCACAGCTGCTGGTCGTTTTCCCCTTTTTCCATTTTCTACCTCTGTTTATGTTGGTTTTACACAACTTTATTCTGGTAGGGACCAGATCTGATTATATCTGCTTTTCCAGATGTTGATTTTAAAGTATTTTCTGAGGTCAAAATGTAGCTGCTGCGTCCATAGCAACAGAAATCCACCACACCTGAATCAAAATGCTGAATTACCTTCTTGTCATATCATCAAGTTCTGCAAAGGCATGTTCATTACATTGACTTGATTCATGTTTGTAGGAGCAGGGATTCATCTAGAGCTGAAACCATTAATTGAATTAATCGTGACTAATAGATTATTTAAACAATGATCAGTTTAGATTCATTTTTCTGCTTCTTCAGCCTCCAACAGGTTTTCATTCATTATCGCCGTGTTTTGGGCTTCTTCCACCTTCCCATCACAGCATAATGCTGCCACCGTGTTTCACAGCATCAGTTTATCAGGAGCTGCTTTTCTTAGATTCGTCTTGATCGCCTCTATTTCAAGCTGGTCCAACCAGAATCCATAAAAATTAAGTTTTAACGTCAAATCTTTAGAAAATTTACACTTAGATCTTAGAAACAAGATTTTTGATGCTCCATTATTCATCAAAACACTTGCAGGTAGGAAATATCAATTGAATGTGTGTGAAATGGACACAAGGGGTTAGAAAATGGAGGTGAAAATGGTAAAGGGGCAAATTGACATTAAATGCACAGAATCTGTTCTATACATAATCTCGCCCTGTGTGAACTGTTTGTCTACTTTAGGTCAAAAACTCGTTTCTTATGCTACTTATACACCTGTTGCATGTTAACCCAGCTTCTACATGAACTTCCTGCGTTTTACTCTTTAACCTGCTTCCTAACTTAAATCAGGAGTCGCTCACAGAGGTGGAGGAGAAGTACAAGAAAGCCATGGTGTCGAACGCACAGCTGGACAACGACAAAGGTAACCTGATCTACCAGGTGGACACGCTGAAGGACGTCGTGGAGGAGATGGAGGAGCAGATGGCCGAGATGAGGAGGGAGCTGGACGACAAGTCGAAGGTCAGTCGGGACGTCCAGCTTTTACCTTGTTTTCCTAAAGACGTCCAGAGTTAAAGTGTTGCTTGTTGTTTCAGGAACTAGAAAGACAGAAGCACACATGTTCAGTCCTGCAGCACAAACAAGAGGAGCTGAAGGAAGGAATCCGCCAGAGAGACGAGCTCATAGAGGTACGCTGCAGAGAAACGTCTGATCAGGGTTCTCTGGAACTTCTTCCCCTTTCTGCTCCATTTGACTCCTCCTTTCTCCTGTTTCTGCCTCTGTGTCTCTCCGGCCTTCTCCACATGTAGCCGGGTCTCTAGAAAAACTAATATCAACGCCACATCACTTAAAAAACATGGGATCGGTTTCAGAAACATTTTCATCCACATTAATCTGCACTAATCCGCCCCTGAGCGTTGATCTAAACATGCCACACCCATAGGGGGCAGTGTGGTACTAAACTAAAACCTGTCGGCCAATCAGATTGTTTCTAAAAAACCATGACTTCCTGTTAGGAGTGAAACCTGGAGCCAGGACAGATCAGGGTTTGTTCAGCTGACAGAAATCCTTGAAAATGCTTGAATTTCATTTAGGTGTTTTCAAGGTTTTGATTTCTGTATAAAGTCCTTGAAAGTGCTTGATATTAAAACTGCACAGTTTTGTAATAAAGTTAAATCTAATGCTGGATTAAAAACCTGAATTTGGAAAACCAGATATTTCCATACACCTAATTAAAAGGTAATTTTTGTTCAGAACTACCAAAGTTATTTCTATGTGCCAAATGCCAGAAACATTAGCAAGAACATTGTTTAACTTTTCTTTATTCAACCATTTAATTTGAGCCGGAAGATCATTTACCTTAACACAATTTGTTTGGATTATTTCAGTGTGATGAATATTTATTATTCCTAATGGTTCAATGACTTATTGATCATTTTATATTTTATATGTTAAACTGAGTTTAACATATACATTTTTGTTAAATTAATGTTTTGTTCTCAGATCAGTCAGGTGTACAGGATGTGTTGGAAAGACATTTCAAAACATATTTTTGTTATATTTTAGTTCATCTGTCCCTGCTGTAGATTGTAGAATACTACCGTAAAATGAGTAATAATAACAGTATTAAATTATTTTTCAGTTCATTTATATTGTTTGTATCTCCAATGTGTAGTGCTGGAAAAGTTTGAAAATTTACCTTTAAAATGTTCTTGAATTTTACTATGGGAAAAGTGTACAAACTATTAGAATATTAAGATATTCTAATATGCTAAACAGCATTTATTGGGAATTATCTCAAAGCAAATATGTGGATATATTGGTGCGTTATTTGTCCCTCTAAATCTCCGTTTTCCCACCTACACACACAGAGTTTTCTCAAATCTCCACTTTGGTCAGTGTTTTCATAAATAATCATTAATTAAACAGATATTTTGTGTGGATAAACAAAACACATCAATATATGTTAGTTTTCCCAGACATCGGCTGTGTATGGACTAGGCCTCAGTGTTTTCATTTCACCTCTGCTCCACTGAACGTCTCCTGTTCTCCCTGCTGTTATCTTGTCGTTGCTGGATGCCGCTCCAGGAGAGCCAGCGAATGCAGACTAAGTTAGACGACCTCACCAGAGAGGTGTTTGACCTGCAGGAAACCATAAACTGGAAGGACAAAAAGATGGCGGTAGGAGGGCTGCTGTGACAGACAGCATGATGGAAACCCTCAGACCTGCTTACATGCACAGTCTGGGGTTTTGCATGTCATAACGGCGGTTAAATCTGCTGACTGGCTGGAGGCTTGAGGTGACATCACTGATCTTAGATCCTCCAGCATGACAGGCATGTTCCACCTGTGCATTACTACAGCCGTTACATCATGAAGCGCCTCACTTCCTTTTAATCTGAACCCTTTTACTTTACATGCATTGCTGTAAGGATGCACTCTGCTTAGGATTTCTCTCATTTTGATACAATGTGACCATCACTGCATTTAATAAGGCCTTTCAGGAGAGAACAACACTAATTAGTGCAGATTTGTAAACTGGAAGGAAGCACTGCATGTTTTAATTTTTTTACACATTAAAATGTAAAAAAGTGTGGATTTTTTTGTCTGGGCTTTTGACTAGGCCATTAGTAATGAAAGTGATATTTATTGCTGCTTTGTAGCAATAAATATCATCATAAGTGGTGCTTCACCCACTTATAATGATTTGAATTTAGGAGCAGAAAATACCCCGGTGTTTTTGTCCCTGCTTGGCTTCTCATGGTTTTCTTCATGGACTTTATGAATCCCTGCAGCTCCTCCAGAGTCACCTTGGCCTCTTGGCTGCTTTAGATGGACTTCCATGTCTTCATATGTTTCCAGTTTGTCCATGTTCTCTCCCTGATCAGAGGATGGATTGAACACTTCAGTTATGCAGCACTTGTTTTGGTTTTTCACACCAAAATCGTGATTAAAATACTATAAATTTGCCAAAATGGCGGCGTGTCTGCATGTGATTTTGCTCCTGTCTGTCTCCGTCCCTCTGCATGTGGTGCTGTGCTGCATGTCTGTCCAGACATATGTCCAACTTTCTCCTCGTCTCCTCTCTTGTCTTCTCTCGTATGGCCAGGCCCTAGAGAGGCAGAAAGAATACTTTGATTGCATTAGGAATGAGAGGGACGAGCTCAGAGATGAGCTCGCCGACATCAAAGGGAAGTCCAGAGGTGCAGAGGTAGGTTCATAGGCCGGCCGCCAGGTGAAGGGTCAAACCAAACCTCTGCTTCCATCCATTTGTTTGCAGCTCTTCTCTTTCTGGTTTCTTATTCCTCCAAATGTGCTGATTTTGTTTTATTTGTTGCTGTTTTGTTCAACTTCTGGTTTCAGTTTGATCTTTATTCTCCTGGTAAAAACATGCAAAACTGTCTGTAATTGCTGTAGCTTAATCTGACACTGAAAAATATTTTAATTTAAATAAATTTAAGTTTACAAAAATGTTATTGAACAAATGCATCTGTTTCCTCATCGGTGTTTTTTTTTTTAATAATCTGTTTCAGAAACATGGCCTGGTGATAATCCCAGACGGGACGCCCAACGGAGACGTCAACCATGAACCTCTTCCCTCAGGAATCACCCTGGTAACCCAGGAGGCCGCCCAGGTGCTAGAGTCTGCAGGCGACGGCCCACTGGGTGAGTCACGCTACCCGTCACCCGTAGCAACGCTTTGTGAAGCCGCTGACCGTCGGTTGGTGCAATGTTTCCCCCCCGTCCTGCAGATGTCAGGCTACGGAAGCTGGCGGACGAGAAGGACGAGCTTCTGGCTCAAATCAGGAAACTGAAGAACCAGCTGGAGGAGGAGAAGCAGAAACACTCCAAGGTGGACGGAGCGTTCCCAGAAGGGGAGAACATGGAGAACGGTACAGATCTGCACTTCATCGAGATGCAGAGTGAGCTCACTTCCTTCCATAACCACAACATGAGCCATAAAATAACGCTCTGCATGTCCAGCCTCATTGCTCTGCTCTTCATCCTCTTACAGGAGACGCCAACAGACAGATTAGTGAATACAAGTTCAAGCTTTCAAAGGCCGAACAAGAAATGGGTACAATGGAACAAAATGTAAGTTATCAGCCAATCAGATCGCTGTCTGATAGTTTTCCTTTGATCCACAAAGCTGCAGTGCGTCGCTGTGTAACTATGGTAACATCTCTAGTAATGTTACAAAAAGTTAGCGGTACATCTATTAGCTTTATGCTAAATCCAATTAAAAATTCCATTCATTGCTAACAATAAGCCAAGGAATTAAACACTTTTACTGTTTTTGTCATCATCAGTTTCTCAGATCAAAACTAGTCGCATAAAATGCAGCATTTTTCAGTTAATGAATTTTTTATTGTGATCCATTTAAATTCTCAAATATCTTTGACTTGGCTTGGCTCTACTTTCTGACAGGTTGGAAAGACTTTAACTTTAATCGATTCATGTTTATTTTTAGTGGTAGAGACACTAAAACTTGGAAAATTATAATTATTATAAATAGATCATAATTTCATCAGCTCAAGTAGATTATGTCTGACGCCAATCTGCATAATAGATGGAAATATGCAGTAAAGAAAAACAGAATAAAAAATAAATTCATGCATCAAACCAAAAAAATCCTTTTAATCTAAACACATCAAGCAGCAACTTATTTGATGTCCATGATTTTGATGATTTTAATGTTTGTTCAACTGCTGACTGTATGGTGTTTTATTTATGACTTTGTAATTTTGTATTTTTATTATGTAAAGCACTTTGAACTACTTCATTAATTCTACTTTAATACTTTTTTAAATTAGGTAATTTTTTATTACTTTTTTCTCTTGTGAAACAGTCCTTAGAAAATAACCTGAAAGTGTCTGAATCAACAGGAAACGGATTTATCCAGGAAAAACCTGTTGGATGAATTTCTAATAGTTGGCATTAATAGTCATAAAAGTGTAGCGGTAAACATAAAGTAAGCACTCCTGTGTGTGTGTGTGTGTGTGTGTGTGTGTGTGTTCAGATCAGCCGACTCGAAGGCCAGGTTGCCAGGTACAAGTCAGCAGCTGATAACTCAGAGAAAGTAGAAGACGAGCTCAAAGCCGAGAAACGGAAACTCCAGAGAGAAGTAATCTGATTACTCTGCGTTTTTTTGACGTGACGCGTCGCGACTGAATGCGTAACCTGTACTCTTCCTCCTCCTCTTCCTCATAGCTGCGCACGGCTCTGGATAAGATCGAGGAGATGGAAATGACCAACAGCCACCTGGTGAAGCGCCTGGAGAAGATGAAGGCCAACCGGAACGCCCTTCTGTCCCAGCAGTGAGGCCGGCGCCGTGACCTCTGACCTCCCACTGCCACACTGCGCCTGAAGCTCACTCTGCTCTCAGCTGCAACGCCTGGAGACGTGTAGCTAACCAAAACACTTCCAATCTTGTAGCAGAGGGAAACAAATCTGAACGTTTTTTGTTGTTCTTTTTGGTAAAGTTGGGATTTGGTCCGGCTCTTCTGGAGGAACGACTGGGAAACCAAACTGGTAGAACTGGGAGATGCAACTGAGGAAAACCTCTGGTTACGTTTCCCCCTCCGGCCGGGTGCTTGGCTCTACTTTCTGACAGGTTGCATGAACGGGTCTAATGATGCTTTTAAACTTAAATCTACTTGCTGCTCCAGGCCTGCAGCTTCCCAGCTTCCCTTCACGCAGTGAAGTGCCTTTTTCACTTTAGGAGACACGGGGAGGGGGCTGCACCGCTCAGTGAATTAAATAATTGTTTGAACAGGTACGGTATGATGTATTTAAAATAATAAAACAACAGGGGTGCAGTCATGGTGTGAAAGTATATAGAAACAACTGTCTGCTGCAGTTTCTTTGAAATTTTTTCAAATATTTAAAGATTTCTGGAGAATAAATGTATGATTTACAGAGCTGTGTGCAACATCCTTTATTTGGATTTTATTAGTTTTATTAGTCTGCAGCCTTTTCTAATTCCACTGCTACAAAATAAAGTAATTTTCTAAATGTGTACCTCATAAAATGTTTTATTGTGAAAGGTAACAAAATTGAACTAAAATGTATTTGTTTTCAGATTTTAGAGAAAAATGAATCCTCTATTACAATAAAAAAAAACTAGTAGAAGGAGTCATTGTATAAATATGGAAAGATCTAGTTTAAAGTTAGTTGCTTTTAAAATTCTGAAGATATTAAAATCAGATTTTATAGAAGAACTCCTAAAATGACCATTTCTTCTTGCATTAGAAACATTTCCTTTCTGGCTTTGGAAGAGTCGCAGGTTGCAGCAAAACAACAAGAGGAAAGTCAGGTTGTTGTCATGGCGAAGAGGTAGTTTGAACCGTGAAAAGTATTTTTACAGGACAAAGTTTAATCAACACAGTCTGATGAGCCTGAGTAAATATGACCAGCAGCGCCCTCTGCTGGATGGCGGCCAAACTGCATTAAAAAGTAGGAACTCATTTTAATCTAGTAAACCAGGGGTGTCAAACTCCAGTCCTCAAGGGCCACTGTCCTGCTACTTTTAGATGTGCCTCTGCTGCACCACACCTGAATAGAATAATTAGGTCATTGCAAGGGTCTGGAGAACTGATCTACACAAGGAGGAGGTAATTAAATAATTTCATTCCAGTGTTTTGTACCTGTGGCACATCTAAAAACTGCAGGACAGCGGCCCTTGAGGACTGGAGTTTGACACCTGTGCAGTAAACCATTAAGACTTACGACATAATCATAAGTTGATTAATTGTTTGCATCTATACTTAACAGGCTTCCATTAACTCCTCCAAGCAGCTCAGTCTTCCTGTGTTTAGTTTGGTATGAATGTATTTACAGAAGAAAAGATTCACGTATAAAAGAGCAGCAGCAGCATCTGGGTCTTCAGCAGCGCTCAAACACCTTGTAGAGGTCGGGCAGGTTGGCGATCTGCAGCACGGTGCCGTCCTCGCTGAAGCTTTTCGGGGGACTGAAGAGAGTTCGGAAAGATTTGAACAGAACGTGTTCCACATTCCAGCGCCAGGAATTCCCGTCTGATTCCTGAAACATGATGGCCATTTAAGAATAAACACGGTGAGTTCTCAAGTTTTTTTTTGTGTCAGAATTGTTTATGCACCATTAGTCAAATCTAATGTTAAAACTTAAATCTACCAAGTAAATTTGGGACAGGCTTTCAGTGTGGATGAAGTGGTAAAGGTTAGGGTAACTATAACAAGAAATAAACAGGATTATTTTAATATACTTACAACATAATTGACATACACCTTAAAATGTTTGGTTATTTGTATTTTGACATAGATTGACTCAAAATTCTGAGAAAAAGTCAGAATTATAAAATTAAAAGTACAATTCTGAAAGTCAGAAAAGTCAACATTTTGAGAAAAATTTTAGAATTATGAGAGAAAGTCAAAATTTTAAGATTTAAGTTTAAAATCAGAATTTTTCAATGAATTTTTTTTTGTTGGCCTTAATAGTGTTCCGTATGTTCAGGCTGGACCTACTCACCGGCTCGTCGCCCGGCTCGGCCTCCAGGACGAACTGCTTCCTGATGGAGTAGAAGGCGCTGCACTCCTTGCTGAAGTCTCGGAAGCATTCCTTCTCGTTGTCCCAGTTCACCTGCAGGCGGAAACCGTCAGAAACTTTTCCTGAAACGCCTCCAGGAAGGAACAGCGCTGCCCTCACCTCGGTGGCGAGGCGCAGGATGAACAAGGGCAGGCCTTCCATGATGGGCGTGTATTTATCCAGGAGCATAGGCAGCCCCGTCAGGTTTCCTTCCTGGAAGACATCGCTTCAGTTTAGTCACTCGTCTCCTGTGGAAGAAAAGCTTTATGATCAGACGGGCCTCGGCCGGCTGACCTGATCGATCTCCAGGGAGAAATAATCCCCCAGCATTTCTGCCTTCTTCTTCAGGAAGTCCACGATGTACTGGGCCAGGCCCTCCTTCGGCCCGTCTTCCTCCGTCCAGCCGCTCTCTGCCGAGTCCAGCGCCAGCATGGCCAGGTCGTACAGCGGTGCCGGCGTCTGGTAAACATCACCGTCAGTAAAGGTTCTGATTGGTTCTGATCCGTCAGTAAAGGTTCTGAGTGGTTCAGACTCGACTTACAGACAGTCTGAGGACGCCGAAGTTCCCAAAGTCAAAGATGAGAATTTGGTAGAAAAGCTCCCGACTGCAACACAAACAAAGGAGTTTTCTTTAAGTAAAATCTGAAAAGTGCGGCATGCTTTCATTTTTTGACCCACTGAGTCATCACTATGTAGCATCATTAAAGGTACATTAATTAAAGGTGCTACTCTTTGTAAAAACATATATTTTCAGGTCTTCCATGGATTCTCAATTAAATTTAGCCTGGACTTTGACTAGGCCACTCTGAATCTCCGCCCTCGTTTGAAGTTATTTGCTGGTTTTCTTTCATGAATGTGCTGTATTCACCTCCATCCATTATACAATCAAGTTTTATTAGCTTCGTTGACACTGACAATGAAAAGCTTCCCCACATCATGATGCTACCACCACCATGTTTCACCATAGGGCCTGTGTGTTCAGCACAAAGTTTTTATTTAGTTTTGACTTCAAATGTTCAATTCTGTTTTAATTTTCAGTAGTTTTAACCATTTGTTTGCTAGTAAATTAACAACCAAACATTCCAGATGAATATAAAACATATCTGGCAGAGTCATAACTTTATGTCTATCATTTTGAGGAAAGAAATTAATTTAATACAATTTGGAATTAGGATGTAATATGAAATGTGAAAACTTTCTAGATGCAATGAACTTTTATTTGTTCTGCTTTTGACCCTAACACTGAACACAATGATGATAAAACTCAAACCTCACCTCCGCTCTTACTCTTCATGATAAATAAACACTGCTAGACTAACTAGTTGACATCCGTGGGAAATTGGATTATATTTAGTGGCATCAGAGTAAACGGGGCTGGATAACATGTAATCCTGACCGTTTGTGGTTGTAAGGTGACTGAGTGTGTGCAGTGCGCTCCTTCCTACTGTCCTGACCTGAGTGTGGTTGTGTTGAGCAGGTAGAGCTTAGTGTGATGCTGGATCAGACTCCACTGCGGATCCACGCAGCCAACGAACGAGTGTTTCTGCAGCATCTCCTGCAGACCTGCAGAAAACACACAGAACCCGGATCAGGACCAGAGAAACGGTTCAGCTCAAAGAGCTTTACATCACAGAAACATGAAAACCTGGTAAATCATCTAAATCATCAATACATGTTGAATATTTTGGTCAATGTTTTACAATGATTCAAAAGCAACTCTAACCAGGTGGGTTTTTAGTCTAGAATCAAAGGAACTCAGTGTTTCGGCTGTTTTGCAGTTCCTGATCTTTAGTTTCCAGCTGTAATAACTGAAGCTGTGACTCTAGATGAGCTTCAGGTCCAAAGCTAATAACTTCAGTTTTGTTTCTGTTCAGACGGAGAAAGTTACGGCACATCCATTTCTACCACCGCAGCTTTTTAGGAGGAAGTTGAACACTCTGTTTGTTTGGTGAGGTCACGTTGGCATGGCAACAGGATAGTCAGGGTTTCTATTTGTGACCTGAAAGCAGGATATGACGGAGGCTGGAGTTGTGTAAGGCGAGTTCTGCCCTGGAGGACGGCTCTGTCGGTGCAGGCCTGGTGGAAACGGTAAAACTGCTACAGGACGGCAGAGACGCTAAGCTATGTTATGCTAAGCTAAGCTAAGCTACCTCTGTGTGTGTTCTCTGTGATCTCTGTTCTCAGATCCTTGATGCTGGTCAGTTTGATCACCCTTCTCTTGGGCGTGGCGGCAGCCGTCAACCCCTCCTCCTCCTCCTCTTTATCCTCCTCCTCTCTGGGTCGCTTCCTGTGAAAACAAACATTTCAGCCACTAGAGGGCGAAAGAGTTCCACGATTTGAGATGAAAATGCTGCGTTAGTCCTATAAAATGAGTCAGGATGTCATAAATAACAGCAGAAGAGCCCAACGGGCCGCCTGCAGGAGAAAGACGTCCTTCATGAGACATTAAACTCTGTCCTCTCCTTCTTGCTGGCTCAGCCGACTCGCTCTCTGCAGGTCGCTGTTCAGACTTGCTCCAGTCGTTCCTGATCCAACTTGCTTTTCCCCGAGCTGCTGTCATTCACACTATGACTAAATCAAAAACCTGCCAGAAGGGGTTTTTCCCCCTTTTAAAAAAAAATATAAAAATAAATCAGTAAAGGAAAATGTTGCAGCCTTGGAAGCAGGAACTGCACTCGGGGGAATCTACAGGAAGTTTTCCGTTACTTTGAATATAACTGAACTCAACTTGGAAAAGTTACAGGAATTTTTTTCTCTGTTTGCACCGATATGAAAATCTGGGTCAAAAACCGATATTTACCAATATTTTCTACATTTTTCTACCCTTTCACGTCAGTAAAAGACAACATCACTGCTGACGTTGCTTCTCTGCTTCACACCAAACCCATATAATCTGTATTTTTTAGTCCTAATGCATAATTGTGACTTTATTGCCAATTTTCTGAAAAAAAATATAAAAAGTATTGGGTGTAAGTGATGCTACCTCCCACCTGCAGGTGGCAGGATTTCTCATGTCTTCTACTATGCTGCTTTAGTCTTTACTTGATGTCAGATTATAGTCTGGGATTGATGTGGAGTACCAAAACGTCACATTTACCGTCACAGTAACATGGTAAATGTGCAAATATTGGAAAATTCCTTGGAAATATTTCTAAAGAAGCGGCAAAAAAATCTGTGATATTATTAATTGCAAAGAAAAACTAATATCACAAAAACAATTTTAAAAAATTTACATTGTTGTTAATAACAACCTCTTTTTACATATTGGAATAAAAAACAAAGACTAAAATCCAAACTTTTTCTGAGTTTTAGATAATTTCTAGACAGAAATCTTTGATCTTCTACCTCTGAGCCTCCTCAGCAGCGCCGCTGCGTTCCTCTTCACCTGCTGGACCAGGTTCTTCCAGCGCAGCCTCCAGCATGTCTGCGTCATCCAGCTCCAGACTGTCCAGCTCAGAGGTCCTGGTTGCCGCTGGCGACCCGCTGGGACCGGCCGTCTCTGGGTCAGGGACTGGCTTCTCCTTCGGCTGCAGGAAGGCGTCCAGTTTCTGGGCGCGGCAATCGGTCCGGACCATCTGGTGGGCGTAGACGCGGTCGGCGGACTCAGAGGATCCAGAGGTTTTTACTTCAGAACTGCCAGACACAGACAGCTCCGGCAGCAACGTCTGGAAACCACAGAAGAAGAAGCTGAAACGACGTGAGGGGGAGCTGAGAGGCGGACGGCAGTCGGAGTCGGGTCACACCTGAGTGAAGTACGTCCGGGAAGAGTTGGAGCCCAGCAGTTTGCTCTCGATGTGCTTCTGAACGCTCTCCATCACGCTGTCCTCATGCAGGAAGTGCACTTCGTGTTTGGTGGGGTGAACGTTCACGTCGACGTTCTGCGGAGAGATTTCCAGGCTGAGGAGAAAACATCACAGGAATTTACAGCATCTTCCATGTTTTACTTTAAACCTGGGCAAAATGTGGAAGCAGCAAAAAAAAGTCAACATTTCCTATGAAATAAATGCACCTTCAGCGTCTCATTTATATTTTCCTTTAATATTCATCTTTAATAGTTAACCCATAATCTTCTGTTTCCTTGGAGGATAAACCTGATGTGACACACTGCTCAAAGGTGAGACAGAAAACCACTGCTAACTTAAACTTGTCCATATTTACAATCAGAACTTCAAACATCTGGATCTGTGACCACAGCTGGACCAGAACCCGGGTTAACCTTCACTCACAGGGAGCAGGATGGGAGGAAACGCTAAAAACTGAAAACCGCTGCGTCTTGGAGACGCAGTGTCTCCATAACAAATATTAGATGCTATCTGAAAGCTAACTATTTGTTTGGGAGGAAAGCCAGAAAAGGTTTTATTTCATCAACAGCGTTTCTACAGACTAATTTAATGAATGTGACAAAAAAACTTCTCATTACTGCAGCTTGGTTCGGTGGAGGACCCATGATGCTGCGGGTCAGGGAACTAAAACATTTCAAATATTTCTGGCTTCCTCTCTTTCTCATCCCAATTTCCATCTGTCTGTGACCTTTAACCTTTTGATCAACATCTTTTGTGTCCGGTGTGATCAGCTGCTGCTGTTAGACTCTAAACATTACATCAGGATGATGATTTGATAATATTAACAGCTGGATTTTATTAAGAAGCAGCTACTGCACACACAGACATCACCATGGCGATGGACGTAGTAGTTTTCCTACCTGAGGTAGAGGAAGGGGTGTGAGTTTTTGGGGAGGTAGGCTGCGTAAACCGTTTCCACGGCTTTCTTCAGAGCGCTGGACTCCACCAGCCGGTCTGAAAGAGACAAAGGACAACCTGTAGTGAAAATGGCGCCGTGCGGACGCAGCGAGCGTGGCGCGTTACCACGGCAACGTACGGTTGATGAACAGAACCAGGATGCATCGCTTCATGGAGTAGTTGGCATTGGAGACGAAGCCCTTCAGGGTGAAGGCCAGTTTCTGGTCCTGGCAGCCGACTTCGATCAGCTCCCTGTGGACACGGACACAGAGGACACACCAGGGACATGGCAAGGTGAGACAGGGGACACACCGGGGCCCAGAGGGGACACACAGGACAACCGAGTCCAGTGGGGACCAGATCTACCTGCTGACCGGGTTTCCGAAGACGCTGCGGATGTTGTCCACAATGGACGCGTTAGGAAGCGTCCTTACGTCCGCCACCGTCTCTCCTTGCTGCCAAAAGACAAATTTACCATTTAAACCTGCAGCTGATTTCCTTTAAAAACTAAAAAAAAAAAAGAAAGAAAGAAAGTTTTACCTTTTTGACTGAGAAGCTTTTTCCTGAATTGTGAATAGCGTACCTTTAAGGAGACAGAGCAGGACCAGATATGAAACATTTGGTGATGAGGAGCAGAAATAGTTGAGGTTTGAGTCCAGACCTGCTGACCACGTCCACGATCCTGGAGTATTCATCTGCCGGGCTCTTCAGGGCCTTCCTCCTGGTGGACACGTTATAGAAAAGGTCCTCCACCTGCGGGGACAACAGCAACGATTCATCAGAATCCGAACGGTTCATTTTCAGAGAGCTGACGTGCTGCAGGCAGGAACTCGCCAGGATCTGGGTCCCCTGGTTCCCGGCGCAGGGCTTAGGAGGGCCCTTCAGTTTGCCATCGCTGTAGCTCGCTCTGAACAACAACATCATTAATACAGAACTAAAGTAGCAAATCTGAATGTGGCTTTCAATTTTTTAGAAAAGAAACTCTCAAAAGTGTGGCGTGCTTTTACATTTGACTTTTAAAGACCTTAAGTACCAGTTTTTAGTCCCTTTTGTTTGTTCTAACAAACTAAAACATAAATAAAAATGTCAACCATTGAATTTGTAACAGATATTTTTCAATGTGGGACCAGCAAGGAAGGAAGTAAAGGCAACTTAGGACAGAAAAAGTAAAGAAAGGACACGATGAGGGAATAAAAGACGTGTCAGGACAAAAATAGGACACAGAGAATGAAAAGAGGAAAGATGTCAAAAAATGGAGTGAGATGCTAACGAGGTGTAACAGAGAGAAAGAAAGAGAAGAAAGGAAAGACAGATGATATAAACAGAAGGCAGTAATCTAAGAAAAGCACATCCCTCCATTTCCTTCCACTAACACCCAGTGCAGTTTGTGTTTGTAATGTGGAAATACCTGTAAGCACACTTTGCATCAGCCGTCTTGGTTGTTATGGTAACATGAGCCACATGGCTGATACTGGCAAGAGCCTGCAGAAATGAGAAGAGACAAAACATTCAGCCAGAACACTGATGTGGCTCCTGAGCTGAGGGCCACAGGAGTCGTCACCTCTCCTCTGAACCCGTAGGTCGCAATCGCTGAAAGGTCCTCGAAGGTCTGCAGTTTGCTGGTGGTGAACCGCTCACAAACAATCTCCATGTCTTCTTTCTGTGGTGAGAAATGAGCATTTGGTTAATAATCATTTAGCTTTGTTAGCATATTCTTTACAACCTGTTTGAAAATCATTATACAAGTCCGTGATGATTTGTGATATGAGCAATATTGCGGTATTTTTTTAAATATATATTTATATATGAACTCAGAAAATGTTCAAGAGATATAAATACTTTTGGAAGGAACAGGTGGCGGGGGCCGAAAGGGTGTTCCCCCCCCCTGGGCAGCATTCATGCTAGGGTCGCCTCTGCTCCAGCAGGCAGGACGCTATTACTCACCCTGATCCCGGTACCATTGTCCTGGATCTGAAGGAGCTTCAGGCCTCCGTCCTTCACCGTCACCTGGATGTTGGTGGCCTTTGCGTCCAAACTGGAACATTTAAAAACAAACATCAATCATTATGAGTTGAACTCATTTACAGAACAGCAGCACATGTAGAATATGTAAACAGTAGCGGTTCGTGAACATTTCCAGTCTTCTGGTTGTCTATGACCCCCTACATAAATACTTTTATCATCACAAGTATATTCAGATACCAGTTTTCGATCATTTCTTTAACGGCGTTGGCAGGACGCTGGATAACTTCTCCCGCTGCGATCCTGTTGACAACAGTTTCATCGAGCCTCCGAATCACTCCCGCCATGTTTGTTTCTAGAAAACTGCTAGCAGTAGCTCAACCGCTGGAAATACCCATATATTTGACCGGGGAGACAAAACTGCAATGAATTATAATAAAAATACTACATTGTAGGACTTCCACATGATAGTGCTCTCACACTGAAAGAGGGAGAAAATAAAAACAATACGACGTCTTACTCTGACTCAAAAGATAAGACAACGGCGAATGTCAAACTTATGTCTTTTAAAAATATATTAAAATGCAAAAAAACTTTACAGTTTTTCTTCCACCTCAAAATGCAAATCTTGAAAGCTGACTTGGTGGGTTTTTTTTTTTACTTAATTTGGCGTGCTGGTTTGGTAAGTATACGCCGTTCTTGTGATGAAGTAATGCACTTACCAAAAATAAACGATCTTTGATCAAGCGCGGGTCCCAACAAGAATCTTCTTCATTGGTAAATGTTTTGAGAAACTACTCACTTGCGCCACAGCGGCTAAAAAGTGTAATGAAACAAATGTTTCTTAAAAAAAAAAAAAGATCAATCAAATCACCTTTAAAAAGGAAAAAATAAATAAATAACAATAACAATTTGAATAAATGGCATATAAAATATGGAACTTAAAACTAAGTAAGAAGACACCACCAACAAAAACCAAAAACAAAGAAAAAAATCCAGGAGAACCAAACAAAGCAAAAACTTGGATAAAATTTGACAAACAGGTATGAAATAAAGACAAAATCATAGATATTCAATTAAAAACTGTTTATTATTATTATTATTATTATTATTATTTTATTATTATTAAAATTAAACATGAAAGTTTTTACCTGCCCTCATGTTGCTCCAAAGGTTAGTGATGTAATAAATGAGTCACACTGTTAGCTTTAGCTTCAGCTTTAGAAACCTACAGAAGATCTTAGTCAGCAGATGAGAAGGTGTGGAGGGTTTACAATGTAAAGGCAAATCAGATTAAAAAGGTTGGACTGAAACAGTTAATACTTTTAAAACCAGTAAAATGACATCAAGATTAATGTGACATTGACAATGACCACTGCAGATCTTTAAAGTTCATCCTCAGAGCCTAAATGCACAAAAACACATACATTTATTCCAACATGAATGTTATCCAAAAATAGAAAGAAAAAACACCTGAGGCAATATAATAAAGCAATCTATCCAGTCAGTGTTTCATCTGTCTGGGCTCCTTTTAGACGGCCTTCACTCTAATCCTCCACTGTGTGCACAGCTGTCCAGATCACAGACGTGTCTTAATTTCCTCTCTGAGTTTCCATTTGAAATCACTGGTATCTGGAATATTTGATTTGCGTAATTATAGTTTTTTTTAAATATAGATAATTTATTAGATTTATGTTTTTGAAGTGAACTCTGTTTTTGGCTCTTTTTCAGCTTTGATTTGAATTCAAACAGCAAATACCTACTGGTCTGGCATCTAGATGTCCAGATTATTACTAAATGTGTCATTATTAATGCAAATATAACTGAATTTGGCACAAAAAGAGATGCATGAATAATTTATTACATATCTAATATAAATTAAAAGTTAACCAAAAATATGTTTGGATCCAGTGGCAGATTATGGTATTTCATGGTAGAGTGCATCATAGGAATTATGGCATATTTAAATAAATACTGAAATTTGAAGCTTCAGTTTTAAATAATTGATTTAAATCTTTACGTATTCAGTTAAGTATTTGTCACATATAGATAATGTGATTAAAATGTCTTGATTTGTTTATTATATAACAGATAGGTAAGTGGACAGGCAGGCTTAAACAGGCTGGTTTATGCTTCATATGTTCCATGTTTTAATTATGTAACATTCATTTGTTTTGTTTTTTGTTGCTCAGAGCAATTGACCAAAGTTGAAACCAATGAGGTCATCTGGGAGTAAATGTCCTGGGAGCGGCGCTGTTTCAACACAGTGACCATAAAGAACAGCTTAATAACGTTCATCTCCGCCCTCAGAACTGGATGTCGTTCTGTCAGTCAGTGTCTTTGACCGAAATATCACATTTATTTCTTTTAATGTGTAAAAACATTCCCATGTTAAACCCACAGGATTACATTTTAAATGGCTTTAAAGCTTTAACCCAGCAGCTACTCAAAACCCATTAGCAATACCAGTTATTTATTTAGATATTCACACATTTATAAACCCAGTGGCACCAACAGGCGGGTATGGGCACCGAGCCAGAGGGGACACCAAACAATCTTTTTTTTTTCTAGTTGGTATTTTCTGTATTTAACAGATGTTGGAATCAAACTCACAACCTGTTACCTGCATTTATATTTAGCCTGTTAATGATTTATTTCAGGCGTGAGGAAAAATAACAGAAACAAACTAACATAAATAATTAAATGAATAAACCAAAACAAAGTAAAACAATCAAAACAGTCCAATAAAACCAAAAGAGTAACGTTTGTGTCTGCTTTTAAATTATTCTGACAAAGAATTTAGTCAAATTTATGATTCAGACGTTTCTCCACACATGAAACAACTGTGGAAATTATATTGTGTGATAATATATGGGCAAATGTGTTTTACATGTTATTAACACAAGATGGGACATGTGAAACATGTGGAAAACCACAATGTTTAATATTTAATATGTGAAACACCTGCTTCTATATTCATAAAATTACAATATTATTGAATAAAATTTAATTCAGGAACTTTATTACAAAATGAAACCTATGATCTACATTCATCACACAGATGGATGTTTGGAAGCTTTTATTTCTTTTAATTATGATGATTTTTCAGCTACAGCTAATAAAAACATAACATTTAACATTAGAATAATACATCAAAAAAATTAAAAACAGAAATGTGAGTTTAATGAAAAATATGCTAAATACTAGCTTTTGTTATTTTCAAAAGGTACTGACAAGCAAGACTCATGAGGACATAAATATTAATTTACTGAATATGACTTTCTATATGAACTATGTACATTTTCTAACATTTGAAACATATTTTGTAATAAATGTTTTAACTGTGATTTTGGATTAAATCACGTTTAAAACATGTGATTATGCTTTTCCCATGTGACCATGTACAGATATATTCCACAGCCACAGTGAGGTGTTTCCTTTGCTCCACTGCAGGAAGCCTCTCTGCTCTCTGTGGAGTGTTTTTATGTAAATACCACAGTTTGACCAGAAGCATTCGATCCTGAGCCCAGACCTGGCCCTGATCCCACATTCAGCACCTGCCTTTTGAAGCCTTGCCAGCATGTCTTTGCAGCAGCCAACCACAGACGGTGGCCATGAGAGAAAGAGGCTCAACCTGAAATGTTACTAGAAGTATGAGAGGAAGCTGGCTTACCACCCAGGAACAATGGCAAACATGAAACTTTGTCACAATCAGCGATCTGCTTTCAGGTTGGCTGCACCGCTTCACCTCTGGTCAACATTTCTCTTCGATCCGGAACTGATCCTAGTCATTTCTGTTCTCTTTAAAGGGACAGTGTTATGTTAAATTGACTTTTTGAGCTTTACATCATGTTATAACGATATCCCCTCATCAAAAACATGATTCATCCATGCATGTATGAGAAATCCTTTGATCTCGATGGCAACTATTCAGCTGTGAAAAACAGCTGGGTTAACCTAGCTCCACCTTTGAGGCTCAGCTCCTCCCCCAATCAGCTCCTTCAGACTAGCCAGCAGCAATTAGCAAACACCTAATGGAACTGCGCATCTGCTGAGCTCATTATAGGAGATACTTCTCAGAGCAACATGGTAAAAAGTTTTTAAAGGGTTAATAGAGGAGTCATGAGTTCCTGTTTCAGAAACAGCAGGAGTTTTAAAGAAACAGTTGCCCAATTTTAAGGCAATAAACTACAAATAAAAATTGAAGTCATATTTGATGTATATTATATTATTTTAACAACTGAAGTTAACTTAGTTACTTTATTGTGCTATAAAATGGCTGGAAAAGACATAATACTGCCCCTTTAATTTACTTGTAACACTTTTATCTTTAACTTGAAGAAGTTTGCCTTCTTATCTTTGCATCGGGGATGCTCTGGCAGGATATGATATCTGCTCTGTGATGCATGTCTCAGGATATTCCCGCATGCCGCTCAGCTGCTGGATGGGCAACAGGATGCAGCACAAAGGAGCCACCAGGAAACAGAAATGTAAAGCAGAGTTGCTGCTCTCTGATTTACAGCTTTTTGACTTCTAGGCTGTAATTATGGCATAACTGTGGTCAGCCAGTGTCTATCCAGTCTGTTTGAGTTCATCCTTGGAGAAGAGCTTGAAGCTGGTTGTAAGGAATGCTTCAACGAACACATATGAGGGTAGGGCCAGAATGGGTTGTTTATCTGACTTTGTTTTCTTTCAGCTGCTTCATGTCTTGTTGCATTTTTAGAGTAGTTTGGAGTCTTTGATAAATCGCAGCTGCCACTCCTGCAGGTGAGCTGCCACGTACAAACACAGGTGCAGGGAAGCACAAGTTAATGTGAATTTGATGACACACACAAAGATTCACTCTGTGCATGAAAACAAAGCCGTCCATCCTGTCGCTGCAGGCCCTGACAGTCAAATTGGATGCACAACTTCTGCTGAATTGCGCAACTGCTACCCTCCACTTTCATTGGCAACCCTGGTAAAATGTGTTTTATTGCAGATTAGCATAACCTCATACTGGAAAATTCAGAAAAAATCCAACTTTTAATGTAATTTAGAGAGGAAAAAACAATAAATCGAGGTTTATGGCCAATTTGTATAAAGCTCCTTTATTTAAATACTTAAAAGTAAAAATGAAATGGGTTGCCACTGTTACTAAGACTAAGTTCTGTCCTATTAGCAAAAGTATTACCAGTGGAGATGCAGTAATTTCAGTAACTCTTTTGAATAACATGTAATTTCATACATGTTCAGTAAGAACATGTATTTTGTGACACTATTTTTTTTCCCACTGAATGAGTTTACTGAAATTTAAGCTGAGTTTTTGCTCTTCGCTCATCTTTAGCTGGATTGAAGTGTGGCGTACAGACAGAGCTTTAACACCACACCGTTTATCCTGCTCAGGTTTCTGTCTCACCTGAGTGTTTATGCCTTGTCCTTTCACCACCAGAGGACTGATGGTCCCTGCTGGACGCCGTCCATCTCCTCTGGCTGCTGAGGGATCGTTGGGATCGCTGCGTCTCTGAGACTCAACATGTTGTGAAAATGCAGCCGTCTCTGGAATCTATCAAGGCTTCTTCAAATGACAAACACAACAGAGTCTCCTGCCTTTGATAGCCAGACTGTCTATAATTAAGTTTTCTTTAACATTAAATTCATGTTTGGTCATTTGTTCATTCAACCTGTTAAATTCATTGATCAAACTTTTCTCCAGACATTCATGATCTCATCCTGCCTCTTTTATCCTTCTCTTTGTTTTCCCATCCTCTTCCTCATCCTGTGACTGTCTTCCTTTTCCTTCCCTCTCCTTATCAACATGACAAAAGTGCTATAAACAACAGATACACACTAAGTTTCCAGGATTTAATAAAGCAGTAAGGAAGCGGTGAATTGGTCCACTGATTAAACAGAAAAGATTCTGAATGAAACGAGTCAGCTCACAATGCGGCTCATATTTAGCTAAATTTATATTCCTTTCCAATTTTTCAAGGTTAAATTTGTTTTTACCTGTTAACACATTAAATCAATGCTAAATTTACAATGTGAGGACTTAACGACGATAATCAGTTTATTCTGATGAAGATTTGAAATCAGTTCTGTGCAGAAGTCAGTTTCTTTATTTTCTGCATCTCAGCATCTTTCTAAGTTTTTTTTAGGACTTTTTCTTGTTAACTTTGACTGATTTATACATATTTTCATTACCCCATTTTATTGTTATACCTCTAAATACTATCTCAGTATGAATGTAGATGTTTTCCTAAGGCCTTTGAGTCTGGCTGGAGAACATCAGCGAACAAATGAAGACAGAGGAACACAGGCAGAAAGTTATGGAGAAGTTTAACAATATTACAAGATTTGGATACCACTCTTGATTTGGGGTTTTAAATGACTGGAAAACTCTAAACTTCTGCAACTTCCCCACAAAAGGACACCAGAAAGAATCCCATGACCAGTGGTCAAAGGTCAAAGACCAAAACCAAAGTCACACTGATCCCTCAACTGAATTAAACGTTTGATGATCAGTTCAACAACTTGGCAGGAGCTTCCCAAGGGAAGCTGGGCAATGTGATGCTTGATGGCTGAGTAACACTCCTGGGGTGGGACAACCACTCCAGGCATCATCCTCCATGTGACATGGAAGAGGTGAGCAAACTAGCAATGCCCAGAGTCTTGTTCTGCAGCTGCTTTAGAAGATTGCAGCCTGGTTGCATGGCTGCAAAGGATAAAAATATAAGTGCTGGTTTAAAACTTTTGCACAACACCATGAGCTCAAAATGACATTGCAACACAGAACAGAATCATGTTGAGACTGCAGGATAACCATTGAATGTCCTACACAGAACCTGACAGTAATCCATTACATAGTTGTTGAGTCTGGACCAGTTTGCCGTAATTTAAGCTAACTAACATGCCAGAAAAACCGCATTAGGTCTGAGCATGCCCAGTGAGCTCTCCTATTAAAGAATACCTGTTATTACAAGTCAGACCCCACCCGCTAATTTATGAAGTTCAGCTTTTCAGTTCACATTTTGAGGTACGTTGCAGTGTTTCTTTTCAGCGCCACCCAGAACGTTTCATGTTGTATCAGCCATCAGCCATGTTCTTCCAACTGGCTTTAGTCCAGTTTTCAGTGGAAAATATCTTTGTTCATGACGCCTGACACACGTAAAACTAGATCACATTAAAGCCAAAGCCTTTCAGGTTCACAGCCCTGAAATATGCCCCACTGTTTAAGACGTCAAGAGTTAATCATGCAGTTAGTTCACTTTGTTCCAGGATATGTTGGGGAATGAAAACTAAGCACTTGATCAAGTGAGTTCAGAGTGTTTTTAGAGCTGAACTCACAGTGTTCAGCTGGTTTTGTCTCCTTTCTTTGTGTCCTAAATCATATCAGCTGCAGTTTGGGGGTTTGATTGTGTTTCCCAATCAGTCTGGTCATTCAGAGCCAGGGAGAGTCAGTCCTCGAATGTTTTACTGATCTACACAGGTTACGAAACCGCAGAGGTGAATGTTACCTTCTGGTATGCGGAGCAGCAACTATTTATGAGTCGGCTGAATGTGAATTCAGATGTTTATATTCCCACTCCTGATCTGTGTGCCTTGGGTGGCGCCCGAAGGGTAACAATGAGGAATTGTCTTCAAGTCTTCACTTGAGTTGCTACATTGCCTCACTTCCTTTGGCTCAGACCCAGCATTTTTCTGACACAGCTATTTTAGGACTGAGAGCAGAGCAAGCGCTACTGCTAGAAATAAAAATCTTAATCCAGTTTCTAAAATATGTTTCTATGTAATCACCAAAACAGAAAGTGAAGCAACAGAGGTAGTCTGGTAGAGGAAGAAGCAGCAGAATCAGCGCTGACAGGTGAAATGTGCCTGGATCTGTTTGCGTTGTTCAGCTGCAGGTTCAGATCACTGCAGTCCTGATCCTTCTTTACAGCTCCCATTGTTTGTTGACAACCTCATGACAGTCAGCGAAGCAGTTTGAGGTTAACCAACGAGGATCTTCCTTTGTTACCCTGGCGGTTTTAATAAACAGCTTTAATTGCTTATTGTGTAGCAGATCCTACTCTGCAGGACTTGCACAACTTTGCAGCTCGTGTCTCAAACTCTTTTGAAACTCTAAAATAAACTATAAGAGATTCTTCTATTGAAAGCTGTCCGTTTGTGCTCGATTAAAAGTGATTATATTACTTGTTTGGGCAGGAAAATTGCAAAAACTGTTTGCAATATTGCATAAAAATCTTTACTTCATTTAATCCTATAAACTTTCCAGCTGCCATTGAATCTAATAGTCACTCCAAGGTAGGATTACCTGTAACCAGGTAACCCATTTGTTACTTTATGTAACAAATGGCCTTTGAAATAAAGTCCTGAAGCAGCAAAGCAGCCCAGACCACCATGCTGCCACCACCATGTTTGACTGAGTATGATGTTCTTTTTCTGAAATGTTTGTTTTATGCCAAATGTGACACCTTCCAAAAACCTCTGCTTTAGTCTCATCTGTCCATAAAACACTTTGGTTTCATCAGGATGTGTTTTGGTAAATGTGGGTCTCTCTCCAGTTTCTCTTTATTATTGTTCTCATGACCTCTGACCTTATCTGAGGCAACACAGACCTGCTAAATGAGACGTTGAAGTCATTTTGGCTCCAGGAAAGGTTCTCCACTATTCCATGTTTTCTCCATTTATGGAAAACGGATCTCACTGCAGTTCCAAAGCTTCACAAAAGGCTTTGAACGCTTTCCAGACTGAATCTTACAAACCTTTTTAGCCTTTTTCATGTTTTCAGATTCACGAAAGCTGGCATTAAAATTTAAAGTATGACAAAAAATACTTTAACACAGCATGGCTAAATATGGTGCTATTCAACTTTGCTCCATAATATACATGAAAAACATGCTGGGGTATTACCTGGAAAAGAACTGAACTTTGATATGTGAGCTTCCAGCAGCAGGAAGCCTTAAAGAGGTAGTCCGCATATTTGGAAATCTGTTGAGAGGTTATGACCTGTTAATATCTAACCTGCAGGAGACAGCTCTCTTGATGAAACACAGATAATAGCTATCAAGCTACTGCTAATGGACTGAGATATAAAAAAAGCAGATTTTATTGCTAACTCCATTCAAATGCTGCTCTGTTAAATGGGATGGTGATTTGGTCTGTTACAGCCTCTAACAATGAACTTCCTACTTGAAACACAAACTGAAAGAAAGCAATATAGCAGTTCAAGAGAGCACTGTTTAATTGGTTTCTGCACTGCCTCAGACTGATTCCTTTTGCAATCAGTGTTTCACATGATGAACCAATGGGAAACTGATCAAAACGACTTCTCCATTTTACAGTCGTCATCTGGTCCCGCCGGATATTCATCCGGGCTGCACCACACTGTGCTGAGAGGCTGTGACTGATGCCTGTCTTACAAAACCTTTTACATATAGACAAATACATACAAATACTCATTGTATTTGTCATTATTTCTTGCGACTCCCTAAGGCAGCTGCAGTTTGCAGGTCGATACACGGAGAAAATGCAGGCAGAGGAGAAGAAGAAGACAAATTATCTTCTCTGTTTGTGTGAACATTCTTGAAAAAATCATCAGGACCTGTGGCAGCCTGTCAAGGTCGTTGTTTCAACTTCTGCATGTAGCATCACTAAGAGACTCTACTCACTGTGTTTAATCCAGCAGCCATATTGGATTTTGAGATTGGAGTTTGTGGGTTTGGTTGGATTTATGGGTTTATGATTCGTTCAATGTCAGCACTCTGACAAACATTCAGACATTAATTTGACTGTCTATTATTAAAGAGAAAAGTATCATACAATATATAACAGAGTGGTAACCATGGCGGCGCTAACATCAATGGTCTTCCTTATCTCTCTGCTGTTGGGGGTTCAGCCAATCAGCGACCAGGAAAATCAATGACTGCTTTGCAAACATCAACCAATCTTATTGTCAAGTAATGGCTTGAATTTTTCAGCTTCTCAAGCTGCTTTTTCTTTACTTTACTTTAAATAGGCACAACAATAAAGAACCGCAAATAACTTGGAGTTACGTTCTACACAAAATGACAGAAATTTGCTGAATTTGCAAATATGCAGAGGTACAATATAGAGGTTCCAGTGAATCACTTGTTCTTACTTTTACTGGAATGTGAATCTGAATATATATAACACCTGACAAAGATGGAAGTACAACATTGAAACATGTCAGGTAATTCTGAAGAGAGCATAAAATAACTGAGTGTGTAATAACTAAACAATCTTTGACTGTGTCACATAAACACACAGAGTTTTATAGACATAAAACTGAATATCATCAGCAAAGCAGTGAAACTGGCTATTATATTTGCAAAAGCAGTGAAAACACAGTGGTCCCAGAAGAAACCCTTGAGGAACTCCACAAGTCAGAGGTGTTGTAGCCGTGTGATATTCCAAAACACGCCATAGCAAAAACAAGATTTTTGACATATTTGGAACCCCATACAGCTGAAGAACAAGTCCTGTTCCTCAGATATGATTCAAGAAACTATTCAGCTCTTTTAATGCCTACAGAGTGTGACTGCATCTCATCTCATCTCTTATTGTTTCCTCTTTTTTTTTGTCTAGGTTAATTTTGTTGATCTCATTTCCAAAGTTGAACGTCTGTGACTAATGTTGAAACTGCACCAAACAAATGAGCAATTAAGCCAACAACCGTGAACCCAACCCACTTAGTCAATGCTTAATAACTCATAGCTCAAGTGATTAAACAATCACTGAAGCCAACAAAGCCTATATGTTAGATTTATTATTATGACTCAGCTGTAGGGATGTTTTTAGAGTTTTTATTGAAGATGGCAGCAGATGAGCTTTTCAGAGAATAGATTTACCCAAACACACATGAAGCCTCCATTACATGCTCTGAGGAAGTTATAGTAGCACTTCAGGAGTCAGATAAGAGATGATCAGAGTTCATGCGTCTGAAAACCAAAAAAACATGAAGCCCTGGAAGGGGGCGGGGCTTCTGTCTACAGCAAGTTTTCCCCTCCGCGTCTCAGAGATTCAGCCCAACATGCCTGAAGCATGACGGCAAACTGGTTAAGCTGGGTGAGGAGAAGAGGACAGAGGAGAAGAGGCATGTAAGAGAAAAGTTTTCTTTCAAACTCCCAGCTGGAAACATGGAGAAAAGCGCGACGCAGCAGTGGAGAAAAAGTCGCTGAACGGGGAGGAGGATGGTCGCAAAGTTTAACCTCCGCAAAGCCTGACGAGGAAATATAACAGAGGTGAGTTTATGACAAAAAACCGCAGGGTGGGACTGGTTGCTGCTGAATAAAACCGCTATGTATCGTTATTAATGTGTAAATATGGCGGTCCTGTTTCTGTTTTAGCTTTAATTCTTTATTTATTTAGCTTTATAAACGAACTTTGGAAGAAAGAGTCACTTTTACTCCAAAATCTGCGGTTTACTTCTATTAGCTATCTATTTTCTTCTTATTCACTTTATGAAAATTGATACATATTGTTATTGTGACGTGCTTTCTGTCACACTGCTCGGTTTCACGGTGAACTTAGAAATGGAGACTTTTGGCCAGAGGGAGGAGCCGCACCCAGAACCATCTGCCTGTCTCCTGGGGTTGGACTCAACTTTCTTCCCTTTTTATTCACATTCCAACCTAAAGCTATTCCAGCAGATCCACTAACAAACAAACAAACAAACAAACAAAAGATTTACCAGTTTTACAATATATAAATGTGATATATTCTCCGACTTGCAGGGTATTTCCTGAAGTCTTCTTCGCCCAATAACTGTGATTATGATTGTGGTAATAATGGTAGCGGCAGGACAGGTATTACTTATTAAAAATAAGGTATTTAATTATTTACTTCTTAACCTTTTGATTTGCTAATTTTAAGATGGAGCTGAAAATGTTATTACTATTATCCTTATTGGTTGATTTATTGATTTTGTTTTTAATACTCGTGGTCCAAAAAGAAAAACATGATACATATTCTTATTATTATTATTATCATTACATTTATATGGTATTATTATTAATATTGTTGTTGTTGTCTTAATAATAATAATGATGGAAGCAGCAGAGGTACCAGTTCTTTAAATGTTATTTTATTATTTATTATTATGATCATTTTATTTACCTACGTATTGGCTAATTTTAAGATATAGCTGAATCTATAATTATTATCATTATTAATGTATCAATAAGGTGTCATTTTTATCTTATTGTTATTATAATGTATTATGATAATTATTATTAGTATTGGTAGTAGCAAAGTATTATTATTATTGTTATTATTATTATTACTATTATTTGTAGAAGTAATATTAATAATGTAGATGTTATTATTACAAGATATTATTTCCTATTACTATAATATATAATTATGTAATACTACATATAAATGATGTAATCATGTTTCACTCAGTAGTAGTATTGTTGTTGTGACAGTGGTGTTGGTAATGGTAGTTGTTAATTAAATGTCTTATATAATTAGTTTTTTACCTTTATATTTGTTTATTATTATTTTATTTGTGTTGTAATGGTATGAGTCATATGTATAGTTAAATATTTAATCACTATTTAATACATAATCATTAGTTATTTTTTATTATTTGGTGCTGGTAAGGGTGTGTTAATGATTTATTTATGATGATAGCAACTTATTACTTTATTTTTATTTCTATTTTATTGTCATTATCATAGGACTATTTAGAATAACAACAAGAGTTAATGTTTTTCTATTACAATCATCATTATGTGGTGGTGCTTTGTAATTTTTTAATGAACTAAATGACAAATCAAAGCATATCTTATTATTTTGGCCTATATTAGACGTGCCACTCTTACTGTAATTCTGAATTATTGTATTTTTTTTTTTTTGTTTACATGTAAAGTCTAGTATCTCCATCCTTTTCCTACATTCCAAACTCCAATAATTATATTTATTTGTGATCCCAGTCAAGCTAATGTGAAGGTCAGATTCCTGAAGCTGCTCAGTCTTTGTTTTTTTCTGCAGAACTCACTTTGCTTGCGATTTTTGGATTTTGACAAACAAATATTTTAAATCTGAGACAGGATGTGATGTAAATCACCAAACTGCAATGAATGAGTTATTTATTGAAATTTTTATTCCTGGAACTGCAGTATGGCGCGCCGCTCTCAGTGTTCCTCCGCTGGGGATAACCCCCTGGACCCCAATTACCTCCCTCCCCACTACCGGGAGGAGTACCGCCTGGCTGTCGATGCCCTGGTGGAGGACAGCTTGAACGGATACTATCAGTGCCTCCAAAACGTGGACGTGGTGGACTTCCTGTCCCCGGCTGAGATCCAGTACATCCAGAGCGTCGTTCAGCCTCCGAAGCAGAGCATCCTCTCTGAGCAGCAGTTCCTGGACAGCGAGGGAGAAGGCTCCTCGGACACCTACTGGCCCATTCACTCCGACCTGGACGTCCCCGGTCTGGACCTCGGCTGGCCTCAGATGCATCACTTCATTGAGCCCACAGAGGTCACGACCCTGGTTAACCCCCCGGAGCCGGACATGCCGAGCATCAAGGAGCAGGCCCGGCGGCTGATCAAGAACGCCCAGCAGGTTGACCTCTCTCAAACCTTCTTCACCTTCCTTTCAAAGCGTCCCACCTGTGTTGTATTTTTAACTATTATCTCATTCTCGGCTTCTCTCTGCTCAGGTCATCGCTATAGTGATGGACATGTTTACTGATGTCGACATATTTGCGGATATTCTCAACGCCGCTGGGAGGAGAGTTGCTGTCTACATCCTGCTGGATGAGCAGAATGCTGATCTCTTTGTTAACATGGTGGCCAACTGCAGAGTCAATCTGCAGGCATTCCCAGTGAGTACAGCTTCTTATGCATTTTACTGAAAAAATTACATTTTGTTGCAAATAAAGCAATAATGCATGACTTAAAACAGTTCAAGGTTATCCTTCAGTTGTTTAAAAGACATTATTTATGCGCCTGCTGCAGACAGGGAGTGGAGCTTCACACGCACTGACACACAAGCACATTGCTTTTTGGTCTTTTCATGGAAATTTTTCTCACAATCATGTATTTATCATGCCACCGGCTCTGTTGCCTAGTGCTGTTTCCAAAATAATGGTGCGGAAAAGCAGAAGTATTGCGGTTAGCATAGCTGTTGGTAGATAGTTTCACAATCCAAATAAAGGAACCTTATCAAGCTTTTCTTTACACTATAATCCATGAACTTTCAGGTGAATTAACTGTAGAAATAAAGTGGTTTGTCAGTATTTTTCCTTTTTCTTATGTAACCGATTTAAATCAGGTTAACAGCATATATTAGCATTGCTAGAGGGAACAGTGCTAATATAGCTCTACCTCCTAACTTAGCTCGCAGCTCAAAACATTATCACATGCATGACCTGCTGATTATTAATGATATGACTGGATTTGATGTGTCCTGCAGTTCCTACGCTTGAGAACAGTATCTGGAATAACATATCAGTGCCGCTCTGGGAAATCCTTCAAAGGCCAGATGATGGATCGCTTCCTGCTAACCGACTGCAGAGCTGTGCTGAGTGGAAATTACAGGTGGGCTCCTTTAAATCCAACATAAAGATATCCCAGTACAGATGTGTAAAAAAGCCTTAAAATGAATCCATCTTTTGTTGCAGCAGCAAAAATCTTGTCATGCAAAGAAAGTTTCTTGTTTCTTGAAAGTTTCTATATTTGTTTCCCTTCTCTAGCAGTTAAATGCTTCGATGCAATGATGTCATGCATTCTTAACAAGGTTCACAGGCCCTCAGCATTACTCCACCTCCCACAGTGGGGTCCCATCTGTGGTTCTTTATCATAGATTGGAGTGTTTGTTGATTAAAATCTCAAATGTCCTCTGACTAAAATAGCTTCCTGTCGATGTGTTTTGTTTAGTATTTAATGGTTGCTATGGAGACTTGCAAACAAAAGCCTTGTTTGTTACTGATGTGGTTGTTTCAAATTAAAACTAAAAGCTTTCTGTTATTCACTATGCAGGTATAGGTAACATTAGTCCAAAAACAAATGAATGCATCAAAATAAGGAATATTATTGAATTTAAAAAGTGAAACCAACATTCGATAGATTATACACGGTGATTCATTTCAAGCTTTTATTTCTGGAAGGTTTTATGATTATAGCTTACAGGAAATGGAAAAACCCTATATTCAGTTTCTACATAAGTTTGGATATGAGACCAATAAAAAACAGGTGTCTTATTAGAAACAGGGTGTAGCTGTGAGAGGAGACCAGGCCAGCAGGCTGAGGGAAAGAGAGACATAAATAGAAAGGAGCTGGAGAGGAAATAAATAACAACGGGGAAACACTGAGGAAGAGAAAGAAAAACTAAGCTGAGTAATAAACAAGAATAAATTGAGCAGAAAACAACAAAGGGGATTAAAGATATATAGGCTAAGCAAAAATAAACATACAAACAGAAAAAACCCAAATACCCTCCAGATATGACAGAAACTTCATTTTAGATTAAGCTACGATCATCAAAATGTAGAGAAATAACTCCTAAGATGTAATTAGCCATTGTTTGGTCTTTCCCATATTGGTGAACAATATATAGAAGTAAAGAGCTGTTGGGAAACAGAAAGTCACAGTTTACAAGTTAAAATGACAAAAGTCCAAATTATTATTTATTTATTAGCAATTATTAGAGGTTTGCACAATTTTCTTAAAAATAACCCCTTAATGTGGGATTTTCTCCTCTGAATTTATGTACTCCAATTTAATATCGAAAGGTTAAGCTTCAACAATAAAAGATTGATCTACTTCAGGGCTTTGTGCACATCTTTATAAGTGTGAAGGCTGCTGTACTCTTGTTTTTAAGTTTGTCTCTAAGATGTTAACCCCATCTGGTTGTTGTCTTCCTCCAGCTTCATGTGGTCTTTTGAGAAGCTGCACCGCTGCATGGCCCACCTCTTCCTTGGACAGCTGGTGACCACCTTCGACGAGGAGTTCCGGATTCTCTTCGCTCAGTCGCAGCCGCTGAATGTTGAGAACATGCTTGCTCAGATGGAGGATTTAAAAGTTTTACAAAAGAGAGAATTTCCCAACGAAAGCACTTCACTGTACAGAGAGCCTAAAAGATTCCTGACTCTGGACATTCCTTCTGATGACTGGGGAGGACATCCGTATGATGATCAACTCGATGGGAATTTGAGGATTATGGCTCTAAAGAGGCAGGGGTCTCTTCGCGGCCCTGCAGATATGTATAATAGGTTTGGTTCCCAACAGTCGCACATGGACCCCGGTTTTGACCAGGGTCCTTCACGGCATTTGATGACAGATAATCCTGCCTTAAAGCGTCACTCTTATACTGAAGATGTTCCTGGCAGATACTCATTCCCATTAATGCCACAACAGGGAATGCCAGACTCTGAACCAAGGGGAAAACCTTTTCATAGGGGCCAGCAGCCTTTTCCTGGACCAGGACCAGGACCAGAAGAAGACTACAGCAGCTATGATAAGTTCTGGAACCAAGGCTATCTGCCTGAACAGTACCCTGTACCAGCTTTACAACAGGAAGTACCACCAGAATTTGATCCTGTTCTTAACTATTTATCATCCACCAGAAATCTAGATGTTGATCAAGGCACAGATAAACTACAACCACCAGTGGATTTTTCATTTACTTCCCCTCAACCCAAAAGACTGGGAGTAGGGCAGCCATATGCCTGTCAAACCTCTCCAACGCCTTCCAACTCTGCCGATCAGAAGCCTTTTTTCCATGACCTTACTTTGAACCGCAAGGATCCCACTGTGAAACAGAAGCTGAGAAATTGGAGAATTGGCTCATACCTTAGTACATATGATAATCCAGAGGAAGAAGGCCTGCCAATGGTGCCAACTCAGCCGACAGACACTTTTGAGGAACCTCTGAATCCCATCCAACAAACGGCCCAGCTACCAGGTCTACCAGCTTCTAAAATACCCAATGTCAAAGAGTTTAAGGTTACCACTGTACCTAGAGTCAGCCAAATGCCGGGCTTTGCCAAAGCAGTCACACAAGAGAAATTGAAGAAAGTTCTGGATGACCCTGTTCCAGTGGTGATAGAAACCAAAACCACACCAGCATCCTCTGAAACCTCCTACACAGCTGAAGAGAGAAAAACTGAGGAGGAGGACCAAAAACAGCCAGTTAGCACAGGGCTTCAAAGGGATGACTCTTTCAAGAGAAAATACAATCCAGGGGGGCTAATAACCTCCAGATTAAGGTCTTCCCTGATTTTCAGCTCCCTGGAGCAACAGACCCCTCAAGAAACTACTACTGCAGACCAAGACGATGAGGGAGGTGACAAAACCAAAACCGAACAGGCCAAACTTCCCCTTGTTTCACAGGTTTTGGGGCAAAGGAGATCTACTGCAAGAGAACCTTTCGAGTGGAGTCGTTACATAAAATCCACTTTGGAAACACTGAGACCCGCTGATGTAAGCAAAAAAGAGGAGGATAAAGACACATCAAGGGGGAAACATTCCCAAGACCTTGCAGATACCCTGGAGGCAAAGGAGGCCATAAAACCAACAGATGTAGAGCAAGATAATGTTTCACTATTGATGCCTCAAGTCAAGCTCCCTAAACTAAAGGCACCCAAAACTGATCAACCGGTACAACCGACTGAACCTCTGCTCACTGATGTAGATATGAATGATCCAGATAAGAGGCTCATGTTTTTCAAAGAGCTGGCAGCAAAACGTAAAGCTGCTAAAGCTACAGAATCTCAAAAGGAAAAAGAAAAGGCAGAGTTAAAACCGCAGTCAGAGGTCAAAACCATGTCAATTTGCCAGAAGGAAGAGTCTCTTCCAAAAAGAACTCCTGAAACTTCAGTTGCTAAAGATTCAGTAAAAAAGCCTAGTGAAAATATCAGCAACAAGGACTCCAATATCCCAAAACCTTCTACTGAACTACAAGTCCAGCCTAAGAAAACTGAGCTGGACAGCCAGTCAGTAGCTGGCCTTTCTGTTTCTGCAGAAACAGGTGACCCTCCAAGTAAACCTCTAGAATATCCAACTCTGCCAAATCCTTTTGTTAAAGAAAGTTTGTCAGCATTGATTCCTCAATCTAAGCCAACATCAGTTGAACTGCCTAAAACCGATCAACCGGTAAAAATGCCCAATCCTTTGTTCACATCTCCATATATAGATATGAGCGATCCTGATAATAGGCTCATGTTCTTTAAAGAGTTGGCAGCGAAACGAAAAGCTTCACAAGCTAAAAAGGGAGAAGAGGAGGCCCCAATAAAACCACAGGCAGATCTCCAGAACACGTCAGTGTCCCCGAAGGAAGAGGATCCTCCAAAAGGAACACCAGAAAGCATGGAACCTTCTGTACCAAAGGGTTCATCAGAAAATAGCACTACATTGTCCACAGAGACATCAAACTCAGAGTCATCACCCTCTTTAAAGTCACCCTCTTTGAAGCATGATGAAAATACCAGGAAGCAGGATAGTCTTGTCAAAAATGATCCCAGTACCCTCAGTACTTCTGGAGAACAAGCGCAAGAAGTTTCTGCTGAATCGGCGAAAACAGACTCAGAAAGGCTTTCTGCTGAAGAAACCGAAGCAAGTCAGAGCAAATCATCAGAAAACCCAACTGTATCAGAACTTTCTGTCCAAAAGAACTCACCCAAGCAAGCAAATGTTGCTCACACTGCCGTTTCATGCCATGGTGAAGGCGCTGACAACGGAGAACCTCCTACTTTAGAATGTATTTCAATAATTCCTAGTTTAGAGGAAGCTTCATCATCTACTACTCCCCAAAACACTGAATCTGTTCAGTTAGAAACCAGTATTTGCTCTCCTCCTCTTCCCTCAGAAGCAGAAACTACAACAGAAATAGGCTCAGTGCAAATCTCTACCTCTGATACTCCTCCACTTGAATCAGGTTTGAATAACCACCCTGCCACGACAGAAGAGACCTCATTTTCTGATTCTGCCCAAGAAGTGTACAGCTCTGCGAATGTTAGTAGCAAGACATCATCAAATATTGATGACATTAAAGCTCAGGAACCTGTTAGCTCCTCACAGCAAGAGCCCTCCAATGAAAATTTACAAACCTCTGATCAAACTCATCTAAATGCTGTTTCCCAATCGCTTCATCTGAGAACACCTCAGTCGCTGATGCTGCAAATACAGATGCTGTTGTTTCTCCAGACAAAACTGACTGCTGATCTGGAGCCAGACAATTTAAATGCCACCACAGAGACAAACAGGGAAAGAATCTTTTGCTGGTACACCTTTAGTTGAAGGTGTAGAGAAAAATGTTACTGAATTAGGGCAAGAGGAGTCAGTTGCAAAAGAGTGTGAAGCCCTTATATCACCTGAAGATGCTGAAGCTCAAAGCACATCTCCTGCTGTTTGTCCATCTGTACCTGATTCCACTTTGCCTAGTGAATCTGGTCATGAAGGCTCAGTCGCTGAACCAGATTTGGAAAAGACAGTTTCATCTGTCACAGATCCAGTTGACACCCAACTTGCAGATGTACCTACGGAAACAGGATCACTTGAAAACACAGAGTCTCCTAAAGCCTCACTGTTGGAAAAAAGTGAACTTCCTCAAGAAGTAGCAATACAAACTGCTCCGTCGTCCAACCTCAAGCTAACAGACTTGAACACACCCTCAGCTCCTGAAACATTATCATCTTCCTCAACGTCTGAGTCAGTCCAGTCAGGTTTGGACCCTGAAGCTAAGGTATCGGTAACCAGTGTCTCTACAGAGCAAAACTTCTCAGATACAAACTCAATATCCAATGATACTCAACCAAAATCAGAGGAATCTCTTCTTCAGCCAACAGCTCAATCACTGAGCAGCCCAAGTGAAACTACCACGGCAGCCCCAGCTGAAGCTGATTTGCCATGCAAAATATCTGAAACAGTCACTCCTCAAAGCCAAACACCAGAACCAGCTGCACCTCAGGAGAGTAGTAAAAAAGAGGCTGAGTTAGGAGAGACAGATGAGAAAAAGTCCAACAATCTAGAGGACAAAGATAAGAGCCAGCAACCATCCACTGAGGATCCTGCAAGCAGGGAGAAAATGAAAGACCAATCAAAGCAGAGTAACTGCTCCGAAACATCAGAGGTGACATCCAAGCAGCCCAAATCGAGTCAGTCTCGCTACCACTCTTCAACAGTGAATGTGATCACAAGCAGCAACCTCCGAGATGACACTAAGCTGCTCCTGGAGCAGATTTCTGCCCAATCCCAAAGCAGGAACGAAGCAACAAAAGAGTCCCCTGTCACAGACGACGAGAAAGAAGACAAGGCTGACAAAAAGATCAAAAACGAAAAGGAGTTGGGGTACAGGTCATACAACAGGGGGCAAACTAAATCAACTCAGGAGAAGGAGAAGCTATTGGAGAGGATTCAGAGCATGAGGAAGGAGAGGAAAGTTTACAGTCGTTTTGAGGTAGGAATGTGTTACCAGTTTCATTTAGGTAGTTACATACACATCTGATTGCATATGTAGTAAACGATTTTCTCTGTTTACTTTCTCGTCAACAGATGGCACCTTAGATGGAATCCAAGGGACGTTGAGAAAAGGGAAAGACATTATTTGATTCTGCGAGATGCCTCTTGCTTTTGCCGCAAACAGACTTTCTACGCACAGAAGGTTGAGGGCAACGACTTTGCCTTCACTTACCTTCACCAGATAAAACTACCAGCAGTGCAGAATGTTGCAAAGCTGTTCAGCGGCACGCCCCATGTTCAGTAAAGGATTTGCATCATAATTTTACTTGCAGAAGACATGATCAAAGCTGTATTTACTGACTGCATGGGTAAAGTGCAATGTGTGCAACAGGATTTTTATGTGGTGACGCCTGTTTTTGCCTTTTTACTGCAGCACTGACTAAAGTCAACTCGTTATGTGATCTTATAAAATCTGAAGTAACCAGAATTTGTAAAGCTGGTAAAACTGTACTATAATTTCTTCTGTAATATATTGCTTTCATTCACTTTAAAGAAAACATGATAGATGTTTGTAGATTGTGGAGTTGAAAGAGGTGGATGTGTAGATTACGTCCATGCATGAGTACAAAGAAAATCATGGAACTACCAGAAAGGATCAGCAGACTGAGAGAAAATGTCCCATTAAACTGTTTTTACAACAGTAAAGTGGTATTCAGACCAAATGTGATATTTTGCTTATTCAATATGAGAAATGTTGAAATTAAAGGTTATTTTCAAGCTGTAGCTGGTTGTATTAAAAGTCCATTATATATAAATTACTCCCAAATTTGCACATTTTTATCTAGATTCTCATTTAATAAGAGACTCTCTTGACACTTATTGAGGTGTTTTAATTATTTGAATCTTCTTGTTGCCTGATGATCATTTTTTACTGAAACCTTGAAGTCCTTGGATGGAAGCTGAATCAATCATGGCGTTTCCTTTGGCGCCATCATGTGGTCAAAATATTTAACTGTTACACAAATCTAAATACGTAGAATTTGCATCCAATCTAGCATACTCTGTCTTCTGTGAATTTTTCATATTTTATCAGCCAGAAACTACAATGTCATGCAGACTGATTTGAGACACATAAGTTAGAGAATAATTGTGATGTGGAAGAAAATATGCAAAATACGGTTTGCATATTTTGCATGCAGCCCCTTTTACCTCTTTACTATGACCCAATGCAACCAGTTATTCTCAGAACTTATTAAATATGGAAAGAGACTTGCTGCATACACTTCAGTGAATAAACATCATCATGAAGAGAAAGAGATATAATCCATAATAATTAACTTTGCTCAAGATAAACACAAGTCACAAAAAATCTTGGGGTTCTTTGCCATTTGGAAGTCATAAAAGTCAAACAGGAAGCTACATGAAGTCAGAAGATCCCAGCCCACCTTCAGGCCATTTGTTCCGTATTTGTAAACAATTTTTTTTCCAATTAAAAAATAAGATAAATTTAAACTAAAGAAGCAGTGGGAGCACGGTTGCCTCACAGAAAGAAGGTCCTGGGTTCGATTCCCGGCCTGGGGTTCTTCTGCATGGAGTTTGCATGTTCTCCCTGTGCTTGCATGGGTTCTCTCTGGGTACTCCGGCTTCCTCCCACAGTCCAAATACAGGACTGTTGGTCTTTCTAAATTCTCCTTAGGTGTGAGTGTGTGTGGGCGTGTGTGTGTGTGTATGGTTGTTTGTCCTGTCTGTCTCTGTGTTGCCCTGCCATGGACTGGCGATCTGTCCAGGGTGACCCCGCCTCTCACCTTTTGACAGCTGGAATTAGGCACCAGTATCCCTCCCGACCCCATTGGGATAAGGGTGTAAGAAAATTGATGGATGGATGGATGGAAGCAGCGGGAGCATGACATTCTTGAAAATGTGGACGGGGGATTAATTCAGTTATTTTTTTTCTTGTGAATCACAAAAGCCTTCGATTAGATTTACTTACTTTTCTAAATAATGTTATTAATACAGTAGTAGTTCTTAGAAAGCGTAAAATCAACGACCACCCCTCAGCTGTATAATCCAGCCCTGAACAGCTGGCTGTCCACTTGGTCATGTGACCTTCGCATTCCGTTCATTCTACGGAAGCCTGTTCGGATTGGCCCTGCAGACAAAGAACTGCTAACGGTTTTGACAGTTTTGGAGAGACGCCGAGCCGCCGACGAAAACTGTCTTGAAATGTAACTAATTTATAAATATCCGCCTCGCCTACGTATGTTCACAAAATAAAGAAAATGGTAAGAATATTTATTTTTTGTCTTTTTAAGTTTTCTCAGAAGATGAATCGAAAACAGACCGGACCGGAAAAAACCCCTCAAATGCGCCATGTTGACAATAAACACCGTCACACAGCACTACCGACACTTTCGTTGTTTTTTGTTGCTTTTTGCATAATAGTACATTGTTAAAGAAAAAGGATTATTTTTAATGCTTGATACAGTTAATCTACGACATGTGTAACAGTTATATACAATACTCTTATTTGGAACAGTTTTCTGTTGAACACTTGGGAATTCAGCTGAAGAAGCAGGCCGAAGCAGGGCCCTTTGCCTCCTCCCCCTTTTGACAGGGAGCAATAAAATGTGCATTCCGATAAAGCAGGAGACTCTTTGGCGCCAGGAATCTCCCCGTATCAGGCAGAGATGAGCACGAAGTGGTCCGACAAAAACCAGACATCTTTGCCGTAAATCAGGGAGTCCTAACTTTCTTTGGGGGGCCGAAGCAGGTCTCTGATTGGTCGAAGAGCAGAACGCCTACTTTGCATATATTGAAATGGGGAAACGCCTACTCAGTATAAAGTTACATGTAGCGCTAAAATAGAGAGAGTTTTTTTCCATCTTTTTCTCCACGTTGGGCGCCTTTGTCTGTCTTTATGTTCGTTTGTCTTCCCTTGTGTGTCTTATTTTTATGAGAAAATGCATATCTCTGTTCCTCTGCAGCTTTGTTGTCGATTGCTTTGTATGAGATTAAACTCTGTGATCTGTGACGTCATCACGCTTTGTTGTTGTTTCGTTTACCAGCACGCGGTTGCGGGTCGCTCATGGAGAACGCCGCTCGATCCCGGGCAAAATTAAAAGAGGAGGAAGGACCCAAAGGTTTTGTCCAAAGCTAGCATTAAATTGATCCTCATTTTTAATATTTGGGGGCTTCGTCCGGTTCTGGAATCTTGGCGGGTGGCGGTCTCTCCCCGATCGATCCGTTCGGCTCGTGCGGTAAGACGTTTTTTAATTACTCTTTTGTTGTGCGCAGCCACGCAGAGTCGGAGCTGCAGGAGAATACAGATTGTTTTTAAAAGAGTCTGTTGTTTACTAATTGGACGGAACGTGCACACTACAAGTGATCGTGGCTGGTCGAGACAGTAGGAGTTTACGTAGCCTCTGTCGGAATTGCTGGGTTTGTTAATTGTCTTCTTTAGCCCTGAGGATTCGTTCTTGTGCCTCTGAAATAATGAATTTTTAAGTGCATGAAATTTAGTGTGGGCTTGAATCGGCCCGGAGATTTGACTCAGCTCCAGCGGACTTATATTGACCTACCTCGGTTAAATCACCGGTCTGGGATGGACTTTAAGGATTGAAAAGTATGTTAAATTAATTTTTCTCTGGTGAAACATTGAAAAGGAGTTGAATCGCTCTATAGGACTTATATTGGAATCAAGCTGAATCGCTTTATTGGACTTATATTGGGTTTCGCGTTGAATCGCTCTATTCATCGGTTAAATCTTGAAAAGTATGTTAAATTAATTTTTCTCTGGTCAAACATTGAAAAAGGGGTTGAATCGCTCTTGAAATAGGACTTATATTGGACTCGAGCTGAATCGCTCTGTTGGACTTATATTGAACTCGAGCTGAATCGCTCTATTGGACTTATATTGGGTTTCGAGTTGTATCACTCAGAGGACTAACTTTGCAAGTTGGAAAATGGATGCATTTTTGAAGCCGGCATTTTATTTTTAATTCCCCCGTTTGTCTCTTACGTTTGTCTGAAACTGTGTTTGTGTCTCTGTATTTCTCTGTGTGTACTGATTTGTGTGCCAGCTGCTGTGGAAGCGTAAGGTGTGTATCTGTGTGGTCGTGTGTGTGCGCGCGTGCACGAGTTCGGGCTGGCTGTGTGTTTCAGCAGAGTGTTAAGTTGTTTGAATAGCGCTGTGTGTGTGAATTTGCATTGATTTTGCTGCGTTTTATTGTGAAGTTATTATGGACACTGAGTTGCGACACGTGCTATACGCTATTTTATGGTCGGGGTTCGTCTTAACGGGGAAAGTAGAACGATGGCGAAAACGCGGTCGTTTAGTATAAAACATAAATAAATGAATAAATAAATATAAGAGTTAAATACATTAAACTGGTACCAGAAAACAAAATTATTGGTTGTGGTTTGATTTTAACATAATTTTGAGATGTCTCTTTTACACGTGCACGCTATTTTTCAATGCGTTCTTGAAGACTTGAGTTTAAAAATTAATTAAAATCATGAAAAATGTTAACAAACCATTGGACAATTCCTGAAGCTTCAGTAAATTTGATAAAATTACAGTAAAAACTTTGATAAAATAATGACTGACTGACACTTTCACTGACTATACAACCTGGCCAGATGTGTGTTTTGTGTTTTCTGTAATGTGTTTTCTGTAATGTGTTGTGTGTTTTTGTTTGTGTTACAATTCATGTTGGTTTGACAGAGTGTGTGACTGGAGATAAAATACCATTTGGTATTTTATGTCATATAAATACTGAATTTTTCTTAGTGCTGTTTTATGGTGCACAATTTCCAGTTTTTACAAACATCCTCTGTGTTCAATTGGACTAAATTATTAAAATTAGGCAATAACAGCAGTAAAATGTGACCTGCAGTGTACAGATTGGAAGGTTGTTGAAGGATAGAACCTTGATAAAATAAATCATCTGAACAAAATTGAAATAAATTATGGGTTCTAAGGTTAAATAAATAAATAAAGAAAGACAGAATAAGCCAAGAAAATTAGGTCACAGAGGATTGTAGAAATGCTGTCTTGGCCATTTACTAGATAAATACATAAATATAGTGAATGAATAAATGGCTAAATACATGACTGATTAAGTAGAGAAATAAATAAAATAATACCTGTGTATAGAATTGAGAACTAAAATAGTGGATAAAATGTTAATTATTCCTTCTACGCTGAGAAGGTAGCAGAAAAATAGAATAAAATACAATGAGTTAAAATAGGACCTTTTTAATGAGTTGAGGATACAGACAAAAAACAGAACAGATCTTTAGAGAAACAGGCTCTAACTGTAAGAGGAATTGCTCAGATAACAACAAACTGCAATATGCAACTGACTCTAGATATTTTCACAATCAGTCTTTTTTCAAACTGACCAAAACTTTAAGATAGATATAATATTGTTAAATCTACAGGACTTACGGATAATTAGACAGGATAAATTAGAAGTCACTCTCTTGTTAAATAGAAATTGGTTAAATATAGAAAAGTTTGCTAAAATTTACAAGATTTGTTGTTGAAGGATAACATTAAGTTTGAAATAACTTATTGGTTAATAAAAACATTATATGGAACTATTGTAGAGAATCAATATTAAACTGTAATAAGAGCTGATTAAATAGTGCCTATAGACAGACGAGAGGGCTGCACATAAAATAAGAAAATTAAGAAAAATAAATAAATAGAACAAAACAAGAACAAGCAACAGCTGGGCTGTAATTTCTGCCCCCACAAGATTCAACTAATTAACATGTGAAGCCTCTCTGTATACCACTAATTTGAAGTGCGAAGCAACCTCTGCTCACAGCAGCTCCGCAGAAAAGAACCAGCTGCTGTGAGGCAAATCATTTTCTTTCCCATCGTTTACAGCACCTCCTGACAAAATATCTGCATGTAAGTTACAATTTTAGTAGTGGAACGACAATAAGGTTTTTAAGTTCAAATTTTAAAATTAGAAGTAACTAAAACATATCTGATGATTCAAGTGCCAAAGCCTAATAAAGAATTAGGAGTTCCTCCTGAAATCCCTATCGGCTTTCTTCCTGCCATAAAATCAGTTCCTCCGAGAGGTGAGAGGGGGTTTTATGGTAGGCTTAAGAATTTGTTTTGTGCTCTGGCAGAAGAGGTTGCTCAGATAGGTGTAGTGGCTTTCAAATTTAAATTGTGAAAGCTGAAAGTACAAAAGGATTTAATTTTTCTTTTTCTAAGGAATATAGAGATTGGCGGTTTAAATTTTAGGGTATTGTTTCGCATTATAGATTATAGGTAGTTGTAGAGAGTGCTTCTCATTGCATCAGGCAGGATTTTGTTGTGGTTTGGTTTCCTGCACTTCAGTGAAACATTTTCTTTTTATGGTAGATAGTTTAAACAGGCACATACATAGTGAGCAACGAAATAATGTGGAAAATGTTAAATGTAAGTTTTTAGCATCAAAAAAAACTGAGTCGACTGTCACACGCTGACACTCTTGGTAATGATTTTCTGGTTTCCTTTCATATTACTTTATATAGTGAGTAGTGAGTGGTTTAGATTTTATCTTTAAATTTGTTTTCATTAGTCTGACTTTTTATTTAGCTATTTGTGTCAGTTCTTTGTCTATTTTGTTAAATATAACAAATTACTTTTTTTCTTTTGAGTTACCAGTTTCCTCTGGACCCGTTCACTAGGGGACAGGGACATTTGGTCCTTAGTTTAATTTCTTTCATTTGTGGATTGGTAAAATTCTGACCAGTATTTGTAAAAATGTGTCATTTTTTTGGATTTTCTTACTTAAGACTATATTTTGAATTTTTTTCTTTCTTCAACGTCTCTCTGGCTCGTTTATGCAAAACCTTCGCAGAGTCTTAATTGGTAAACATGCTTTGTCACACGCTAGTGAAATTTTTTGAGAAGTTGGTAAAATGAATTATTTGAGAATCATAACAGTAATTGAATACTGAGTTTTACAACTGTTATGTGAAATATTTTGGGAAAATAATAATCTTGAAGGTTTAAAGCATCCTACAATAATGGTTCTGTTTGTTTTGAGAGTTTGCCTTTTAGGACGGGGGCAGCATTGAATATGGGTGGATTTTCTCAGCTAAAATGATAACCCTGTTTCGTCAACATTTTTATTTCAGGTACTGGAAATTGTGATGCATTAATAGACAATGCATCATCAAAGGGGGAGAATATGTGATGGCTTTATTTTTATTTTTATTTTACTTAATTAGATTACTGGAACACTTATACTACTTAAACAAATTTTTTGACGAACATGTCTGATCTGTGTTACACATAAAAAAGTGAAAGGAAAATATTCTCTGGTAATATATGTGCTTATTTTAAATAGGTTTGAGTTGTTCTCCATTAAAAGATGTTCTGATAATGGGATAACATATTTTGAGAAATTAGATAAATTTATAGTGATAATGAAGCATATTTTGGTTAATTTACTTGGGAAAATAATTATAGAAATTAAAATATTATTGTGTCAGCCATTTTCAGAGCATTAATTTAATGGAGCATGAATGTTTTAAGAAATGTTTTGAAGAATCTGTTCTTGATTAAAATTATCACTAATCAGTAAAAGTACACAGGCGGGATTATAATGATTTTTCTAAACTTGATTTTGATTTTTTGATTTACATCCATTTACAACGAATTTGGATAAAACTTTAAATTCGACGACAAGTAAAAGCCTAGGTAATGTCGGTATATTTTGAAAATGGTTGGATTTGTTAAGGCATACATTTACATTATAATTTCTCCAGGTCTAACTCTTTTGAATTTTGTTTAAGGAACACATGTAAAATGATTTAGACAAATAACCGATAAGATCTAGTTTGTTCTATAAAAGTAATTTAAACGGGACAGTTTAATTCACAGTGATTTTCATTTTTGACGGTAAATGTAAGCTTTACAACTACATTTTTAAGTTTTTGTGATTACTTTGTTTCGTTTGTTTAATCCTATTTTTTATAAGATTGGTTTAAGAAAGGATCTGCATATGTTTAATATTCTGGCAAAACGTTACTTTGGAAACATGTCTTTTGGAACAGGTGATTACAAGGTTTTGCTATTTTCCATCGGTTGGAGCTATAGTATATAAATAATAGAAACGTAAATTGAAGGGATCACATCCACCATTAATGAGCAGAACTGGACAAAGTAGGAGATAAGGCTTCACGGGATGAGTTGCTCATGGGTTTTTGCACATAGACTGCCATGGAGTTCAGAGCTCCAGATAGGACTCTGTAACACAAGCTGTTGTCATGCGAGGAGGGGTGGGGCTGTTTGGAGAAGCGGCTTCACACTTATTTCGAGGATAACAGCCACAGAGCCACGAGCGTTGGAGGATTCACTCGAACACACAGTGAATTGAAGCTGTTTGTGATGATTGCACAAATGAATGATGCCCTTGGACAAATCTGATCTCTGTTTTGTCGTTTCAGTTTGGTTTCCTGGTGCCTTGCGGATGTGGTCTCATTCAAAATCTGCGTTCTTTGATAAAAGGATTAAAATAATTTCCCTGGATGGAAAATAACGAAACAAATTTATTTTTAGGTGAAACCATCGTTTGATTATGCTGACTGTAATGAAGATGATATTAAAGAATGTTGTAATTGTGTTTCTGATGCTAATGAAATTCATGTTGAAACAAGATGTCTGTTTAATAACCTGTGACAGGTCGCTTCACGAGATTTAGTTTCCTCACGAGGAGGTTTCATTTTCTCCTTGACATCTCTCTGTAATATTGACCTAATAATCTCATTTTCAGTGAGCAACGGCCGATAAGGTGGAAACTTGAGGTTTCCAGTTGAAGGAGATCAGGCTGCAAGAGGATCATCATCGACATTAATCTTTATTGCGTGTTTTTCGTTCGTTGAGAACTCTGGAAAGGACTTTCGTTTCGTTTTTTGCGCGCATTTTTTGAACATTTCTTGACGAAGACTTCATATATTTTTTGAGAGACTGTCGATGGACATTTAAAAAAAAAAAAAAAAAAAAAAAAAAAAACAGAAAAAGACGAGCAACAGATTGTAATTTTGTGTCTTTCTCATTTGACAGGTTGTACTTGTGTGGTGAATGTTGTCTTTTAAGTTGCAGAGCATTTCTTAATAATGTTTCTATGTATGTCCCTGTTTTATTTTTTGTTTTACACTTTGGGTTTTTGTTTGTCCTGTGTTTTGGTTGTATTGTGATAATTTTGTTTTATTTTTGGGAGGATAAGTATTTCTTACCCTTGGGTTTTGTTTAAAAAGGGGGACTGGATATAATTAGGGTACGTCACTCTTTTGGTTTTCATTTTTTGGTTTTTTTTTTCGTTTTTCTTTTAGTTTAATACACAGTTTTTGGCTCTGTATTAGAAGGCTTAATCAATTTTAGTGAGGTCTGTTTTTCAGACCTCAAAAGGGGGACTGTTAAAGAAAAAGGATTATTTTTAATGCTTGATACAGTTAATCTACGACATGTGTAACAGTTATATACAATACTCTTATTTGGAACAGTTTTCTGTTGAACACTTGGGAATTCAGCTGAAGAAGCAGGCCGAAGCAGGGCCCTTTGCCTCCTCCCCCTTTTGACAGGGAGCAATAAAATGTGCATTCCGATAAAGCAGGAGACTCTTTGGCGCCAGGAATCTCCCCGTATCAGGCAGAGATGAGCACGAAGTGGTCCGACAAAAACCAGACATCTTTGCCGTAAATCAGGGAGTCCTAACTTTCTTTGGGGGGCCGAAGCAGGTCTCTGATTGGTCGAAGAGCAGAACGCCTACTTTGCATATATTGAAATGGGGAAACGCCTACTCAGTATAAAGTTACATGTAGCGCTAAAATAGAGAGAGTTTTTTTCCATCTTTTTCTCCACGTTGGGCGCCTTTGTCTGTCTTTATGTTCGTTTGTCTTCCCTTGTGTGTCTTATTTTTATGAGAAAATGCATATCTCTGTTCCTCTGCAGCTTTGTTGTCGATTGCTTTGTATGAGATTAAACTCTGTGATCTGTGACGTCATCACGCTTTGTTGTTGTTTCGTTTACCAGCACGCGGTTGCGGGTCGCTCATGGAGAACGCCGCTCGATCCCGGGCAAAATTAAAAGAGGAGGAAGGACCCAAAGGTTTTGTCCAAAGCTAGCATTAAATTGATCCTCATTTTTAATAACATCTTATGTAAGTACTAAATGAATAATTTGTTTTTGCCGAGAGCCATTCAATGACTAACAGGATGTAATCAGTCGCGACGATGATAAAATTATCCGTATGTGTTGTTGCATTTTACATAAATAAAATAGATTCGTGTCTCAAAAGGTTCTTTCTATTGCGCAGATTGTAAGTTTCGGCAAAAGAAGCATCAATAAGAAGATGAACTGAAATGTGTCTCTTGCTTCCTCCTTTTATACTACCTGCTTTTGTTTGTTTGCTTAAATTAGCATCTGGAATGCAAATGTCAGCAAGTATTATTTATTCAAATTTTATGATTGTAATTATGTTCACTTTAAGCAGTGATCCCATTGCAGTGCAGCAGCCACTCTGAGCGATTTGTTTTTCAAACGTGTTGCAACAAGAAAAAACGTGCACATGCATTTTGCATATAAACATATTTTTTGTTAAATTTCATATTTTTTTTCTCATGCAAATGTTTTGTTTCTTTGTGTAAAATGAACAGTGTTTAATGTTGTTTTCTGGGATCAAATATTTTTTTCCTGTTAACAGGCTATTTAGATAAATAGCTCCTTCATCCTTTCGCAGCCACTCTTTTGTCACAAAGCTTCTTTTTCAAAGTATAAAACTGTTAGTCATTCAGCAAATGTTTCACATCAGTGTAGCCGGCTGATTTTATTGGGTTAGGGTCGATCTCCAGCTTCCATCTTGTTATATGTCCTTTTCTATTCTCCTTCAGTTGACTATATAATAGTTTAGTTTCATACTTTGATCCCAAATGACATGTTTTCTTTGTGTCCAGATTGATGGTGGCTGTTGGGAGCAGGATTGCCTGGAAGACGGCATCCAGTCGGACAGATTGATGCCTGGAGACAAAACCTCTGCAAGAGGGCATAAGTTCTCCAACACCTTCTTCATGGAGACCGGTCCTGGAAATCCCGTCCCTCAGGCCGTCTGCGTGAATCTGGAGCCCACCGTCATTGGTACATCTCACCACAATAGGCAGTGATGTAGAAAGACATTGCTTGTCTTTCTTTTAGTCCTGTCAGCTGATTAAAAAATTAATCACGATCAATCACTACTGCCTAACTTTGTGAACTTGAAATATAAATATGCACGCAGTCAGTAGTTCTTGCTTGTGAATGTGCAACATGTGAGATATTGAGTTCGTACACATAGATGTTATTCCACATGAGCGCTTCGACCAAACTCCATTCCCTTTCAGTTCTGGGACCATCATGGTTTTCCGGTTTTAAATGCTGCTGCTAACTGTGGCTATAGTCACATCAATTAATTTGCATTACTGTGATAATGCATTAAAATGTTCTAATCACATGCACTGATATTGACAGTTCTACTTTTTATGCACTTTCAGACAACCTTTTCTTAAATACTTATTCTCTCTATTAGATCAAATTTTGTTGTTTTTTGTTGTCTATTTAGCTTTTTTCTTGTTATTTTAGAATTATTTTACAGTTACTAACATCTGGTGTGAATTTAATGTCAAGACCCCTGTAAGAAGTGTTGAAGCTGAGAAACGGTCTAGATACTTTTTTTTAAATGTATAATGTGTTTCAATGTTTCCAGCAGGATGTGAAACAGATGCTGGTGGTTAAAGAAGAAGCCCCAGAAGACGAAAAACCTAATGTGGACCTGAGTGACCTTAAGCTCTGCCACATAAAGGAGGAAGAGGAGAGAGTCTGTATCAGTCAGGAGGAAGAGCTGTTCAATGTGAAGGAGGCGATGGAAAGTACCATAAAGAGTGAGGATGATAAACAGTCCCCTCTGCTCTCACAGCTTTATCAAAACCAAATTAAAAACAGAGAACCTCCGGAAGAAAACAATGGAGGAGAATCCATCAAGACAGAAGATCATGAAGATGGTTCCAACTCCTTAGAGCCTGAAGACACCAAGAAGGATGAAGAGGACGATGATTTAAAGCATCCTGTCTCTGAGATGAAACACTTGGAGTATGGACTGAAAACTGAGGACATGGACAATGACTGGAAGGAGAGCAGAGCGCCTGAGTCAGATGGGAACCAAGCTAACAAACCAGATTCAGAAACAGAGTCTCCAAGCTCGTTGGATATTAAGAAATGTGCTACAGAGTACAAAAATGTTGACTCACAAAGGAAGGTCCAAACTGGAGAGAAATTTAACTGTGAAGACTGTGGAAAAACATTTATTAGAAAACAGAATTTAAGTAGGCACATGAAAAGCCACACAGGGCAGAAACCTTTCTGTTGTGATCTCTGTGGACACAAATTTAGCGAAAAATCATATTTAACCGCACACATGAGAATCCACACAGGTCAGAAACCTTTCTGTTGTGATATCTGTGGGCATAGATTTAACCAAAGAGCACATTTAATCATGCACATGAGAATCCACACAGGGCATAAACCTTTTTGTTGTGATGTCTGTGGACATAGATTTAGCCAAAAAGCAAATTTAATTATGCACATGAGAATCCACACAGGAGAGAAACCTTTCTGCTGTGATATCTGTGGGCATAGATTTAGCCAAAAATCATATTTAACCAGACACATGATAATCCACACAGGACAGAAACCTTTTTGTTGTGATATCTGTGGACATAGATTTAGCAAAAAAGCACAATTAATCTCACACATGGAGATCCACACACGACAGAAGCCTTTCTGTTGTGATGTATGTGGAAACAGATTTAGTTATAAATCATACTTAAAGACACACATGAGAATCCATACAGGACAAAAACCGTTCTGTTGTGATATCTGTGGACACAGATTCTTCCAAAAAGCCAATTTAAACAGACACATGATGATCCACACAGGACAGAAACCTTTCTGTTGTGACCTCTGTGGACATAGATTTTTCCATAAATCACAGTTAAACACACACATGAGAATACACACAGGACAGAAACCGTTCTGTTGTGATATCTGTGGACACAGATGTAACCGAAAAACACTTTTAAACAGACACATGAAAAGCCACACAGGAGAGAAACCTTTCTGTTGTGATATCTGTGGACACAGATGTAGCCGAAAATCACATTTAATCATACATATGAGAATCCACACAGGAGAGAAACCTTTCTGTTGTGAGATCTGTGGATACAAATTTAGACATAAATCAACGTTAAGCACACATATGATAATCCACACAGGAGAGAAAATATCTCTATTATGACTCAAACTGCACAGCTGCTGTTGGCTGTGAAATATTTATGCGTCATCATTCAAGGTGACATCATTCACTTTATTTTGAAGATTCTATTTATTGAACATTTTAAAGTTATAACAGTCCTGTACAGTGCAGATACAAATTATTTAAGACATGTAGCAAATCCTGAATACATCCACAGCAATGTCCTTCTTAGGTATTACCTTTCAGGCAGTGGTCCATGGAGTTCTCAGGTACTCCCAACACTTTACCAAGTTTTACTGTAAAATGTTTTTCTGATATTAAATCTTAGACTTTCCTGAGAAATATAGTCTGATATCTAGGATTTCCACAAATGTATTGGGCAATTTAGAGAGGCTCCAGTTGTGTCTTTACTATACATGTACAAAAATATAGAGACATTTTGTTAGATATTATACTGAATTTCTCTGAATCCAAATACTTGTGGATAATTTTGAGAGTAAAAGTAAAATTTCCTCCCATATTTCTGTGTTTATTGATATTTTTAACTGACTCTCTCATAATTTTATTAGAATTGGTAGATGGTATTCAACTGTTGTAGCTTGGCAAAAAAAATGGATACAAAGTGAACTTGTTTGAGACTAGAAGAGTTTTTTCTTATCAGTTAAATCCATAAATCACAGTTAAACACAGAAACGTGTGTCTCTGTCCTGTGTGTACAGAACACACAGGACAATTGAGGAATTCCTCTCAATTCCTCAAGTGAGAGGAAGTGATTCCTCTCAGTTTCATCTGGGATATTGAGAGGAATCATTGTAGTATGTAAATAGTGACTGATCTAAAAGTATTTATGAGATTCCTTCGTTTGTAGTTTGTATGTGGCCTATAGGGACTGGAATGTTTAGAATTTTCCTCCGTCCCATAGATCGCTAATATAATTCAAAACATTCCAGTCCCTACAGGCCACATACACCAAAGGTCCAGAGGGCGATGTGAAGGTTGGCTGTTGCAAAGGCCTGGGTTCAGCTCCACCACAAGATTGATCTGATGTACGCCAAGCGCTCCTTGGTTCATTGGCGTGAGGGTGAGGGCATGGCGGACGGAGGGTTCTCTGAGGCCAGGAAGGACATGGCTGCACTGGAAAAGGATTATGAGGAGGTTAGAATTGCCACAAAGTTACCTGAAGCAAGTTCTATATAAGTTCTGAAGTTTTTTCACATGGTGTTTAGTTTTGAAGAATTTTAAAATGTTGGCACCACAACCAATTTTTGGATGAATGTTCATGGTTTGAAAATAATTATTTATGTTCGAACTTTACATTCCATTGTGTGGTAAGAAACCTATTTTGTCTTTGTTTGTCCAGTACATGTCTGTGAATCAATAGAAAATTACTTAAAATCTGTTCAGTAAGAATGTAAATACTGTGTTCCTCTTTATGTGATTAAATTGACTCTGGAAAATATTGAAAATGTGATCTTGTGCCTGTTAACAGGAACCTTCTTTAATCCTCTGTAGTGCTTATACTGTGATTGGGTAATATTTATGCATTTTATTCCCCAATAAAAACTAAAGTATTGGAATTGGTTTCCTGCATTTGCATTTTCATGAACTGAGCAGATTAAATATAAATATTAAATATTCACACAGAAAAATGCTTTCCATTTTTTAAATGTTTTCCACACAAAGTGAACAATGAAGAGGAAACGATGGGACCTGGTTGATTTGATCAGGTCTCCTAAATATATGAAAATTTGCTGTTCATTGGATTTAGTTAACTTTCAGATCTGTCCAAGATTAATCAACTGTTTCTAATGAGAACAAAACGGACTCACTTGTGAAAGAATTGAATATTCTTTATTTTTTAGACTGAAAATTCAGGTCAAACTATACATCTGATTCTTTCCACAGAGTTTGATCTCAATCCTGGGGATCCAGGAGGCCTGAAGGCTGCAGGCTGCTCTGCTTCACCTGGATGAGATGTTGCAGGTCTTTGCTTTCTTGATGGGAACTGGGTCGTACCTTTGCTGCTGATGGTTAGATGTAAGAAAGAGGATGGTGAAATAGATCAGACTCACACATTATAAGTTGTAAATTCATCAATCTCTAGCGCCCCACTGAGGATATTTTCATGGAGGGTTTTTTGCAACAAGATCATAGATTGGCCACAAAATATTAGTTTGTTGTTCCTTATATTATTGTTTTTTTATAAATGTTTTTTGTTAAAACATATGAATGTCAGAAACAATATTTAGGATTACTTTTTCAAAAATAAGATAATGAAAATCTGACCTTGTTAAAACCGATTACTGTCGCCTTTAAGTATTTGCATTATATCAACGTGTAATGTAATACTGCCCCCTTGTGGCGATAGAGTAGTTCACAAGTCAAGTTAGGACACTCCAGGAAATGCTATCATAGATTCACAATATAAAAAATAACACTAAATTATACAAGTCTATTTTTTATGAATGTGAACAAATATATAAGAATATTTATTTAGTAAATTATTTTAAAAGTTACTCATGGAAAAATGACTTTGGGTGAAACTATTGATAAATGGCATCTGAATGCAGCTGGTTGCACAGGATTTTATATAAAGGGAAAAGACAAATAGGAGCAAAATCCACAGGCACACTTTAAATATTTTTTAATTTAATTTAATTATGCATTATTTTATGTTTGTTTATCCCATAAAATACTTTTATTTTTATAGATTTAATTTGACAAAATGTAAAAAGGGTAAATTTGTTTTTGTTTCTGCATTTTTCATGTAGCTTTGTGTAGAATAATTATAACTTTTCTGGATGATTTGTTGATTTTTAAAATTTGACTCTATAACCAAGTAAGCCCAGCTCCCCTGTAATAACACCAAATGCTGGTTTTGAAAGACTTAACTCAGCGAAACGGGACTTGCTGTACTTTTCAGTTCTTCTCTTGTGAAACAGATTAACAGGCTCCCAGAGTAAATAAATTCACCGTTCAGTCACATGTCTCAGAGGGTTGATTGTGAAAGAAGATATGTTACGTTTCATAACAAACAGAGGGCCTCTTGTCTAAAAATGTCACTTTGCGTCTCACCAGCATCTTAATAAGCTTGGACTGAATCACACTAATCTATAAAGACCTGCTCTGCCTGAAATACCTCACATCTGAAGGGAATACTTGGGCTCGTTTAGATTAGTTCTCCAGAGTTTCTAATCATTTATTTTTGTTCAACACAAGCTTTAAAAATGCCTTCCACCCTGAGGGCGGCGTTCCACATCTCAGCGTTCGGCTGGTACACTTTCATTGTGAATTATCTGGCAGCAAAGGATGGAGAGGAGCTACCTGCAGGACTCTTCGTCTATGGAGGACCATGGAAGTACCTCACCTTCCTGAACTTGGTGAGCACGATTAGCAGTGATGACTGTGGTGAATATGTCGTACAGGTGAAACTGAATAATTTTGCTGGTGTTTTCTCAGTTATTGCAAATGACGTTCTTTGGCCTGGCAGCAGTGAACGATCTCCAACCAGGGAAGAAGGCAGAGAGCGCTGCTGAACAGATGGAAAGACCTCCTCTTCTCCGTCTTTGCCTTCCCTGTAGGGACGGTGAGAAAATCCTGCCACTGAATTCATCTTTTTTATTTATTTACAAAACTATTTTATAATTTGAAAAAGGCAGTTCTTTATTAATATTTGCATTTAAGGTCTAATCTCGTGTATTGATTTCTCTACAATATGTAAAATCAAGAAGTGAATGACTCATAACTTTCCATATTTTTTATACTCAGACAGTTCAGTTTAGTATGAGAGCAAAATGTTTTACACCTTTGTGTCATTTTGAGTGGAAATAAATGTGAGTTCTTACCTGAAATTGTTTGTTTATAAATATATTTCCTGCTACATTTTAACGTTTTTGGGTCCAGTTGTGGTTCAGCTTTGTATATTTTCTAACAGACAGTCTTAAATATTCCTGAAACATAATCTGATACACAGCTGCTCTGTGCTTCACTGTTGGTGTGAGAGGATTTTCCTGCGTGTTCTCAGGTTCTGGTGTCCAGTTGATTCAGTTTTAGATTCATCTGACCAAGAAACATTTCTTCCAGAAGTCTGGACATTTGTCTGCTTTCTCTGACAGTATTGAGTCAGGCCTTTAAGTTCTTCTCAGAAAGCAAAAGTTTTCTCTTTCCACTACTCATCAAAAAGTGGAACCTCCAATCAACAGTACAAGTAGCCTGCTGCTGATGTTTTATGGTTTTGGGAAATTTCCTTCTGCATCTTGCAGTCAGTCTGTCTGCAGGACAAACTTTTGCATGCCAACCAGATCTGGGTATGTTGGCCTTTTAAGGTTAACTTTAAGCTCTTTAAATGCCACCAGACTCTTAAACTGTTGCAATCTACTTACTGAAGGTTTCATCCAGCTGCTTGGATCTCAGCACAATGTTCTGTTTCATTTCAGAATCACAGAAAGCTAACTGTCTAACGGGTTTAAACAGAGAAACTCTTGTTCCAAATGTTACCAAATGTGTTTTACACCTCTGTGTCATTTTGATTTGGATTAAATATAGGGGTGTCCTAATTTAATACTCACCTGAAATAGTTTTTTTATAAACACAGAAATTAAAAAAAAAAAGTATTTATATGAGCAATTTGGATAAACTGATTAACCTGACAGTCATGTTTTTGGACTGTGGGAGGAAGAACCCAGAGAGAACATGTTACGATTTTTACTCCATAAGTTACAATCATAACAAGAAAAATTGTGTTTTAATGTGTTCTACTACTATAAAATAATAAAATATGTTAAAAAGTAGTACTCTGCACTAACTGTGGCCTCTGAATCCTTGTAGTTTGTGGTTGTGCTCTTCTGGACGATCTTTGCCTATGACAGAGAGTTAATCTACCCAGCAACCATCGATGCCTTCTTCCCTCCCTGGATAAACCACGCCATGGTATCTATTCTGCTTTATTTCCCTTCTATCTGGTTTTCCTGACCTAACCTCGCTGTGCTCGCTGTGCCTCTGCTCCGGTGTTTTCACAGCACACATCGGTCCTTCCTGTTTTGCTTGGAGAAGTGCTGGTGCAGCCTCACACGTACCCACAGACGAGGCATGCCCTGGCAGCGCTATCAGTCGTGGGCTTGGCTTATTTATCCTGGTGAGCACTGAGTCAGCTGTTACTGTAAACACATCCAGAGCTCCGGAGTGAAACCGGTTTGGCTGCATGTGAAACTGGGGTCACTGTGGCGCAAAGTTAGGTTTCTTCCCAGCTGGACGGGATTTTTTCCTCCCATTTTCTATCTTGGAGGAACGTCAAGTCAAAACTCAGCACTTAGACTTCAACATAAGTCAATAAATGTTATTCATTAATATCTGAAAATAACTGACCAAAAAAGCTGGGGCTGAAACAATTGATTGGATTAATCCTAATGAATTAATTACTAATCTACTAAAGAGTATAAAGACTCATAAAAGGTCAATTTGCTGAAAAAACAACATAATAAAAACTGCAATTAAACTAAAACTGTACAAAAATATATACATTTTACAATAAGAAGTAAAAACCTTTCTGTCTGTAAAAATGTTCCTTAAATGGCAGTTTAGCTTCACCAAATTCTGTAGAAAAAAATATATTAAGCATCTTTTTCTATGCAATTATTAATCATTTAATCCCAAAAAATAATCACCAGTTCAGCCATACATGGTACTGATGCTAAGTCAAGCAGAAAGTGCTGAGCGTTTCACATGTTGATGTTAAAATCCTGTTACAGCTAAAAAAAACTAACAGTCGTGTGTTTTTGGTTATTGGAGGAAAGTGGAGTACCAGGAGAAAACCTAAGCATGCCCAGGAGAACATGAGAAAGAGATGCAGACAGAGCGCAGACTGGGATTCAAACCCGGCAGCCGCGTGCTACCATCTCATCTCAGAGCGAGAAACATCGTGTCCTCTCTTAAACTTTTCAACTTGTGATCAGAAGACTGTTTTTAGGTCACAGAAATGTTGCAGAACTGCTTTAAAAGCCAGTTTGTTTCGGCTGCAACTAACAGTTACTTTAGTAATCAATTATTCTGATGATTAATTGATTATTCTGAAGATTAATTGATTTTTCTGATGATTAATTGATTAATTGGGTAAAAAAATCGACACATTCTTCAGGTTTTTCATTTAAACACTTAAGCCTTTTTCATACAATTTTAGAAGAACATTAGAAGATGCAAATAATTTAACATCTTTTCTTTTTACTTTTTAAAATAAGAAAATAAATGCTTTACTGCCTAAAAGCATTCCTTTAGTGAGTGGTTGATAATCCTTCTGACATCAACATGTGAACATCTCAGCCCTTCTACCTGGCGTAGCATCAATACAGCGTACGACTGATCTGGTGATTAGATTTTGGATTAACTGATTAATAATTGGAGAGCAAAAGGTATTTATGAGGAGCAGGAGAAGCTAAAACTGAACAGGAGTTTTGAGTAGAACAGATTTACAGAAAAGGGTTTTTTTTTTTAAATCTAAATGCATAATTTATATATTTTCTGTGCAGTTTCCGACTGTGTTGTTCTTTCAGCAAACTGCCTTTTTTAGAACCTGATTAACAATTAATCAATTATTTAATTAGTTGGTGGATATTTCAAAAATCAATCATCACGATTAATCTGATTAATTGTTTCAGCCCAAAATCAAGCAGGCTTTAAAAAAGATCCGTCTTTGCTTGAATCTTAATGTGTAAGAAATGCATCAGTCTTTGAACCATCGGCAGCAACGTGATCTGGAGGATAAACGCTTCTTTTCAACCTTTTGATAGGAAGCAACACGTCTTCCTCGGTGTTTCAGTGGACAAACCAGAACCACAAAGCTTGATGCAGATTATTTTTTTATTATTAAGCTGCAGTTTTTTTGTAAATACTTGCATAAGATAGTGCGAGATCACCAAACACCACAAATAAACCTTAAAAAAACATTTTTTCCCCCCCTGCTTGTCGATTCTTCAGGATCGTGTGGATTTATCTGGCTGTGGGAGTTTGGGCGTATCCCCTCCTCGGTCACTTCAGCGCCGCTGGCCTGCTGGGCTTCTTCTTCTTCAACATGGCGGTGGCGTCTCTGCTCTACCTGCTCGGCGACCGGCTCAACAGTCAAATCTGGAGTGAGACGTGTTACATTTATTCATGGCGTTTAGCCTCTTTGTGTGGGTTTCTCCTTTATATCGCTCCTCTTTTGTTTTCTTTATTCCAGGAAAGGACAAAGTGGATTGATTTCTGCATGTCTGAGACAGCTGTACCCCATATAACTACAATTATTGTTTCCAGGTCAAAACAAAAATACATGACAAGAATCCAAGCAGCATAATAAATCAGCTTCCACACGCTATAGTCCAGCTGTTTGTTGTGTTTAACTTGATCCCGACTTTCTGTCCATGTCTAACCAGCGTCTGGATCCGGTTTAACCTGAATAAGGTGCCTATTGTTCTGCTGATTGTGGAGCGTCTTGTGAGAAAACAGGTCCAGTCTACAATGCTGAGCAGCGCTGCAGTGATCTTATCACAAATCTCCAGACATTCCCAGAAACATCGTTGGTTTTGAGTCCATTAGTTTCTCTTTCTTTACCCTCCTGCCAGGTCTCTGAAGGCTTTGAGGTGTTGCAGGTAGTTTGGATCGGCGTCCACCAGTCCGACAGAAAGGATCTTTGCCAGTAAATGCACATCCTCCTCACTCAGGTCATTCTGTTAAAGAGTCATGCATCAAATGTTTGATTGCTTGAGATTTAAATGAAAAGGCTGCAGATGGAAAAATTACTCACCAATATGCTGTTGGAAGAGGATTCAGGAATTTGGGACTTTTGAGACTTTTTTCCCTGTAAACAGCAGTAATCATGTCAGATAACCAGGTTTTATGTTCCTTTGCTGGTTACTTGATTTTGTTAAATTTTCAAAAATATCAAAGGGTTACTCACATCTTTCAGGCCTTTGGAAAAGCAAATTACAACAAAGAGTAATCCGGCAACCACCTAAACGAAAGAAACACACCCGTCAATACCAGAACTACCATTCCTCTCAGAAAAACTGAAACATTTTGAACCTTTACTTACTCCAACCAGCTGCAACATGTTTCCTTCTCAAGCTTCTGTTCTGCTTCTATAGTCAGCCGTGTCTCGGTTTGATCTTTATAAACTCGGCTGCTGCCACCCATCAGGCCACTCTGCGTAAGCCAGCAGGCGAAAAACTCCCTGGCAGAACCTGCAGAACGGGACGAGCCGCATCGCTAGGAAGGCACCTGATGCTGAGTCTTAACAATAAATAGTTAAAATTGTTTGTTACGTAAAGTGTTTGTGTAAACAGCGCCGTTGGAGTGGGAAGAAAACTGTTACTGACAGAAGGTCAGTCACTGCAGCCTGTAATCATAGGGAACTGAGATTCACTAGGAAAACATTACAATCACCTCCACCCTCATCTGCGCATCACTAAATACTTGAGAGATTTGTCAATATGACTTTCTGGAGTCTTTAACCTTCATCATATTTTAAAAAGCTTCATTTATTGTTTGCACTGTGAGAATATAAAGGTTTGCTCTACATCTCTTCACTGTTTTCCTGAGACTCGCCCAGCTGCAGCTATGAGGAAGCCGCTCGTCCTGACAAGGAAAACGTTTTCATCCTTAACTTCAAATTGGTCACTGAACACTTTTTTAAAATTAAAAACAAAAATTATTTCCTGGATCTTTTTTACCTGCTGAGCAATTAAATAGGCAAATAGTTGAATTAAATGACTGAGTCAGATTTTTGAAGAAAAGGGGATCTTTGTAGAGCTGAAATGTAAAAAATGATTTTTGTCTTTTTACAAGAAAAGTGTTTAATTTTTGGAATCATTTGTTTTCTGTTTTGTTTATTTTCTGCAATAAGAATGATAAATAGGTCATATATGGGTTAAAATGGACTTTTAATAGCTTCAGGATGTTTATGCACCCAATTAAATAAAAAATAAAAATAAGCTAAAATACAGCTATAAAAGACAAAAAGCTAAAAATTGATATTTTATTTCTATAGAAATATTGACTAAAAAATTATAAAAGTGTTCAAAGCTTTAAATTCAGTTGGGTTTGTATAAATCCAGAGAGACGCACTCACGCACCAACAGGTGAAAACAAAAGCAACAGAAGATTGAATCAGGCGAACTGAACGCTGCTGTTTCTTACTTTATTCACAACCCATAAATTTGTCCATACTTTTTCAGGTTACAATATGTGAATTTCTTTTCTAATTTTATATAACAGAAAAAAGTGCATAATGGTGAAGTGGAAGAAAAATGATTGACGTTTCAATCTATCACCACATCTTGATGTATTTACAGATTATTTCTTCTGGGAGATAATCTCTATCAGCTTTATGTCTTTAAAGGTTGAAGCTTTTGTTAATTTTTCATCTCAAACTACATTTGAGCCAGATTCGATCTGTTAAGATCCATTTTCCAGTCTTTTATGATTGCATTCAGGTCTGTACTTTGACTAGGCCACTCTAACACATGAATATTCTTTTCTTTTCTATGGACAAAAAGTTGTATTATTCTAAGTGTTTGTCATCCTCTGAATACTTCAGTTTTCTTTCAATACTTTTGTCGATATTCTTCAGTCACAGAATCCAGTCAGGTCACTGTGACCTGACTGGATTTGGATCAGAGGTCAAAGGTCACATCTATCTGTCTCTATTTTTAGCATGAGAGGAAAAAAGGTGAGTTTCCACATATTAGCCCAGCCTTCTAAGTATTTTATACTTATCTAAAGTCATTTTGTATTCATTTTACTTTTTTTTTTTACTAAAATACATTTTAAAACTTGTACTGTTTTACTTTTACTTTAGTAAAACAATACAGCAGGGAATGTGCTGAAATGTGTTATACAAATAAACTTGATTGATTGATTGATTGATTGATTGATTGATTGATTGATTGATTGAACAGTTCAACCTGTACTTTTACTTTTACTAGAATATTTTTTTATACCATTATCTGTACTTCTACTTAAGGAGAAGTTGTGAGTACTTCTGATTCCTCTGTGGAAATGTTCAAACTAGTGTGAACAGTTTGTTCTTGTTGCGCTCCTGATTTCATTACCGCCAGAGGGCGCCGGATCATCCACAGCAGCTGAATCATTTGGTTTGAAAAACAGAAACAAGATCCAACAGATCATTTCCAGATTCTTCCGTAAGACGCGCCGAACCATAACGTGATATCATCAGCTGAAAGAAACAACAACATATTTTATCTGTTTAAATAAACACAAGAAAACCTAGTTTTGGAGTGTTTTATATCTCATATTAACAAATTTTTAATATATTACTTTCATTTTGTACTATATATCATGACAATCATTTTCAAATATTGAAATTAAATACATGTTGTTTTGTGAAAACTGAACTTTACCTTATTATGTGAGCTCGATTGCGCACTAAAAGTAAACAATATCGCTTTTGGTTTCAGATTGTTGCTTTTATTTTTTTTTTTTTTTATTTTTTTATTGTCAGTATCTAACTTTAACAACTCAGACCTATTTTTGCGACCTGGACGACATAAAGTGAACCAGTCTGTTAGTGGTGTAGTTATAGAAACAAAGGAATATGATATGAGCGAGTTTTATTGATTTTACTGTAATATGTAAAAACGTTTACAACGGCAGGGATCACGCATGCGCACGATGTGCATCTAGAACATTTCTGATGCTTCGCGACATTTCTTTACTACTCAGGGCAAAGTTTACGGAAATGTAGGACGTTTTCCGGTTTAATTGTCAAACTTTCAAAATTAAATCTTACCATATGTTTAAAAAATTATTATTTTTGACACATAGTAATCCCATTTTGGCACATAATTATATAGTAATAGTAATTATGTAAATGAAAGTGCTTTTCAACACCGATATGACACTAACATTTTAGTAATGTTAGTTTTGCTAACTCTACTAAAATACTTTTATGTTTTAAAGCTCAACCGGAAGTGTTGGTTGTGTTTCCGTATATTGACACACTACATTAATAGCTCCGTACAGCGGTTGTTGACAGATCTTTTGGAGATGAGTGAAAGATTTAGTGTCATCCATGTGATTGTTAGCTTTCCACGGTAATCTCTGGAAAATGTCCGGTGAATAATCTCTGAAACAGCCGCAGAGTGAAGCGCGGGGAGGCGGGGAGGCTGTTTGTGGAGCCGCTTTTGGTGAGATTCACTGCTTGGCTTTAGCGGTTCACTGAAATATGCTCTCAAAGTTGTTTAAGATGATATTTTAGATAACCAAAAACACAATAAAAATACATTTTGTGTGTTTATATTAATGATGGCTTTGAGTGACCAAATGAACTCCGTGCTGAATTATAACTCTTTAGCTTGCTAACTGCCTCTCTTATGGTGGAATATAACCTCTTAAAGTATCGATGACACCACGTGTTGAACGCTTTGACTGAATTTATATATTATATGTTATGATTAAAGAAAAGCGACCTGTCAACTGCATCATAAACACCAAACTGGGCAGGTTGCACCATTCATTGCTCACCTGGCTAGCTTGTAATCTCCATGCTAACTATGATAACAGGAAACATCATCTGGATTATTAGAATGTTGTAAATACTGGCTATTAATGTAAGGTGGGTTAATTATTATATTTTTATGTACATGATGTCAGAAATGTTCTCAGATTAAGAAGTCTAAAGCTTCAGAAGGAAAGTTGATTATTAGCTTGGCTAATTGGTTTAAAGCCTGTATGTAGGTGCATGTCTATAGGTTAGAATATCACCAAAAAGTTAATTTATTGACTAATTAATACCATTAATTCATTCAGGAATGTTGGGCTTTACTCAACCATGAAAACAGCTGCTTTGACAGATATACAGTAGACAGTCATTATCACCTCCCAGCTGCCATCAAAGCATATTATAGGAAAGTTTAGTGGAAGAAAAATAATTTATTTTCTTTTAAACTAAGAAAATAAACATTTTATTGCCTAAAATGCAGTAACAGCATTCCTCTAGTGGATGCCTGAATGTTTGTAGTAAATTATGCATCTGCAGCTAAAACATATAAAGGTTCAACTCTTTCTGCTCAACTTAATACCAATATGGCGTGCGGCTAATCTGGTGAATAATTGGATAGCAAAAAGTGTTTATTATTATTAAGGAGATTTGGGTAGAGTTTTTGGCAGAACATATTTACAGACAAAGGTTTTTTTATCTTTATAATGAAAAATGTATATATTTTTTAACAGTTTTGGCTTAATTACTGCTCTGAAGATGTTCTTTCAGCAAATGGTCTTTTGTTGACTTTGTGTATGCCAGTTAATGAATAATTACAAAATTACATGATGATTATTTCAATAATCGATTCATCATGATTAATTGTTTTAGCTCTACTTCCATTACATATAAATCAGAATAACTAGCCAGTGATTATGGCTTGTCTTTGTGGTTACAGTGATCCTCCATGCCTGTGTTTTATGAAGCTGTGATGATGTTACTTTTGCAGGGTGAAGTGTATCCTGCAGCGCGGCGAGAGCCACCATGCTGTGTTGGGGAAACGCCTCCTACGGACAGCTCGGCCTGGGCGGGATCGATGAAGAGATTGTAGTTGAGCCGCGGAGGTGTGACTTTTTTCACGGGAAGCGAGTGAGCGGCGTTGGCTGCGGCCGCAAACACACGGCCTTCCTGCTGGACGATGGGACCGTCTACACCTGCGGCTGCAACGACCTGGGCCAGCTGGGTCACGACAAGTCCAGGAAGAAACCAGGTTGGGTACGTTCATGGCGTCTGTCTGGCTCCGTCGGCCTCTGCTCATAAAAACCTGAACCATGTCATCTATCAGAGCAGGTCGTGGCCTTGGACGCACAGATTATCGTGGCGTTGTCCTGCGGAGAGTCGCACACGCTGGCCTTAAACGACAAAGGCCAGGTTTTCTCCTGGGGGCTCGGCTCAGACGGACAACTGGGTCTAAATAACTTTGAAGAATGTATTCGAGTTCCGAGGTAGATCTAGTGACTTACTGTTAACATTTGTTTTTTCGCTGCAGTAGGAATTTGTTAGGATTTTATGTGACAAACCAATACAAGCTGGCAAATCATTATTACAGTGTAAGGAAACTAATGCATAGTTTTCTAAAATATTTATTTTTTAACTGAAAAAATTAAGTTGTATTTGTATTTACCCATTACACTGACACAACTAAATAAAAATAGTTAGAACATCGAGCCTCATGTTGCTCTGTGGAGGCCTCAAACTTCTTCATGAAGCCCAAAAGTTAAGTAAAGTTAGGTTCTGACTATGGCTGTGAATTGAACGCATTCATTTTGATTCATTAATTACACAGATTTTAATGCATTTAATTGCTTTGTTTGTTGCAAACAAACCGGTACCTTTGGATTTGTGTTTCTGGTACACCCATTAATCTGACGCATGAGCGATATTTGCTAACAACACCGATGGGCAACAAAGCCGCTTCTCTTGGACCACAAGGAGCTAATTTTTGCTTTAGAAACAATCTGATTGGATGCTGGCAAATACTTTTGTGTGTTCAAGTTGTGCTAAAAGGAATTAGCTGATCAGTGAAGCTACTCAAGTTTAATGTAGCTAAACATGCTGCAGCAGCACAGAGGCTAACGCTAATGTCAGCCTTCCACACTCCACATTTCCAAGTCCAAGTTAAATGAATGATCAGCAGTTCCTGAAACGTTAGAAAGCCGAATGGCTAGAATAAAACAATGATCCAATCTGATTTCTAAATAACAGATTAACTATAAAAAAAAATTCTTCTTGACCATACAGTATATGTTGATTTATTCAATAATTTAGCAGCAAAAAGTTATTGAATTAAAAATGTTGCTTGTTTTGTCTATTAGTTTTTGATTAAAAATGTGATTAATTTATTATATTCAATGAACTTGAATAAAATTTTTGAGTCACACCACTAAGACAAATGTTGCACTTATCAAATTTCTCCATTTAGTCTTTTCATGTCGTTTATTTCACAAGGGAAAATGCTTATTACAAAATATGGCAGTGTTAGTTTTCATCTGCAGTCCTTCAGGGTCTGCAGATGAAAACAACACATTTTATAATGTGTATAAAAAATTATACACATAAAAATATGTGTTTAAAAAGTATAAATACAAAACATTAGACAAGTTAACCAGTGAAGAGAATAATCAATAAAAAGCACTTTTTTTATCTAACAAACTTTAAAAGAATAAAAAGCTATATAATATTTTATAATAATTTATTTGAGTGAACAGTTATACACTACCACTTTGTGTTGCTCTGTCACATCAATTTCCAATAAAGAACATAAAAATCTGTGGGGGAAAAAAGGTCAGAAGGGAACAAACACAATATTTGCTTCTGCTTTTATTATACATAGTCTGATAAAATGTGTTGTTTTCATTCTGCTGCTCATGTTCTTATTTTATATGTTTTATCAGGAATATCAAGAGTTTATCAGATGTACAGGTCGCCCACGTGGCCTGTGGGTACTGGCACTCCCTCGCTCTCTCCAGAGGTGAGGACGTTTTGTTTGGTTTATTTCTTCTTCCCCTCGTCTCGGTTCCGGTCCATCACAGCGCGTTTGTTTCCAGGCGGCCAGATCTTCTCCTGGGGTCAGAACCGATACGGCCAGCTGGGGCTGGGCCTGACGGGTCAGAGCTTCTCCACGCCTCAGGCCGTCCAGTCGCTGCAGGCCGTTCCCTTCGTTCAGCTGGCAGCAGGTGGCGCTCACAGCTTCGCCCTCACTGTCTCTGGAGCCGTGTTCGGCTGGGGCCGCAACAAGTTCGGCCAGCTGGGGGTCAACGACAGCAACGGTGGGCGCTTGACGAAGCCTTACGCTGCCTGGGAGTGTTTGAGTCTAATTCTCCTCTGGCCTTCAACAGATCGCTGCTTCCCAACTCTCCTCAAGTCCCTGAGATCCCAGAGAGTGATCTACGTCTCCTGTGGAGAAGATCACACGGCCGTGCTCACAAAGGTCGGCTAGATCCGTTCTGCTGTTCAGAACGTTTTCATTTGAATCTGCAAACAGCCAGGAGTCTGTCACACAAAACTGAATAAATTCATGTCTGTAGTTGAGTATTACGTAAAATCAACTTTTTTTTAAAGAAACAGAGGCATCAAATTTCTTTTATGTCATATTTGACATATGTAGTAACAACTGAAGGTAACATAATTACTTTAATGTGCTGTAAAATGGCACTATGTGCCTAGAAAATACATAATACTGCCCCTTGAAAGATTTTGACCTAAATTCAGTTGAATGGTTTTTATTCATTCGTCAGTTTTTAATAAAGTGCAAATATTCATCATGGCATCAAGTTTTAATGAAAATATTAGAGTATAATTAGCTTATATACCACAGTTTAATTCTCTCCTTTTTTTCTTTGGTCCCATAAAGTGTATTTTTATTCTGCTGAATTATCAAGAAGCGGCTCTTTCAGCGCTGATTTTTAAACTTATCTGCTGTCGGAGCTCACTGCTGTTCTTCTTCCCTGCCAGCAGCAGGTTCCCACACATTAGGAACACAAACATGGAGAACAATAAACATGGCAAAATTTATATGATTTGATGTTTAAAGCAAGATGAGAGGCCCCCTGCAGTGCTGACACGCACAGCAGTCACTACCTTCTCATGTTGCATTAAGATGAAGTTTGTGGCTCAACATGTAAAAGAAAGCGAATCATTCAGCTGTGTTGAATCCTGCCAGGCTTGTTGTAAGAACATAGATTATTTCTGACTACAAATGATGGGTGATGGTCTTATTTAAGAGATTTGGGTCAAAGAAAACAAATTTGATGACGTTAAGAATTGCTCTGCTGTATTTGCATATATATAATCATTTTCAGCCTCAGGTTTCCATGTATTTCCACAGGAAGGGGGTGTGTTTACGTTTGGAGCAGGCGGGTACGGACAGCTCGGCCATAACTCCACCAACCATGAAATCAACCCCAGGAAGGTGTTTGAGCTCATGGGAAATGCAGTCACTCAGATTTCATGTGGAAGGTAAACGATAAAATGATAAAATGAGAGATAAAATGCGGACGCTGCGTCTGTTTAGACATTCATAACATTCTGAACATCAGGCAGCACACACTGGCTTTCACACCCGCTTGTGGGAAGATCTACTCGTTTGGACTGGGAGGGAACGGCCAGCTGGGCACGCGTGCCACCTGCAACAGGAAGAGCCCCTCCCCCGTTAAAGGACCCTGGGCCACTTCCTGCCCCTCAGAGGAGAACGGTGAGACTTCCTGACGAAAGCTGGAGAAAATCTAAAGATCCAGTTTTAAAATGTTGCTAATTAAAGCATATGAGATGAAAATCCAACGTTACATGAATAACATCTCTATTATTGTACTAACCATGTGCTTTAATGTCCAGACTTGGAGCAGAGCTGCTTGGTCAAAAGGATTTATGCTGGAGGAGATCAGAGCTTTGCTCATTATTGCCCCATTAATGTAAGTAAACTGTCCTCTTTAGTTAAATTATTTTAGTTTGTCTTTAAAATATTATTTGTTCAGTAATATTGTTTTTTGTCCCCTATTGCTCTCCCCACATTAATAATTCAAATCTCTAGATTTTGGAAGGAAAATAAAATCTTTTTTCTTTTTTTCCTTCTGGTACAAAAGTAAATGTAATCAGATGTTCTGAAATTAAACCTGAGTTATTAAAGTTTCTGAATCCAAAATGCCAGAGGCATTCAGGGTCTGTATATGATGCATTCAAGTACAATATGTCACATTTAGAAGCCTTTAGCTGCAGCCAGCACCTGATCACTAAGTGGACCGTAACCATAAATTCACTGTTGCAGTCGTCAATATTTTACTAAAAACTTAAAGTGTCTTGAAAAAGTATTGACACCCTTTGTTACTACATGCAGCTAAAGACGGTGATTCAAAGCAGTCAGCTGGCCGTCCATGGAGATTTTTTACTATTTGGCAATATGACCTTCATAATATTATAACTATGACTGAATTTTAATGTCTGTAGTTACATTTAAATCTTTTTTTATAATTGGCTGAGTTAATTTACCAGTTCTAGGTATTAAATGGACCTTGTCATAATTGTGTTTTGCTCTTTAACCTTTTCCACATTTTGTTGCCTTACAGCTATAAACTTCAGTGTATTTGAAAAGTAAGGGACACTAGAGCCCACAAAAAGACCCCCTGGAGGGGTTACAAAAAAAAAAAAAAAAGAAAAGTGTGAATGAACAAAAACAAAAAAGATTTTGAGAGATTTTGTTCATTCAAAATCTCTTTACTTATTGTTGTGGTGGATAAAGCTTTGGGCAGAAAGGATATCCAGTAGCAGTCAGTCTTATAACAAATTTGAAGAGGCCTCTGACTGAAGACTGTATAACAAATATCTTAATATCTGAGCATCAGATAAGCATGTACAGTTTCCACTACATTTAAGAATCAGAAATGCACAAAAATGCTCTGCTCTACAAACTGTGAAATCCATCAAGTTCGTTTTTCAAACCTGATGGATTATATCAACATAAGCTGATGTGGTTCTTCCTGTCTTTATTGTAGGAACCTCAGGACATGAACAATTTGACAGAACAAGATCCTCAAAGAAGGATTTGCACCCTGAATGAGGCGATTGTACAGAAATGGCTGAACAACTCACCAGGAAGACTCCCGGTCGACGTGTCCAAGTAAATCAGTCACTCAGATTTCTCCTGCCCTTATATTCCTATGAATGAAATCTTCTCAGCTCAGTTTGGAGGTTTTGTTGCACCATGTTAATAATGACTCTGTCTGCCTCCTGCAGTGAGATCGACCTGGTGTTCTCCTCTGCCAGCTGCCTGAACGGCTCCTTTCTGTCCACCAGGTAATCGGCAGAACCAAACCTTCTCCACCTTTTAGTCTCATCGCTCGCTTTAAAGCTGGTTTTTCCTTCTGCTCAGTCACCCGGGTCACTTCAGTACCAGCAGTAAATATTCTGGGGTGGATATGAACATGGCTCGGCTGCTTCTCCACAGACTGATCCAGCAGGACCACCCAAAGATTTCTCAGCAGGTCAGTCAAGAACAGAACCGATCATCAGGCAAACGCATCGACGTCACAGAACAGATAGGAAGTCAAATGTTTTATTCGTGACCATAGGATAAAGTAAAAAAAAAAATTATCTTTTTTTTGAAAGAATAATAAGTTGTTTTTTTTATTCTCAATTTAAAAAACAATTAAACAAAAGGTAAACAGACTGGATCTCTCCAACAGCTGCTCGTGCTGCGTTCAGGTACAGCTGGGAATCTATGTTGGAGAAAAATCAACCAAATTTCTACTCAGTTCTATACTTTCAACTTTTAAAAAGTTTTAGAGCATAATAATAAGTCAAATGAATTTCAGGAATTGAAAGATTCTTTTACTGCTGATGAAAGTTATAATAAAAGAAGTCAGAAATATTTGCATAATTCTCTGTTGTTCAGAGTGCAAAGAAACCATGAATTCTGTGTACTGTTACTGCTATAATAAACTGTTTTTTATTATAAGATAATCCTTTAATTCCACATTTCTGAAATTTAAGCTGCTTTGACAGAAAGAGGACAGAACAAAAGAGTAACGGAAATAAAAAAAACGACAGAATAAAAAACAGAACAGTGTAGGAAGAAAAACAACATACAAGCTAAACTACAAAATATAAATATGAAAATATGAATATATATACAAAAAGTACAGATGTGTGTATACATATGTACACACATATACATACGCACATACACTAAAGTATGCACACGTGTTTCTTAGTCTATAAATGTTGGATTTTTTTATCCACAGCATAAATTTGCTTAAATTATGGTTTTTATTTCAAATCCATTTTCATTGATTTTTATAAATATATTAATAGATATGGTGCAAAACTATAACCTACAAACAAATCCTAAGCAGCAGAAATACACGCAAAACTAACCTGAAGTAAATAAATAAGATTAGCAACAAGTAGAAATAAGATGCAGCAATTGAATAATGCCAGGTAACTCTGAGCATCATTTCCAGTCTAAATGTGTCGTTGTGCTGCTTTGTGGCCTGAACTCGTCCCTAATGGATCTGGTCCATCCTCAGTAACTGTAACCGACCCGTCGTTGGTGTTTTGTGCCTCAGGTTGCTGCCAGCCTGGAGAAGGAGCTGATTCCCAAACTGAGCAGCTCTCCTCCAGACATCGAGGCGTTGAGGCTCTACCTGTTTCTGCCTGAAAGCCCTTTGTTCAGCGACCGCAGCAACTACATCACCATCACCATCCCCTTTGCCAAATGCATCGTCGGCCTCAAGGAGGCGCCGCTGAAGGTTTTAGGTTGGTTCCCTTCATACTCACTGAAGCTCATTCCTCTCCCCGGTCAGATTGAAAGAAAGAGTAAAAACCCAACAGGAAGTCATCATTTGTAGTTAAAAAGTCATAACTATGAGAACAAGTCATGATTACCAGTTTAGAAGTGAAATGTTTGTTTTAAAGCCATAATTCTGAGGTTTTCAGTCAAATTTTGAGTTTTAAATTCATAATTTGAATTTTTAAAGTTATAATGTCAAGTTTAAAGTCATCATTTTGAAAAAAATAGTCCTAATTATGTAGTTATCATTATGACTTTAAAATTCATAGTTGGACTTTCTTTCATGGTGGAAATGAGCTTCTATACAGAACAGCAAGTCATGGATTCATAATAAAAATTTGCAGGCACTCTGATCAGCCTACTAAAAGTAAAGCATAAGTTAAAAATGTTATTCACGTAATGCCATAGCAGCACTGTAGCAACACTGATTCATTCAGGTTCATGAATGAATACATTTCTGTTTTGTACCTGAAAACATGCAGAACTTTTCTTCATGCCGACTGAAGCTTCTGTTGATGAGTGGAGCCATCTTGGTCTCAGATTGTTGTTTTTTTATGGCTTCAGGGAACTGGTGGTCCACATTCGAGCCGCTATTCTTCCAGCGGCTGGTTGACCTCTACAAGGACGTCATTGTGTTTCTGCTCCAGATGCACAAAATGGGCATTCCTCCGGCCGAGCAGCGGATCTTCACCTGCTTCGTGGACACTTCGCTCCGGTTCCTGGAGATTCTGCACAAGGTGAGAGAAGGTTTGGTGACTGGTTCTCCCGCTGCCGGGTTTTCTCTGCTTTCACTCTGCTGCTCTCTAAAGGTGAACGAGAAATCAGGAAGCATCATCCAGTACGACAAGTTCTACATCCACGAGCTGGACGACCTGATCGACATCAGGAACGACTACGTCACCTGGATTCAGAGGCAGATGTACCCCATGGTGAGTCAGAGGGAAAGTGTTCTCACCCTGGAGGTTTTCACACCTTGTGATTAAATCTCTGATTTGTTTTTTTTTCTCCTTTCTTTTCCAACAAAGATGTATCTACTTCCTGTTAAACGCCTTCAGTGTTGATGAGTGTTTGTGTCCTCAGGGCCGCGACGGTGTGGTGACTCTCTGCAAGTATCCCTTCGTCTTCGATGCTCAGGCGAAGACGGCGCTGCTTCAGACAGACGCCGTCATACAGATGCAGGTATTTACTGCAGTTCTGCTGGATCTCTGCACTGTACCAACCCAACTGGGCCCGTTTTACCTCAACCTGTGTGTAAACACCAGATGGCGGTGGATCAGGCGCAGCTGCAGAACTTCAGCTCCATGTTCCTGCCCGCTGTGGAGTCGGTCAACCCCTGCCTCATCCTCATCGTTCGCAGGGAGAACATCGTGGGCGACACCATGGAGGTCCTCAGGAAGTCCAAGAACGTCGACTACAAGAAACCACTGAAGGTAAACATCGCTCACATCGACGTTTATAGAAGAAACCCAGCAAAGGTTGGATGATTTAATAGCAAAGATGGTATGAATTTAATATTAATGCAGCTTTTTGTTCCTCATGTCTTAAGAATCTGCACTGATTGGATGAGAATCAGTAGAAAACAGGAATTTTTAGTGTAACTTTTTACAGTCTCAAAAAATGAAAAATAGGAAAGTACGTTAAAACTCTGAATAAAGTAATAGTAATTCCTGAATATAATCTAACAAAGTCCACCTAGTAGAAAGAACTGTTTAACTTTCTTAATTAATCCACTGTAAGTTTACAGATAATTTGATTTATTATTATTATTGTCACTATTATTATTTACACACTGATTATGTTATTCGGTTCACCATCACTCTCACACACACACAGTCATTAATATTCACTCATTAACCCACAGTACTATGTTTTTTTTTCCACTAATGTAATGTACTATTGCCATGTATCTTGTACTGTGATTTAAAATAAAAAAAGTCTCAATATTTTGTTAAATTATAGTTTTTTTATCATCTTGTGGGCTCCATTGCAGGTGATCTTTGTGGGAGAAGATGCAGTTGATGCTGGAGGAGTCAGGAAAGAGTTTTTCCTCCTGATCATGAAGGAGCTGCTGGATCCCAAATATGGGATGTTTCGCTACTACGAGGAATCCAGACTCATCTGGTTTTCACACAAGGTGTGAGCGCTCGGTGATGATGATGATAAACTTCATCACACAAAGTTTACAAAATAGCCACGTAAATCAGCCCTTTAGAATTTATCTGTAAAAATTCCTTTAGGGGAAGCTAAGTGCGCTAAATGTTTTCAAAGTTAACAAGACCATTAAAGCCCTAAGTAAAAAATTAGCATCGCTATTAGCAACTGTGCGTACCATTGACAGTAAGGATCCATCATCATTGACAGTGACTTTGTGGTGTCTGAAGAGCATCTCTGTTAAATCTTTTCCCATTTCTCCTACCGCTGCAGACGTTCGAGGACTTTGACCTGTTTAACCTCATCGGGGTCATCTGTGGTCTGGCCATCTACAACTTCACCATCGTAGAGCTCAACTTCCCTCTGGCGCTCTACAAAAAGCTCCTGAAGAGGAAACCAACGTTGGAAGACCTGAGGGAGCTCATGCCAGACGTGGGAAGGTTTGTGTTTATCTACCGTCCATCAAAATATTTCAATTCTGCCTGTTTTGACCGTTCTGTGATACAATCTTAAACCAGGAGCCTGCAGGAACTACTGGACTACGCTGAAGATGACATTGAAGACGCTTTCTGTTTGAATTTCACTGTAAGTTAATGTTTGTTGAAAACGGGTAAATAATTCTGTCTTTGAAAGAAAACAGTTTAAAACGCTGCCTGCTTGTTTTCCAGATCACAGAGGATAACTACGGAGCCACTGAGGTCCTGGAGTTGGTACCAAACGGTGAAAACATTAATGTCAATAAGTCAAACCGGTAAAAATGTCTTGGCTATCTTATTATTCATTAGCTGATGTGGGAGTCCTCAGGGTTTCATTTTATCATGACAATGTTTGTTCTAGGCAGGAGTTTGTGGACGCCTACGTGGATTACGTCTTTAACAAGTCAGTGGCTTCGCTGTTTGAGGGATTCTACTCAGGTTTCCACAAAGTGTGCGGTGGGAGGGTCTTAGATCTGTTCCAGCCAAGCGAACTGCAAGCTATGATCATTGGCAACACCAACTATGACTGGACAGAGCTGGAGAAGGTGACCTTTCACAACCTCCTACTGTTCTTTGTAAAAGTATTCATACCTTTTCACATTCTGTCACACTGCAAAATTCAGTTTTATTTATGGGGATTTCTTTCTGATGGACTAACAGAACCTTTCAGTGGCGCCACATTCAGGAAAAATCATGAATTACACCTCTTCAGAGTTACAAAACACTAGAAATGGTAGAAACGGTAAATGGGCCTAGTCAAAGGATGTGGTAAGTCTGAGCTTTAGCTGTGTTGCAAAGAGGAATGGGCAGATTTCAGTGTTTAGCTCTTCATTAGTGGTGGAAACAGAACTAAAAAATCCTTCACTTCAGTTATGACAGAAATGCTTCACATCTGTCTGGAGATTCAGCTAAACACAAATGTTGGTCAATCAGAAAATCCCAGTAGAATCCTTTGCTGTGTTTGGTTTTTGGAATGTGACAAAATGTGGAAAAGTTCAACACGTTTTCAAAGCGCTGTGTGTGCAACATCACTGTGGAAAGTCCTAGCATGAATAATTCTGACTTTGGTTCTGCAGAGCACTGAATATAAAGGAGAATACTGGGCCGAACATCCAACCATAAAGCTCTTCTGGGAGGTCTTCCACGAACTTCCTTTGGAGAAGAAGAAACAGTTTCTATGTAAGTTTGATGAATCGTCTGTGCTTTAAACCCGATAAAGACGGTTCCCCTCTGCCAGCTGAATTCACGCTGTCCCCGTTTCTCCAGTGTTCCTCACAGGAAGCGACCGCATCCCCATCCTGGGCATGAAAAGCCTGAAGCTGGTGATCCAGCCGACCGGTGGAGGGGAGCATTACCTGCCTGTAGCCCACACCTGCTTCAACCTGTTGGACCTTCCCAAGTACTCGAGTATAGAAACGCTGAGAGAGAAGCTTTTACATGCGATAGATCACAATCAAGGCTTCAACCTGGCCTGATGCAGGAAGAGGACTGGCGCTCCGACTGTTGATGGCGAACACATTCCCACATTGCTCACTGACTGGAGAGAGGAGTCCCATTTTCCAAACTTAGTTCTTGCCATCACAGTATTTCAATATTAGGATTAATATCAGCTGTGATATATGGCTATGTAGATATGCTTTTCTTCATGTTTGGATGACGCAAGTATGATGAGGCAGACTACTGCTGTGTACCATAAAAAGCTCTGAAACACAATTCCTGTAAGAAGCAGTGAAAGCAGCAAAAAGCTTAAAACATACGATCCGGTGTTTCTAACTGGCATCAAAACAGGAAGTGATCTCACCCATAAATCCAAAGATAAACGAAGATGTGCTGTAATCCCAGACGTGACACCGTGTTCGGAGTCAGTCGCTGTATTTTACAGGAGTTGTGTTCAGCAAATGTTTGAATCTGCACAAGCTGAGAAGCATTTGAACGCGGACTTTGTTTTATTGGCTGTATGCCTTAAACAATCCACAGATTAAAAATAAAGTACAGCCACTAATAAAAATCCCTCTTGGAGGAGGTGTGAGTGGCTAAAGTTGGTGGTTAACAGGAGTTCTGTCATTCTTTTTTATTTCTTTAATGCTATAAAATTGTGATTTAAGTATTTTAATTGTTGCAAAGGAAAAATTTTCAGTATTTTCACAGAACAAATTTTCTGGACTTTAAATAGTTTTGATCATTTTGCACTATATATTGTTTTGTTGCTTGATAAAAATAATACAAAATCAGTTTAATTTACAAAAAAAGTTTGAAATTTGCATTGTTCACGGTTTTTAAGTGAACTCCAAATTACTTGCTGAAATGGACATTTCTAGGGATGCTTTGATGTGGAAATTTGAGTTGATCATATTGATATTGCATCGACTAATTTGCTTCCGTCAGTTAATCAACTCTCAATTCTGCACTGCATCACCATTACATGACCAAAGCAAATATTTCAGTTGCATTGGACCAGTACTGATATTTTTTAAAAAAGATCAATGGATATCAAAGTTGATACCGATAAATCGTGTATCGCCAGTCATTGAGCAAACTTTTTTTCCAAAAGTATATCCAAGGCAAGAAATGCAACACAAATCTATTTTTCTTTTTTGCCCATATCTAAACTACCAGTTATGATCCTTTCACTCAAAAAATTGATTTATTCCTCTTTCATGTGGTCATAATTCTGACCTCTGAATGGCTCATGCAGCTCTTCTACGCATGCAGATCAGTATGAAAGCCACGCTTTGTTGGATGCGATTCTGTTTCTTTGACCAGATTCAGTTTTGGGTTTTTTTTCTCCTCAGACAAACAGGAACTCAATACTTTTTCTTACACATTTTAATTTTAATGATAAACTGTACATGTTAAGTGGCATTCCACTGACGTGGCTGTCCAGTGTTGACGTTGTGGCAGGCAGCAGTCCTAATGGGGCAGTTCATGATGGACCAGCTTGTAGTGGGACCCACATTCAGGACACCGCTGGGGTTCTCCCTCATGGAGCCAGAACCACACGATAGCAGTGTTGTCTTCCTCACCTGCAACAAGAAAAAACAGAAAAATCACTCAAATTAAGCGTAGTTATGCAACTTGGAATAACTTTACATAGAAGTTTCTTACAGAGACAGCCGACCAGCCTCTTGTTTCCAATACTGGGGACGATGTGAGGGTCTGTCTTGGTGCCGGTGTACTGTTTGGGCTTCAGGATGCTGTAGGGATCCTGTGAAAATCAGAAAATAAGATCAAGCAAAATACATCACTGTTTACCAAAACAGCTCAGAGAGGGAGCCTCAGAAAGTTGGAGGGAAGAATGACGAAACAAATATATGTAAAAATAAGAAAATTTAACTCCATAACTTTTTAAATCTTAAATTTATATGTTATTCAATAATTATTTAATCAAATGCTAAGCTAAAAAATATTTTAATGTTATTTCTGATGCTATTTTTCTGATTGGCTGCCAATGAAATTCCATAGAAAGCAAAAAAATTGAATTTTTTTTTATAAGGAAAAAAAAGGAATAAATTATTATTAAAGTAATAGTTAATAAAAACATTCTAAACGTTGTTGTTAGTGGTAAAGGGGCCCAGTCCAGAGGTTAATGCTTTTTGGTGAGCCATGGCAAAATTTTGGTAACTTCTGTACCAGAAAATAATGGATCAGAAACTCACCTTTCCTTGTTTGAGGGCCTGCAGGGTGCGTCGCTCCAGTCCAGTCGCCTGCTCCTCATCTGTTGGGATTCCTGGGGAAAAAACGGTGCGTCAATAAGCTGTAATAGAGCATGTGGGTAAATAGTTTGGTGGCAATAAATGCGAACTTTGTCACTAGACACCTTCCCTCCAATCAGCAGGGAAGCTGGCTGCAATCCAGGGAAAGTTTCCAAGGAGGTGGGTCTATCAAAGGCCGCAACACAAAGTCCAAATGACCTTCATTACTGTCCCAACTGTTGCCACGTTCATTTAAACACATGAAATACAACATAATGACAATTAAGTGGTTTAGGATCTAACACAGGGCAGAGAAAATGCGCAGTTTATTATTAAAAAACTGAAAATGACGCAGTTTCTAGCACGGAACATTCACCCTGATCGAGTCCGAGTCACAGCTGAGTTTTCCCCGCAGTGGAGCGGAGTGACTCCCCGGCTATAAATACATTTTCTTACCCCCAGCAGAGGCCATGGCTCGCTGCAGCGGCCTCGCCGCGGTGCCTCCCCTCAGCTGGAGGACTCTCAGCGGGCAGGTGCGGAGAAGAAGGCGGGCCGCCATGCTGGTTCTGGTGCTGGTTCGGTTCCACTCAGGTAAAGACAATGACCTGACTTTGACACAGCTGAGAGCTGGACTAAAATGACCCCAGATACGGCCGACCAATGGGAGCGAAAGTTATGGCTGCGGCAGCCAATGGGATTTTAGGGAGGGCGGTCCAATGAACAACGGCGTTAAAAAGATGCGAAAACTCAAAAATGACCACGAATAAACAAATATAGATAGAAAAAATTAAAATGACGTTGAAAATTGTGATAATATACAACATAAATTGAAATATTCAAAGCATTTATTCCTTGTAATTAGTATCGAATGCACAGAAATGAACATATTTTTCAGAACCCTTACATTTCTGTTTAAAATATCCTTTTCAAAAATGTATCTTTTTCACAATAGTTAAATTTTTTAAGGCACCACTTTAAAATTTTCACTCTTCTTTAGGCAAAACATGTTGACTTCACACAATTCTTTATATTTATCCACCCAAATAATAGTGGAATAGTTGAAAATTTTAATTAGGTATTTTGTTTCTTTAGATATTCTTGTATTTTGTACAGATTAAGAATGTTTTACTGTTTTTTCATGACCTTTGAGAGAAGAAAAAAATATATATTTAATCCCAGTTAAACTTTTGCCCTTATAAAAAGGACATAAAGCCTGAAGTAGAATCAGGAAGAGAAAAGCAAAACAGTGGTAGTTGTTGTCCAGTTGGGGGCGCTGTGGAACCAAGAAGCTGCAGTGGTTTTAGTAGAAAACGTGACGTTCTTGTTGCCCCTCTAGACGCTTTACTGCTCAGGTTATAGTAGTTAGCGAGGCGGCGTAAGAAGATGAAAACATTACCGTAGTAAAAAGACTGAGTCTCGCTGTATTACTCAGGCTGCGCTACAGCGTCTATTCACAGGCGCGATCCCACTACTGAGCGGCACGGGGGCTTTGACCTGCTCCGTTCCCGACCTGGGCCGGTGCACCCCTCCTTAGGCGACCTGGTGGTCCCGGGCTCCCCCAGGAGCACCATATCGATACCGAACTTAGTGCGGACACCCGATCGGCATAGTCCGCTGCAGCTCAGAGCTCCTGAGCTCAAACGATCCGCCAGCCTCAGCCTCCCGGTAGCTTGGATTACAGGCGCGCGCCACCGCACCCGGCGATGCTGTCCGCCGCTTTTACCGGATTTAGCTTTGATCCTGCTTATGACGTCACATCACAAGAAATAATCGACCTTATCTTATTTTATTAAACTGATATGAAATTCATGTTCATTCTGATTATTCAACATTTAAATGAACAAAAACTTTTTCAGTTTGGTTTATCATCAGCCCTCGCTAAGTGCACAGAACTGTGAGCATTGGGTATTTGAACCCAACCCGGTTCTGTCAATGAACAATAAATCCGGTAAAAGCGGCGGACAGCATCGCCGGGTGCGGTGGCGCGCGCCTGTAATCCAAGCTACCGGGAGGCTGAGGCTGGCGGATCGTTTGAGCTCAGGAGCTCTGAGCTGCAGCGGACTATGCCGATCGGGTGTCCGCACTAAGTTCGGTATCGATATGGTGCTCCTGGGGGAGCCCGGGACCACCAGGTCGCCTAAGGAGGGGTGCACCGGCCCAGGTCGGGAACGGAGCAGGTCAAAGCCCCCGTGCCGCTCAGTAGTGGGATCGCGCCTGTGAATAGACGCTGTAGCGCAGCCTGAGTAATACAGCGAGACTCAGTCTTTTTACTACGGTAATGTTTTCATCTTCTTACGCCGCCTCGCTAACTGCTATAACCTGAGCAGTAAAGCGTCTAGAGGGGCAACAAGAACGTCACGTTTTCTACTAAAACCACTGCAGCTTCTTGGTTCCACAGCGCCCCCAACTGGACAACAACACAAACAGCAACTACCACTGTTTTGCTTTTCTCTTCCTGATTCTCCTTCAGGTTTTATGTCCTTTCTTGCGGGTAAGAAGTAAAAGTTTAATTGGGATTAAAAATCATTTTTCTTATCAAAGCATATTTTATATTTATAGAATAGAAGAATATCTAAAGAAACAAAAGAATGATCAGAATTCGGGTCATCGGCCCAAGTCAAAGGTCATTTCAAATTAGCTGCTCGTTGAGAGTACCATCTCCAAGCTTTGTCGTGAAAAGTTAAGTGGAAGGAAAAACTGTATTAGGGAAAAGGTAGACAACCCCAAGAATCCAGAGAATTGTGAAGCAATGTTCCTCCAAGACTTTGAGGGAGTTTGACAAGGTGTGATATGTAATTAATATATGTGTGAGTTTTGTACTTTTCATTATTGAAATAAATGAAATCCCTAATATGCCGATTGTTGGTTCTCATTTTGGAGCAGAACTTGAGCTTTTCTCCCACAGTCTCCTAACCAAAACTCATGTTATTTCTTCACCTGGATTCCTCTGAGTCTGTATCATAAAAGATATATTTTTAAAAACACCTTATAAAAATATGAATGGTTCATCCAAACAAAAAATGTACAAATATTTAACATTTCTGCCCGATTATCTGAATGATCAAAATAAATCACAGATAAAAGAATAATCAAGAATTAGAGACAAATGTTTGATTTTATTCTAACACTGTTCATCATGAAGACAGATGTTCATGCAAGCTTTAAAACTAAACGTTACAGCAAGGGGAAAAAAAGAAACACAACCAGAATGTTAGCTTTTTTCTTTCATTCTGCCAAACAAACAGCTGGACAAAAGTTCATCTTTGGTAAAAATGAGAGGAATACCTTAAAAACAGTAGAATTAAACTATGCTAAAAAAATTTAAAGAAACTGACATCATGATTTTTAAAAGTTTACTTCAATGCAAAGTAATAAAGGTGCTTTTTAATGTTTTCCTTTTTATTCCTGCTAAAGGCACCCTTCTCTCTCAGACATTTCCTGCTCCCATCATATTCCATTTCTGGGATTTTCCCAGTCATTATGGACATTAAAAACACAGCAAGTACAAAAGGCAAATATCACCTGATTTTAGAGCCAGACACCCTAGAAAGAAACTAAAAGACTAAATAAATAAAATCCTGCCTTTATTTTATTGGTTTTCAAAGTGAATGAGCAACATTTAATGTTTCTTTGAGCTGCAGAATCTTTTTCTTTCCTTTGTGTCTGAGCTAAGTGAATGTGTAGTTTACTGGGATTTTATTTCTCTAAACTATTGCTCTACAATGCCTTTCCCACAGTCCAATAAATCTCCATAACAACCTTCATTTTTTCCACATTCTTCTGGGGCAGCCATTTTGTTCTAACGTCCTCATTTGCAAACGTCAACTACTTTCTACTTCCTTTATGTCCTTCATTTTATTTTTTACAATTTTTGCAAAATTCCAGACATTAAAATTAATTAAACTACAAGCTCAGTGGAAAATTAAAAGTTATAAAAGTCATGACAAATGCCCTTTACAGAAACAGTATCTGAAGGAAACAGGACATCTATGACCAACGCTAACCCACGGAAAATGAGACAAAACATGCTAAATTACTCATTTTGTAGCTGAAATTAAATTAACAAAAAACAAACACAAACATCTGACTACTGATCACAGACATTTAGCTAAAATAAAAATGCTGACATCAGCTAACCCAATTTCAGAGGGTCATTAAATGTTTTAAATAATAATTGACATTCTCCACTACCTGCTCTATTTCACGTCCAAATGCTTGAAAACTAAACCAACACGTTGCTTTCACGATAACGCGTCATCTAACTGCACAATAAACATAAAAACACAAAACAAAAAAACTGTTTCTGTCTGGAGCTGAATGCTACATGCTTTTCTACAAACATGCTCTCTTTAAAAACAAAACAAAAAAAATCAGAAAATATTTTTGTTTACAACACTTTTAATACTAGACTCTTGTCTTTCATGTTGTGTTCCTCTCCTTTTTTAATCCACTTAGAAGGCTGGAATACAAAAGATCTTTTAGGGCTGCAGACATGGATCTTGATACTGTTGAAATGGATGGCAAGGGATGGCAAGAATGCTCATTTGAAAAAAATAACACAAAAAGGCAGCCATTCATCATTTTCATGTCCAGATATCACCTCAGATGCACGGCACCATGCTAGCATCGCTCTAATATTGTAAACTCCCAGGATTTGTGAGGTCACAGCCTCACGAGTAGCTAAAATCTGCAAATACCTGAGAGCCCACCTAAAAACGCTCAAAGTTTCAAACTCAAACAACTTTTAACAGTTTTCTGGACTGAACATAGCTTTGAATTAAATAACAAAAACAAACCCCCCCAAAAAATTAACAAAATAAAGTTAAACCAATTTTGGCTTCTTCATTGTCCGCTCAAAAAAATGCTCATTTTTATAGTTCAAACCCCAAATATATCTTGAAATACGTTCATTAGCACAGTGAAACTGTGTTAACACTAGCTAACATCTACAATGTTCCTTATCTGGAGGTACAGCCAATCAGGGCTAAGGAAAGTAAATGGTGACCCGGGATTGGCTGCCTTCAAGTAGAATTGCATCTAGGTATTCCAACTTCCCAATCTGCAGGAATCTGGGTGAGCAACATGATTTTCTATGAGGACCAGTAGGTGTTGGTCTCAGAAATGGTATCTCAGGAAAATTTCAACATTATTTCTATATTAAAAACCATCATTGGTGCCACTCATGAAAGAACCGCCACAGTAAGAAACTTAAAAATGAGAAAACATAATGTTTCTAGTCCGTTTTTTCCTCCCAGCTGCTCCTCAACATAAATATGTAGTGTCTTATCACTCATGTTGTTCATAAATGCTACACTTCAAGAAGATCTTAAATCATAATTATGAGTAGAACCGGTCTTTTGCATGGTAAAAAGAGACAACTAGAATGACATCACATAATCTGGTCATTGTGTTGTGGGCATTGGTCATGTGTAGCAACAGAGCAGGCGGCTTCTAGAACAAGTATGAGCCAATAACAAAGCCACGTTTAGCGTCTGTTTCAGGGAGAGTGGCTGGAAATCTAAGGCACGGTAAGACTCATCTGGAGCATCTCAACTTGCTTCACACCTCCATCCATCCATCCATCCATCCATCCATCCATCCAACGATGGAGAAAAAAGGGTCAGAAACCCTCACAGTGTTCGGTACACTGCAAAAACAAAATCTTACCAACTAGACCATTTTGGTCTAATTTCTAGTGCAGATATCATGGAATACTTTAAATAAGACAAAACTAACTTAAAAGTAACTTTTCAGCAAGCTATAGGAGCTTCCTTTATATTGATGGAAACAAATGGTTCCACTGGCAGATTATTTCACTTATAGCAAGAAAATTTTCTTGTCATTAGTGAAATAATCTGACAGTAGAACGTTTTCATCAATATGAAGGGTTTACTGACTCAAAACAAGCTCCTAGATCTTGCTGAAACGTTATTTCTAAGTTTTTGTCTTATTTCAAGTTTACTAAGATATTTGGACTAGAAATTAGACCAAAAGTCCTTGGTAAGATTTTGTGTTTTTGCAGTGTGACCATCTCCCACCGTCTTCTTCATCACTTAACTGACTGTAGAAGCCATGTGTTTCCACATGTGCTTCTCCTGCTGGGTGAGGTTTGGACGGAGGGCCCCTAGAGGCGGGTGAAAGGGCCCACGTGCAGAGGGCCCCTCAGCTTCGGAGAGGAGCAGGAGTTGGAGGTGAAGAGAGAAGAAGGGGAGGAGGAGTAAGGCGAAGACGAAGCGGACGACGAGTCGCTGTTGAGCGTGAAGACGCTGGAGATCGCCACGTCAATGATGCCTTGACATAATTCTGGGTAGAGTTTCCTGAACCAGATAGGTGGAAAACCATTCAAATATGATCTGAAACACAAATAAAACTGTGATTTGTGAAGAGCGTTACTGACTGAGCGCAGGCTGGAGCGCCGTTGATCTCGATGAGCCACACTTTGAAGTTTTCGTCGACCATGAAGTCAAAGCCAAACAGCTGGAAGCTCTGGTAGGACAGGTGCTTGGTGCTGATGGCCGCCTCGATGCACGACAGGCAGCTCCTGAAACGACACCAAAGTCTTCTCAGCGTCCAGTAATAATCACATTAAGGCATACTATCCATTTTCTGTTGGACAGACAAACCCTGGCTCTCTGAGTTCACTACTTACCTCAAGCTAGCAGGATGTGTAAAGTTTTAAACTTTAAAATACAAGGTATTATATCCTATCAAGCATGTGCTTCCAACTGCAGGTTTTATTCAGCAAGCATTAGTTATTGTTCAGTTGTTTAGATAAAGGACTGATGTTGGTGCCTCAATTTTTTTCTACATTCTCTTCAAACTAACTAGTCCTAATAACCAACCACCTGTAAACATTAAATTGTTAATGATTTATTGTTTTTTTTTCCAGTGAGATGCACTGAAATAGTATTTTAAAAAGGTGGTTCAGTGTAACATCCATCAAAACAAGAAGGTCCTGCGCAGAATCAGAACTTCTGCAGGAATCAGGTCGTTGTTTTAGACAGGAAACACATTGGGATTAGCTGGATGATGTCGGAGTTTCCCTCCTGAATGGGAGTCAGAAAGATTCAGAGTGCATTCACACCAACCCTGCTTAGTTCGCTTTAATCAGATTCCAGTGTGTTTGTCTAGAACGGTTCGGTTCATTTGGGGAGGTGTGAATGCGACATCCACCAAAAAAGCAAACTCTTGTTTGCCTGCAAACCTCGGTCTCAGTTCAGTTGAAGTGAACTCTGGCGGATAAGAGACAGTTCCAAAAACAGGAAGCGGACTAAAGCACAGGACACTTTGGATAAATACAACCAGAACAAACACGCTGGTAGAGCACTAGTGGGAGAAATGACTCGGTATTTTACCAAAAACAAAAGAGAAATCCTACAACCGCTAACATCTGACGCTACTCCATTTTGTTTTCATTTTGTGAATAAGAAAGTCTTCTTCAGAGGTATTTGTATTGTTTCCTTCACTGGTTCTTGGTGCAGCGCCACCACAGGCAGAGAGGAGAACAGGTTTTTCAAAAGGTTTAGCTTGTTTGACACAGTACAGTCAGAAATAGAACCACACCAGCTGAAAATGTAACAAATGTTGCAACTGTGGTCCCAATCAGACTGAAACTACTCTCAGGTTTCCTAATATTTTGTCCTAAACTAACTCCCCTCCACATCTGCTCCACAGTTTCCAGCAAACCGAACTGAAACAGGCATCAACTCACTTGATGACGTGTTTGATCTGAGGTAATATGGTCGTCTCCAGGGTGACGCTGTGAGTGTTGAGCAGGTACAGCTTGAACTCGTCAAAGAACATCTCGTTGCCCTCCTCATAGCGGCCGTAGTTCTGCGAGTGCTCCTTCTGGATGCAGTGATTGGTCAGGTGGCTGGTCATGTCCTGCAGGTCTGCACTGTTGTAGGGCTCAGACGAGGTCCGCAGCACGCCCTCCCGGTACAGGTAGATGTTATACTGATGGTCCACCAGAACCCAGCTCCTGTCAATGACAGAGCAGGTGAGAGTCAGGCATCTGAGGCAGATTCTCCAGAGGCGCAGCATGGCTGAAACACCTGCCTGATGTCAAACTTCCGATGGCCCGGCTCCAGCAGTAGGGGTTTCTCCAGGTACTTCTGGATAACATGAACCTGTCCCTGATTGTCAATATAGTCCAGCAGCTGATTGGCATCATGCGAGATCAGAATACCAGCACCTGGTGCAACAGGAAGGTTAGCTTAGATTTCTATCAGCAAATCATGAGGTCAAAGTTTAGGTTCTATCAGCTCAATGGTGGCTATAAATGCTAGAGATCCACTAAAATTGGATGGGTGGATAGATGGATGGATAAAGAGATGAACGATTGAATGAAAAGATAAATAGATAGATGAAAGGATGGATGGATAAAAACACAAATATTTCTTTTAGCATCAACTCAAAAGCCATCCATAAAAATAAACCAGCAGCTGAGTCAGAAACCAGCCTGCACCTTTAGCTCCAGCAGAAGACTTGGCGATCCACACGGTTCCTTCTCCGCTCTCCTTCTTAGCATGGTAGGAGGCCAGGAAGACTTCCCGCTCGTCTGTCTTCGGGTTGCTCTTCAGGTGGCTGATGCCGTTGGTAGCCGGGGCAACGGGAGTGTTGAGGTTGGTGGGGTAGATGATGTAGGACTCTGGGAACCAGTTGCTGGAGTCTGACAGCTCTGGGCTGGTCTTTATTAGCCTAATGGCCCAGAAGGAGAGCGGTCAGCTGATTTTACTCCCTCTGGCTGATCAGCTTTCAGACAAGACAACAGAAACAAATCGGTCTGAGAGGAAGACAGAGACTCACTTGACCAGCGACGCCTTCCTGCACAGCTTGTCTGCTCCTCTGTAGTAATTCACCAGCTGCACCAGTCCTGGTTCATGGCCTGAAACGTCAACATGAGGACATTTCAACGTGTTCCAGTGACACTCGAGTCATTCTGAAGTTGAAGTCATAAACAGGAAGATGTTTAACAGAAACCTTAAAATCCAATATGGCTGCCCTGTGTTTAAAATGAACAGCTTGTTTTCACTCCACACAAGCTGTTTCCGACCAACTGTCACGTGAATTATAATCAAACTCTTGAAATGTTATAAAAAAGTAAAATGCAAATTAGGGATTTTTGCTTTCAATTTTTTAATCATATGTTGATGTTACGTAATGTTATAATAAACAGGAAGGGACCTGGACCAACCATTTCAGAAGCTGGAGGTTTGGACTTGTACTGAAATTTTTCTGAGTTTTGTGCCTCTGGTAAGGCACAAAGGTTCTAGAGGATGGGAGCTTTAGCTACATCAGAACTTATTCAGCAAATGTGTTTCGATCTCCCCATTAGCACATTGACTCTTTTCCAGAAAAGCCAAAAACTACCGCAAGCAAGCAAAAGGGTTTTTGTGAAACTGAGGAAATTATTTTGATTTGCAGTTTCTATCAACCGTTTCTAACACAATACTTCAAAATACACATTAAAATGTATATGGAAACACAGCCACTATTTGTTTCGGTTTTAAAAGTAAAACTCATAATATTTAGTTTATTACACACAGAAAAATAAATAAACTTTAAGCAATCTGATTCATGTTTTTCCACTCTTCCTCCAGTAATCTGGGAATTTTTATTTCCAAATTTCCAATCAAATATAAATTTAAAACTTCCTTGTTTGTTGCTGACATCATCTCTGGTTCATATACGACAGTCTGTGAGGGATTTCTCTTGAAGCGCCAGCAAGCCACGCTTTTTTCCTTCCACTCAACTTTCCATTGACTCAGTAACTGTCTCCTGGAACTGTCAAGTTATCATTCTTCCAAATTACTGTAAAGGGCATTACATTTCTGAATTTTAAATAATACATTGGTAATAATTTGTGGCAAACTGACACAAACTTTAATTGTCATAATTAACATTAATAAATGCTTGAAATCAATCATTCTGTGTTTAATGAATCTAATTGAGTTACACCATTTGAATTTGAGAACTTTTGGGTTAAACTGCAGAACAAAACTGGGGTTTTTTTCTACACAATGAAGACATGAATAAGTCCCAGCAGCCTGATACTGAATGGGTTGACACCAAATATAGCACATCACTCACCAAGGCGTCCAAATGGCAGCCGGTTCCGCTCACCGAGCATGAGGTTGAATCTGGGATTGTCTCTTTTCAGCCTCTTCCAGTGTCCGGTGGACAGCAGGATTTTAGACACTTCTGCATAAATAGTGCTGTTATCATCGCGGCTAACAAAGGTGTACATGGGAGAGCTCATCATTCCACGCTGACCACAAACACGTCAAGTAGGCTACAAAGTCTGGCTTGGTGTGTGCCGGTTAGCCGTGGGTGGAGGCTGGATCTGCAGCAGACAGCCTGGTGGGGATTATCACCTCTGCCCGAGCCATGATGGTGCTGATGAGTCGGTCATATTAAGTCCACACTTTTAACTGGGCTCAAACTGGTTTCCAATTGGATGAATCCAGCAGCTAGAGGCTAACACATGTTGGCATGAGATATGAAGGGTAGTTACTGCATGTCGCTGAGCTGATACGGTCCAGTTCCTCTTCCCAGACAAGGGTGTGTCTGTCTGACTGGCTCAGTGCTGCTCCGGTTCCTGGGGCTGATCCCGTCCGGATTCATTCACGTCCTGTCTCCACTTTAGCTAAGCAGCTAACGGTCTCCCACCGCTTCAGATGCTAACAGTAAACTCTTCCTCTGCGCGTCGCCAAAAAGCTGCAAAAGTAAATATGAACCTCTCAAAATACAAACTGGCTACTAACTTTACGCTTCCATTTCAACAATACACAAGCATCCCCCTCTACAGCGCTTTATTCTTTGGAATCTCAGGCATCCGCTATCAACACTATAAGCAGAGCACTCTAACTCTTCTGGGTAATGTAGTTTCAGACATCAGGAACACCCAGCGTAGTTTACAGCAAACGATTTTAATGTAGCATAAAATAAACTGTGGATGAATTTTAAAAATATCTATGAAGAAGTAAAACATTTAGTAAATTCAGTCACAGTAAAGGTCGCGGCGTATATCCTTTTCACAAAACGTACTACATTTCCCAGAACACAACGCACTTAAGCGCTAAACTAACACAAGCGTTATGCCGAGAATTGCATGCCCTGTCTCGGGAACGCGCATCGCACAGTGATGAGAAAACTGACTAAACGGAGCAACTCTTTATTTCTCTAAGTTGCCAGGGAGATGTATTTTTTGGCAAAGCAAGTTATTAGCCTGACAATATCTGCATGCATCTATTTTCCCTAAATATTATCCTATAGATATAAAACTCATACCAGCAGTTAGGAGAAAAAGTTAAGAGATTTCTGTCTTTACTGAAAAATCCTTATTTAAAATATAAAAAATATTTTTATTTCATTTTAGGTCTTTTTTATATTTTATAGGTAATTTTCAAAAGTCGTACTTTTCTTCAATAGTTTCCAGGTCATGTGACTCATTGAGGCGTAATCTACTAGTCTAGATAGATAGTCATTTTTATGAGTGTGCCTTAGTAGTTTTAGGTCTTTTCATATTTTTTAGCAATTTCTTTTACTATTGCTAAACTTTTATACGCTTTTCTAAACATTTAATAAATAATGATAGAAAAATTATAATATTTAAGGGATGTAACAATGTTATTTGGAAAAAGTAAGAGAAAAATAGAAAAGCAGTCTCAATCATTCATTCATTTGTATATTCTGTAACCCTCATTAAACTAATTGAAGTGCGCAGATTTCAATAAAATACAATGCAACAGTTTAAACGAAGTATGTGTAAAAATAACTAAAGATCTTACTTCAGGTAATGTGCTAATATTTTTTCTTGGTTTTTAATTTTTGGTTAGGTATCATGTTTAGGTATTCATTTCGTATCTAATGCCTTTCAAAAGAGCGTTGTGCCACTAATGATTCACAGTAAAGCAACAGCTTGACTAAAAAGGAAAATACTGCACAGCTTCTGTTGGGCTCATCAACGTTGCCACTCACAACATGGCGGCGAGTCATCTGTGGTTATCACGTTAAGGCCACAAGATGGCGACGTAAACCTTTGTTATTCACAACGTGAAAGGATATTACAAAGTTTTAAAAGAAATAGTATGTTCTCTATGTAGAAGACAATTCTTTATACTAAACAATAAACATAATTTAGAGGATATTTGTTAAATTCTAACTGCATCTGAACGACAAAGTGTAACAAGTTTTGGGTCTCGTTCCATCCTCGTTGGGAAAACTTTTTAAAATGAGTTACCTCTACTTTTCTTTCCAAACACAAAAATGTTTGTCGGTTGTTTAAACAGAGAACGTATTATATTTTCATCTGATTTTCCTAAATTCATTAAAAAGTAACGATGAAAGTTCTCATTGTAGGACTCCTTAGAGAGACGAGACAGGAAGTGGCGTCACGGAAGAGGAAGCCGAGTGGCGGGAATCAAGAGTTAAAATTATGGCGTTTTAAAAGTGGAACAGTGATTGTAACAGTTAGCGTGATAAAGTTAGCTGTTCCTTTAGCATCTTTAACCTGGTCAGAGCTAACAGGAAGGCCCTCCCGACTGTAAGTGATTCCGGTTATTCTCCGTGCTGTGAAGCGTTTTGGGGTGGAGGTATTAACTGTAAACAGTCCACGTGTGGAGGGCATGAAATTATGGAAGTTGGTAAATATCTGTTTAGCATAACTTCCACAGTTTGTCACTTCACAACAGCAAACTCTATCGTATATTACTGGGACTCCATGAAAGTCCACAAAGTTCTGCATGTAAGCTTGGAAATCTGGATGTCTGCCCGGCCAAACAACGTGCTTGTTTATGTTTGAATATGATACAGTCTGTTTAAGTTGCCCCATTTTCCAGTTATTTCCCCCAAATTTCACGATATTCCCATAATTAATTACTAATGGAAAGTTTCCAACATGGAATATTTTCTTGAATCCCCAGGCTGAACTTCCCTTGAAAAGTTTTCAGAGGTTTCCTGGAAATAAGATGTCTCCATCGTGTTACTTTGTTTCAACACTGACTTTCTCCTTCCTTGTCCTCTTTGTTGACATTCTCTAACAAACATCTGAAGTTTTCACAGAGCTGGATTTATATGGAGATTGATAACTTTACACACATCTGGACTCTATTTACTAATTTATGAACATTCCTGTTGCAATAGGTTTTATTTAAGGATCTCAGAGTATAGGAGGATAAATACAAATGCAGGTGACATCACATGTATTAATATGTGCTGCTTTGTGTCTGTCTGCTACGTTAAAATACCAACAAAGTTTGTAAAGTGACAGAATGTCTAAAAGCTCAAGAGGTATGAATACTTTTGAGAGCTGCTGTAAATGTATTTGAAATTGTGATTTTGTTCTTCCTGATTATTGCTATTCTAAGGGATTAAAACATAAGAAATATAATTTTTTAAAATGTAAAGTACTATGTAATATTTGTAGTGTTTGTACTACAAACACTGCAAATAATAGAATGTAGATATAGTTCTATAGTTTCAGCAGCTGAAATCAGATATTTACACTGTACAAAAATACAACAAACATTTTCCTCCCTGTCTGATAAGTAAGATTAAAGTTTCCCTGTTTTAGGTCAGTTAGGTTGTTAAATACTAAAATTATTTGGTTCTGTTGAATGTCAGAATAATAAATAAATAAGAAAAATGTTATGAATTTAGTCAAATGTAAAGGTTTACCTTAATTTTGTGGGTTGATTTCAATAATTAATTCCTCTAGATTATTCCGATTAATTGTTTCAGCCATACAGTAATCTCATATTTTTTTCTTCTATATTTTGGAAGGGGAAAAAATGAACAAATTCCTTGTGAACATTTTTCAAAGTAGCACCACAAAATCAGTGAATTTGTTTGGTGTTTTTTTTGCGAAAACAGTGTGAAATCCTGGAGGGACTGAATTGTGTATTTTCCTCTGAATCCTGCTTCTGTGTTTTTTATTTTTCATCACAAACCGTGAAGAAGAGCATTTTTCTCCGTCTGCGTCAGATGTGGAGCAGGCCTTGGCGTTGACAGAGGTCATGTATTTTTCATAACGTTTGTCCCCTCTCCTCCATCAGGCCGGAGCAGACCAGGCATGAGTGGCGCACACCTGGAGGAATGGCAGCACAGGTCCTTTGACATTTCATCTGGCAGCTGCACACCTGAACAGAAGGCCGACGCCTACCGGGCCCACATCCTCTCCATTCAGTATGCATGGGCAAGCTCCCAGCTTTCTCAGGCCGGCGCGGCCGGTCTGCTCAGGACCTATTCGGAGCGCTACGCCGCCGTGCTGGACTCGGATGACCCCCAAACGGGGCTCAACAACTATGCAGAGAGCGCTCTCCATCTGGCCCGCAGTCAGAGGAACCTCAGCGACAAATGGGAGTCGTCGCTAACGGCGGAGAGCGTGCTGCGGATTCCCTCAGTGCAGAGGATGATTCCGGCGAGTTCAGGAAGAGAAAGCTTCCTGGTGGCACCAGCAGATGTTGACATACCTGTGGGACACGAGAGCAGAGGGGACCCCGCCTCAGCTCAGGTTCAGTTTACCGCAGCCAGTCGAGCACCGTCCAGCTCCGAGGTTAACAACGTTATCAGGAATCTAACAGAGAGACCGAGAACTTCAGATGGGATCTCAGTTAATTCAAGCGTTGTCCCTCGACCCGCAGTACGACCTCAGTCAGCGTTTGGTCATTCTTCTTCATCTGGTCCTTCAGGAGGCGCACAAATCCATCAGTCCTCCTTCTTTCCCTCCTCAAACCCGTCCAAACGGAAGAACTTTTACAGTCCAGACAAAAGCGATGGCATTAGCGGCCAACATGGAGGTCCAGGCGCAACCGAACCCCGCGCTGTGAGCAACTTCAAAACCGCCCGGGAGCAGTTCATCGTCAATCAGCAGAAGAAACACTCCTACCAGCCCCAGAGAGGTCACCCGCCTGGGATGGCGGCGGCCATGAAAAAGTCTCTGGGGGCCAACAGATCTCGAGGGGCGTTCTCCAAGTTTGTGTCACCGATCCCCCGGCCGGAGGACGAAGACGGCAGTAAAAACTCCAACCCAGAACCTCAAATCCTGGACGAGCGACTGAAGAACTTTGAGCCAAAGATAGTGGAGCTGATCATGAGTGAGATCATGGATCATGGCCCGCCGGTTGCCTGGGATGACATCGCTGGCCTGGAGTTTGCGAAGACCACCATAAAGGAGATTGTGGTGTGGCCCATGCTGCGTCCCGACATCTTCACCGGGCTCCGCGGGCCGCCTAAAGGCATCCTGTTGTTCGGGCCCCCGGGAACGGGGAAAACGCTCATCGGAAAATGCATCGCCTGCCAGTCCGGTGCCACCTTCTTCAGCATCAGCGCCTCGTCACTAACGTCCAAGTGGGTGGGCGAAGGAGAGAAAATGGTCCGGGCGCTGTTCGCCATCGCCCGCTGCCACCAGCCGGCGGTGATTTTCATCGATGAGATCGACTCCCTGCTGTCCCAGCGGACGGATGGGGAGCACGACTCGTCCCGCAGGATAAAGACGGAGTTCCTGGTTCAGCTGGACGGCGCTGCCACGGCAGCCGATGATCGCATCCTGGTGGTCGGTGCCACCAACCGGCCCCAGGAGATCGACGAGGCCGCGCGGCGCCGCCTGGCAAAGCGCTTGTACGTCCCCTTGCCCGAAGCCGGCGCCCGGCGGCAGATTGTGACCAACCTCATGGCGCGGGAGAGAAACCACCTGAGAGGACAGGAGCTGGAGTGCGTGGTGGCAGCCACAGAGGGTTTCTCCGGCGCCGACATGACCCAGCTGTGCCGGGAAGCCGCCTTGGGCCCCATACGCAGCATCCAGCTCAACGATATTGCCACCATCAGCGCAGATCAGGTGAGGCCGATTCTCTACGCCGACTTCCAGGAGGCCTTGAAAACGGTTCGACCCAGCGTGTCGGCTAAAGACCTGGAGCTGTACGAGGACTGGAACCAAACCTTCGGATGCGGACGGTGAACTCATCTGCCTCCGCTTGAGACCAGGAGGTTCTTTTTCAAAGAGCAAATAAAATCTTTGAGTGCTGGAAGACATTACCTCTGAGTTCATGTTAATAACACAAAACAGAAAAGAAAATGTATTTCTTTTGAGTTTGATACACAGTGCAAAAATATAGAATAAATTCAGTGGTTAAAAAGGAATTCTTCCTCAGAAAATTTCTAATTTATGCTTCCCACAGAAAGAACATTCTCTCCTTCTGTCAACAGGTGGGGGAGGGACTGAATGCTAAATGCAGTCAGGACATTTCTTTTACTGGCATCTCTTCATTTTATGCACATTTCAGCAGTTTTTATACCATAGTAATGATAAAAACTCTACTTAGGCAGACCGTGGTACCAGTAACTGGGCAGTTACCAGTTAGCACCTTTATGGTGGTTTTGTGACTGCAGTGTTTAAGTTACCAGCAGGGCGGCGCTTGGAGGTATCTGAATTTGATCAGGTGAAAATCTTAAAGCTGTGGTTGTGAAATGCAACAAATCCACCTGAAAAGCTTTGGATATTAAACTTTAGCTAAAGGATTTATCGCACCAGCTTCTAGAAATAGTTCCTCACATTGAATCCAGTTTGCTGCTCAGATGTTTGGTTTTTCCTGCTCTATATTTGGATGAACTTTCCTGAAGGTTTTTGGTTTGGTCTTTCAACTCTTTTATTTTGAAACCTTGAGTTTCTGTTTTCTATTGTAACGTGATTTGAAGTTCGTGTTCAGCACCTTGTTGGCTTCACAGAGCATGTTCCACCTTTTAGTTTTTATTTTTTGAAAAGCATGAATGTTGTTAGGAATATTTGCTCAAAATGTCACATAAAAATATAAATTTCATATCTGTAAAGATTATAACCCAGAATAAAAAATGAAAAAACTTTTCTGTTTCTTGTGCTCAGCGACTCGGTTCTCCTTGCTGATCTGATCCACAGAGGGCAGTGTCATCCCTTCAAGTCTCCCTGTCCTGAAATCTTCCTGACTCTGGATGTGTTAATAATATCTACGGAAGTTGAGCAACACTGAGAGAATCCTGAGTTTCATGAATAGTAAAAAAAGTTTTCATGTGCTTTTCCTCCCTTCCTGTTAGAGTCAGCTGTGGAGTCGACAGAAAAAAACGGCTTCTGCAGCTCGACTGATAATAAACATCCATGTTCCTGTTTCAGCTCAGATCCTCATCCAGATACTTGATGATTGGTTAAAACATCTTTATTTGGAATAATTGTCCGTTTCTTGTGGTAGTTTTGGCTACAGAATAAAAAAAAATGTAACACTCACTGGACATTTTCACATTGTTACATCTACAAATTGCATTGTTTTATCTGACAGACATCAACAGAAGGGTTGATTTTGAAGTCTTTCCACAATTTCTCATTTCAATTTAGTTCTGGACTTTGACTAGACCATTCTAACACATATTTATTTTGGTCTAAACCACTCCAAATCTTTGGTTGTATGTTTAGGGTGGTTTTCCTGCTGGAAGTTGAAGCTCCACCCCAGTCTTCCCCATGCAGCCTGACTCAACTCTGACCAGCTTCCCCGTCTCTGATGAAGACAGATGATTCTACACAGTGAACGGCCGTGACCTGGTAGGTGTGTAGTTGTACCAAGATGTTATTTTATACCCTAATCCTGTCCTAAACTTCTCCCTGAACGCTCTGATGTGTGTAATGTTCAATGCAATTAATTGCCTTTTTAAAGAAAAAAAAAACTACAAAGGTTCTGGTTGCGTTTCTGACGTAAATCTGACGCACAAGCTACATCCGCTAACAACAGGTGGACAACAAAGCCACTTCTCTTTTAATTTTTGATTAAAAATGATCGAATAGTACACTGAAAAAAGACTATTGCTGTGTTCAACTTCAAGATGCCTAAAATATCATCTCAATGCTAAACATGTAGCAGCAGCACAGACTAATGTCAGATTTCACATTTCTAAAGAAGTTCCATGAATGATCAGGACTTCCTGAAACACTTTGCACCAAAATGATGCTCGGAAACAAAACAAATTAAAAACAATAAAAATCTTTGTTGTTGAGCTCATGTTTTATTTGTTTAATAATTTAGCAGCAAAAATATGTTTTGAATTGAAAATGTTGATTATTTTGTCTATGTACTTTTTGATAAAAATGTGTTTAAATAATTATAGACCCTCCAATTAACTCAATTAAAAAGAAAATATTGAGCCTCTCTCCACAACTCAGTTTCTTAATTAAATTATTTTTGCTCTGGTAGCATATATCAATTTTATTTACCAAGCTTAAAACAAAAAGTACTAAATTATGAAGGGAACTGTTAATAGACTATTAGTTGTACTGGATTGCTTTAGGGCGTCAGAGTGAAGGGGCTGAATACAAAGACAAATCAGTCCTATTAGAAATTTCACGTTACACCTTTTATGTTGCTCTGTTACATAAAATACATTGAAGTTTTTATTACAGTATGATAAACGTGGATAAGTTCTCGGGGTGTGAATACTTTTGCGCTCAGCTGTAAACAGACTTTTACAGACTGTGCACAAATTAAATGAAATTTTCATGCAGAATTAATGAGCAAATCTTTGAAAATCTGGAGGACCATGAAAAAGGACTTTCATTTATTTTTCATCTTTTTGTCAAGTCCCTGATAAATATTTCAGACTTGTGTGCTTGGCCACTCTATTGAAACTTTGTTGAATTAGCCAACAGTGAAATCACACACACACACGCCCACAGACACACACACCCAGGGGTCTTTCTCCGAACACGGGGACTCCTCACAGCTGGACCGGGACAGATGCACAGAATTCCTCTGGTGCTGACGGGATCCATCGGGTCCGGTGAGTATCAGCTGAAAAGTGTGCCATATGGTGAGCGCTTGTAGTGGTTCTCACATCTGGGCCGGGGCGTTCACAGCCTACACAGCACATCTCCAGGAAGAATCTTAAATGTGTGTGTGTGTATTAGTGGTGGGACTTCATTAATCATTTTGATCAAGTTAATTGCAGGGTCTGTAATTAATTAATTGCTTTATAATCAACATATTTATCAATAAAATAAGCAACATTTTCTATTTAAAAACTCTTTTTACTGCTAGATTATTAAATAAAAAAGACAAATTAGCACAATTACAAAGACATTTATTGTTTTTAATCTGTTATTTATGTTCTTCAACCATCAGATTGGAGCAGAGTGTTATTTTACCCATTCAGCTTTCCAGTGTTTCCGGAACTGATGATCATTTATGGAATTTCATTAAAAATGTGGACTTTGGACGTTGACATTAGCGTCAGCTGCTACATTAGTATTTAGATGCTATTTTAGGCTTGAATAGCTTCACTGTTGGGTTAGCTCCTTTTAATACCACAAGTCTTTTCCCGCGTCCAATCAGATCGTTTTTTGACGCAATAATTAACCCCCAGTGGGTCCAGAGAAGCTGCTTTGTCGTCCATCGCGCCTGTTAGCGGAACCTTGTGTGCGTCAGATTTCCGGCTGCTGGGTTAAAGTATTTCTGAATTGAATTGAAGAATATATAATCTACCCAAATTATAGTTATTTTGATTTTATTTACGATCATTTTCAACTGTTAGCAAATCGTAGCAATTGGCTACGTCACAAAATGATTTTTTTCCCCCGGAGATTTCAGTTCAGAATATTCACATTGGTTTTTTCCACCACTGGTGTCACTGAACTAAAAGATAAGGCCTGAAATCTGCACTGGTTACATCCTCATCATAAGGATTAGTGTCATAACTTTTTTACCTCTCAAAAGAAAATAAATAATTGCAAATTTTACACAAGGGATAATATAAATCCAATATTCTAATGTACCTCATAGGGATACATTTTTAAAGTATTGTTTGGTAGTGAAATCTTCTCATCTTGTTTGCTGATATCTGCTCCTGATCTGTTTTTCGTCTGTTGCTCCAGAACATTACGTAGGCAAGATCTGACTGCAAAGAATATGTGGGTTTGTCTGTATTTATAGCTGAACTGGATATGATTCATGTATACAAACAGCAGTAACTGAGTCAACACGAGAAATCTTCTGGAAAATAATAAGACTACAGTTTACTAAAATACATGCTGCTTTGTATAGATCTGGTTTCACATTCTGAAAAAAAAGATGGAGTGGAAGCAATTCTTTACTGCTAGGTCTTACAAGAGATGACTAAAAATTATTTCTAAATGTTTTATTTTTCTAAATTTTTAAAAATATTTCAGTGTGAGATTATACTTTTGCTAAAAATCTGAATTTATTTCAAGGATTTTTAAACATCTTCACCAAATAGATGTGGAGGTTTCTGTGGTTGCATGTAATACTATAGAAATCAGAAGCTGCCAATGACTGAGGCAAATTAAAAATATTCAGCTCATCAAAATGTCTTGTGGTGAATAATAGGAGAAAAAAATAGTCTCTGTCTTTTGTAAATTCCAGATCTTATAATTTCCCTGGGTGTATAGAAAAAAATCCTTACACTTCAAACAGACATCCATGTGAAATACATCAGAAAGATACAAGCAGACACATTTTTACTGCAGACTCTATATTTCACATTAGTGAGACGTCTGGCGGGTCTGCAGTTTAATCATATGCAGGGAAGTATCCCGTAAACGCAGAAATGCGTCGTATATTTGGATCTTGACGAGCCCACAACTGGAATCAGTTGAGTCTGCTTCTTGAAGGGTATTTTAGTCAGCAAAGGGTCGAAAAGGGGAAGTGAGATTTGGGATTCGGGTCGGGCCAGAATATCCCTCTCATGCAAATAGTACTCCCCCCTCCTGCAGAGTCCCAATCAAGCATGGGTGCAGAGAGGGGATTCCACGTTGGCTGCAGCTGCTTCCCGTTCCTGTTCAATCAAACAGCCGCCATCTGGAGGTGGCCGTCTCCTCGCAGCTCCGCACAGTTCCTCCGCTGGCCCTGACTCCGTCTCTCCAGACAGGCCTGGCCCTCAGACCGCCCCCCTTCCCTTCTACAGGCCTGGCCTTCCTTTCTGTCTGTCCTCTTCACTGCGGCGTCTTCTCAGCATGCGTCGTCATGCTTCCAGCAGTTATTTAAAACTGGTCCGCCTCTGCAGGAGGATTACTCTTCGTCAATATAGGCGTATCTCAACAAATCAGAATGCTATTAAAAACGTAAATTATTCCAGTGATTCAGTTTCCAAAAGTACCAATTAGGACTAAATAGAGATGATTAGCTGTAAGGGAAAAGCCGAAAGAGAAGAAGACTTTTCAATTGCTACCAAGGAATTAGTGCGCTTGATTGGCCTGCAAATTCCCCAAGTACTGAGTGCATATGTTTCATAGTTCTATAACTGTGATTATAACAACATTAGCTATGTTTTCATCCAACACTGAGCAAACTTTAAAATGTCACAGAAAAGAAAATGCACGTTGTTTCCATCTACTGGTTTGGAGCAACTCAACCAGGCTATGCAAAGGGTAATTTTGTCAGATGTTGGCGCTACACATGACTGTCATAAACAGGAAGTAGAGGTTGCAAGTTAGCATGGGCCACACATCTCAGAAAAATGGAGAAAGTCCTTTCCTCCAACAGAGGCCTGGACTTTTAAATCTTTCAGGGTTTTGTTCCTCTGGTATCCCACAGACCCACAAAAAGTTGGGGGTGTTTGATACGTCAGAACTTATTGGCAAATGTGTTTCCATCTCAAAACTGTCTCCAGTGAGAATAAAGAGATTTTTGCAAAGTTAAGGAAGTTATTCCAACTCTTCCTTTTTCCATCAGCCTTTTCTAATGTGATACTTCAATATGTGCATAGAAAAACATTGATGGAAGTATGGCTACTGTCTTGGTCCAATTTCAGTAGTCACACTGAGGTCCAGTTAGAACTGGTCCGAGGCTAAAAGATCTGAAAACATTATGCACCAATCAAAAGAAAGTTTTGGACAGAAGACAAAGGAGGACATTGAAATTTTTTCAATTTAATCTTCATTTAGTGGAGAACTTTTTTGCCATCCCACTTTTTACACAAAGACATTCAGTTTAGAGACCTAAAAGACATGCACAGCTGAATATCTTCTGCATAGCATCAGACATCACAGAGCTAAACATCCTCAAAATTTTCTGAAGAACAAGCATATAAAGCAGAAATAACATGGACCCCAAAACAGAACCCTGAGGTACACCAGGTGAACCTTCCCAGGATTGGCAGCCTTCCAAAATTTCTCAAAAAGCACATTGATAACTCATCCAGAAAGTCACAAAAGAACCCATAGCGACATCTAAAGGACTACAAGTGTCACTTGTTGAGGTCAGAGTTCATGACACGATAAGAAAACGGCTGAGCAAGAAGGAAAACAAGGGAAGAAATCAATTCAGAAAAGAACCCCAAACTCACAGTCAAACACGGTGGTGGCAGTATGATGATCAGGACATTTAGTGTCTGTTTTTGTATTTTTTTTCTCTTGTCATTCTCGTTTATTCCTTGTGTTAAGTTCAGTCGTTCTCACTATAATTTTTTTGATAAATTAGTATTTATTTCTGTTTATGGTTCAGGTTTCCTGTTTATATTTCCACCTTACCTCAGACTACCATTATTCTCCTGATCTTAGCTGCTCATCATTTTCTCACTTCACTTACCTGTTCCTTCCCCAGCTGCGTCCACTCACCTGTAATTAGCTCTGCTGGTCCTTTTGTCATTTCTAAGTTTTCCTCAGTATTTTAAAGCTCATTGTACAAACTCATTCAATAAATTAGAATATTATTGAAAAGTTGATTTATTTCAGCAAGTGGAGCATATTATGTAGATTTATTAGACAAATACTGATGTTTTAACACCTTTTCCTAGTAGAAGTCCAGACCTGCTGTAGCGTGACCTTCAGCAGGCTGTGGATGCTTGAAAATCCCACCAATGTAGTTAAAATAAAACAAAGAACGGGCCAAAACCGGTTCCTTCAAAACCAATTATTAGGTTCAGGCTTTTTAAGTAGTCGAAATAATAATCATAATAAAATCATCGTATTAAAACCACTTCTAGTGACTTTTACTGTCTTTGATTGATTATTTGAAACACTGAAACGTAAAAAAAATAATAAATAAACAGTGAAAAATTGTAACGGGGGAAATACTTTTTTCACTCTACTTTTAGGTGAACATTTATGTGTTGAAAATATTAGTTTTATTGGTCTAATGTAAAATTTGCATTTTTATAGGTTTTCATTGAGAAAATAATCAAAATGGAAAAAAAAAATAAATGCTTGTTATATATCAAAGTATTGACTCAACATGTGATTTTTAGTGTTGGAAATCAAAAATATCTTAGTAAATTAACTTTGTCTTTGTGTTTTAAATGACTGAGATTCTTCTGGATTTTGGTAGTTTATCAAATAAAAACATAAAAAATGATGGATGTTATGGGAGGTCTCGAATGCTCTGTAGAAACACACTAATTATGAGGAGTTTTCATTTATTTCCATCTATCTCATAATTTTCCTTCAGCGCTTTGTGTTCATTTCTTGACTTGAATGTCAGTCATTCGGTCTAATTGAATTTTATTTGACAGCTCTTAACCGCGCAGCATCTTGAATGACATCCACACTTAATTATTTCAGGAGAAGTTTGAGAGCCAAACTCCACCAATCATTTATGTTTGACTTTAAACGTTTTGACATTTAAAACCAGAAAACATACCCACTCTGTGTGCATATATAAAATATCCTTTATTGACATCTTGAAAGCGTAACTCTCTCTCTAGACGATGGTAACTTTACTTTTAGTATCCGATACAGCAGATCTCAATCCTTTACATGAACAGCCTCCAGCAGCAGACACAAATTCCTCTCACACACATTTTTAGTACAGCTGAACAGAAAAAAGATGCTATTCTATAACACAAAACATCAATCACTGTAATAAATATAAAAAAACAGACAAGCATGTAAATGTTTCATAAATAATCCCACAAAGACAAGCAAAAGGTTGAGACATGTTGAGACATCGACACTGGTCGATGACGGTTTTACCGGAATCTGGACTCACCTTTAGCTGATTGTATTTACCTCCAGTGTTAGCTGTGTTTTGTTTGCAATGAATCTTTGTTCTTTTTTATTTTGGTGCAAGTCTTGTTCATTTTAACAAAAAGAAAAAGGTTCTTTTGTATTTTTGGCTGCATTTTCTACAATGGTTGTTCATGTTTTCGGAAACATTTTATTTAAAATAATAAAAAAAAGAAGTTTTTCATATATTCATATATCAACAAACATGCAACATGGTTTAAAAACTTCCAGACATTAGGAGTGTATTTTACATCATGTATTTTTACACTTTTATTGCAGATGTGTGGTTTTTTTATGGTATTTGTTTTGTCTTTTTTGCACTGCAAAAACACTAAATTTTATTAAGTATTTTTGTCTAATTTCTTAGTACATTTGAAATAAGACAAAATTAACTAGAAACTTCAACCAGACAGATTTTTTTTTTTTTACTTTAAACATCGGAAAAAATCTGCCAGTGGAAGTAGTACTTTTTACAAGTATTAAGGAATTAGTGATTTAAAAGAAGCTCCTGTATTTATTTAATTTACTTATCCTATCACACTTGTATATAAATATACTTTATATTAATTTTATGTTGCTTATTCGTGGAGTAGCTTGTCAACATATGAGCTTTTCCCTCCTGCGTATCAACAGGTGCACCGATTGCAGTTTTCTGGCCGACCGCGATCTTTAAAAAGCCTGACCTGCCGATTCCGATTCTAACCGATACTGATATTTTTGTCTGAAATGTTGCTAAGTTGGCAGCAGTGGGTAATTGTTTGACCCTTGCCAAATTCACATAAGTATCATTCTCCCAAAATTAAGGAAATCAGGGCCGATTTATCGGTGCATCCCTAATGAAAAGTGTTTTGTCTTATTTCAAGTGAATTAAGGTATTTCCACTAGAAAGCAGACCAAATACTTGGTAATATGTTGTGTTTTTGCAGTGTGGACTGAAGGGGGCGCTCATCAACGATGCTCCCCCCGGGTTATGTGAGACGAGAACTCGTAGCGGTCTTGACTCCGGTGGCCGCAGATGTTGCACTCGAAGGGGTCTCTGTGGTCGTGGCAGCCCATGTGAATGGTGTACATGACGTGGTCCAGGAAGAGTACGCGGCACGGCTCGCAGCGGTACGCTCTCACCTGCTCGCCGTCCGCCGTCACCACCTTGAAGCTGTCGGCGGCCACCTCCCTGATGGAGTCGTACCTCTGCTGCTCCTCCTTGACCAGCGGCAGCACGCCGTTCCTCATGCCCATGTGGTTGGTCAGGTAGATGAGGCCGGTGGCCGCGCCCGTCCGGTCTTCGTTGTTGCTCTCGGTGTCGGTGGAGTCCTGGCCGCTGTGGCTGGGCGAGCCGTCCTTGTCGCTGGGCGCCGACTTGGATAGCAGCAGCAGGTTCTCGGCCGCGCTGTCTTTGGCCGACAGGACGGCGCCCTCGGGGACCGGCTTGTGGAGCGGGTAGATGGAGCCGATGCCGACCTCGGAGGGCGCCGGGGAGGTCTGGACCAGGGGCCGCAGAGACTCCGCTCCCAGGTAGCTTATGGCGCTGTTGATTGCCTGGTCGATGACGTGCGGCTGGATGAGCTCTCCCGACCCGCCGTCGTACGACAGATCCGACAGACGTTTGTCTCCTGGTGGGTCAGAAACAGACGCAGATATGCTTCACTGACGCTCCCAGACATTCACTCACATCTTGAGGCTAACGATCTCTAGCTTAGTCAGAAAGTGACGTACAGTGCCGTGCAAAGCAGTCACAACCTTTCAGCCTTTTCACATTTTAACACCACAAGCCTTCATTTGTTTTAGAGAGATTTTATATGATCAGCCAATCGGTTTTTATTGTCACTAACTGTAAATATTTGGGGGGTTTTTTAATGTAAAATTTTAATAAACTAACATTCATTTGTACTGGAATACTCAATTTCTTTGTAACAACACGGTATGTATGTTGAAATTTCCCACTTACTGCACAGTACTTTAACTCCTTATTCTGTTTTTATATATTTTATACTCTATTTTTGTGAATCTACTTGCTTTGATTTTCCCATTTCCAGGACAATAAATGATATTTCCATCCTAAAATAATTCCTTTTACAAGTTCCAATCTAATAAATCTGTCATTTATTGGGGTCAGCACTGTGCAGAACCACCTGCCAAGTCTTTTTTTTGGATCAACTCAACCATTTTTCACATCTAAAAACTTAACATTTTGCCCCTTTCTTCTTTAACTAGGCCATTCTAAATCATAGACATGCTTTCACTTAAATCAAAACATAATAGTTCTGATTGTTTGTTTACAGTGATGGAAGTTGAATCTTCTTCCCTGTTTCACTTTTGCAGCCTCTAATATCCCATCAAAACATCCCCACAGCATGATGCTGCCACTACCTCATGTCCGGGGGATGTCCGGCATTACTTTTCCAACTCATATAATTTGTTTTGCATCAGTCAAAAACTTAATTTCTGCATCATAATTCCAGATTCTCTACTGGATTTAGGTCCAGACTTTGACTAGGCCATTCAAAAACTGATCTAAATCATTTCATTGTGCTGGAAAATGAACCTCAGCTCCAAACTAATGTGTTTTGCCGCCTCTAAAATGTTTTTTCCAGGCTGTCACACTGTACTTCACTCTATGCATAATAAGACGAGCATTCCCACAGCATGATGTGCCCACTGCCATGTTTTAAAGTAGGGATAGTGGGTTTTGGGTGACTATTCAGCTTTTATAGGGGCGCCAAACACTGATCATTAAAAAAGCTTGACCTGCTGATTCCGGCCGATGCCGATTATTTTGTGTGAAAAGTCTCTAAATCTAGCAACAAAAT